>NC_074719.1:44534883-44842383 GCF_947242115.1 Biomphalaria glabrata
GAACATAACACAGTAGAATAAGGCATATACGGTCCGGAAGCTAAAAGTTGGAACCAGTGAAATCTGCCCATGTGGACAGTGTCACCAGAGAATGCTGACCATGTCCTTCAGAACTGCATTCTTCATCATCCCGAACAATACACTGGCCCCAAAACACCCCAATAAAAAGAAAACTACATGGATGTGAAACCCACTGCACAGTTCATCTCATATACTGGTCTAGTCATCTGAACGCTCCACTACAACAATGAGAACAAACAAGAAAAAGAACAACCGAAAGTCCTCTATGAATTATTCAAAGAGATTGGAGAAAGATGACAGCTAAAACTGAAGCCCTTACGAACCCCTCACATTGATCTACGTGGCATCTTATCACTGAACCAGAAATATCTTCATCTAGGTACAACATACCTAGAATTCTCTATCGGCCTTTGGTTTCCATATATTACTATGTCTCACTCATCATTGAACAAGTGGGAACTTATTGTAATTAGTTGCTTCAAATGTCTCTCTACCCGTTATATCCTCATCGTTTGTCAACATTAAGTAACAGTTATAATAATAATAATACTAATACTAAAGATCTATCAACACAGTACAAGTAAACAGAGAGACCAATCGCGTCTATTTAGTCAAGGATCCAAGCTGACCCCAGCCTGTGTTGTCAATACATAGGTAGTAGATCTATCCAAGATTTAGTGCCAACTTTTTTTCTTCCATACCTCCCCCCTTTTTTTTTGTTCTTGCAGGTGTACAGGTAAGACAAAGAGTGAACAACTCATTAGTACCCCAGAGACCACTCCCTCAACTCTCATTTTAGCATTCTACCAATACTCCCTTTCACTCAAACCTATCTAATACTCCCTCACTTAGCACGGCTCCGTGTTTTTTTTTTTTTTTTTTACTTTTCCCTGCTAAATATTTGACATTTTTGGAATATTGGCTTTCCAATCCAATCCAACATTTTGGAATGCACAAGTTCGACAGAGAAATGAGAGGAACGCGAGAGAAAAGTAAAAAAATAAACTAGGTGTCAAGGATCAAAATTTTTTGTTTTTTTTTCTTGTTAGATTCTTTCAAGTCTTTCTTTAGAAAACAAAACAAAATCAATATTTACATTTGTACACATGCAAACAAGTTTCTTGTTTAGAATTTGAAAGACAAGAATAAGATACGAGACATTTTTTTAAATCTTGTTTTTTTTTCACACTAAATCTAAGTTCTTTAATTTGACCTGGCTATGGGGGTTTCTTAACGCGCTGCAACAAACAGGGGAGCACTGCCGGAGAATAAGGCTCAAACAATTAACATTGATGTAAGAAGGAGAATAAAGGATTTTACCATCATAAAAGAGATACAAGACACCGATGGCAAAGACAAACAGACACAAACACTCTTTTGTTCCCCTGGCAATCAAATCATTAAAAAAGAACAATCTGGTATAAACTTTGTCACATGTAAACTATGAGTGAGTCTGGTATGAATGTACACTTTGGTTTCTTATAGTTATAATGTTTTTTGTTTGGTGTAATGCACAAATTGTAAGACAAATTTCCATACGGACAATAAAGATTATTATTATTATTATTATGTGGTGGTGACGCACATAACAAGCGGATGATCTGGAGTTCAAATCTTTAGAATCGACATACCGGTCAGTTCATTTGCATGAAATACATAAATTGATAACTAATCCGTCACGTGAGATTGAAGAGGTAAAGATCACCCGCAGTAAACGAATATTCCCACTAAATAAGATAGGATATATTTCCTTTCATTCTAGAGGTGTGACACAACAATTTAAAGATACAATTCAGATTTTCTCGTTACAAAATTATGTCTGAGTGCGTAATTCCCGTTAGTCAAGTCTAACAAACAAATAAGGACATGTTCAGCCAAAAGATACTAGTATAATCCTTGTCAGCCCAAAGTTACAACACTCAGACTTCGACACCCACAAGGCCACACGGTTTATCACTGTAAACTTGCACTGAGCTATCGTGTACACTGATACAGGCGTACGCTGGGCGTCGATTGCACTTTAGATCGTAGCATAATAATAGTTTCACATACATTTTGTTTACTTCTACTGTTTCCCCGTCTGTCTAGAAATCAACACTACACACAGTCTTTCTGTATACTAAGAAGTATGAACATAAATATGACTTGCTGCTGCTGTGATGAAAGATTGTACAGAGACATATAATACACGAATATACAAGAAACTCAGCTAAAACAGAAACGGACTTGGTTAGAAGGGGTGGTCAACCAAAAACAAAACAGATGACTTTGTCACACTGGCTTCATAAAGGACGCATGCGCATGCTTTTGTCAAATAAACATCATTAGATCTATATGAGATTTTCATACATGGAAACAAATTCCTTAAATAGCTAGCCAATTGGTGTATCCGGTGTAAAAAACATTCGGAAGTAGTGATAAGCGAAGTACATGTACTTTAGTAAACCCTAAAGAGATCTAGGTGTAATTATTCGCTGTAAGTGATTTATGTAGAACCAGATTTCTTAGTTCTTTCCCTTGTAGCACAAACTAATTGTTTTTATTTAGGTGGCAAACCGTGATCATTCAATATGTCTTCCATGGCAGCTTTTATTTTTGTCTATCTCGCCTAGCATTTCTCTTAAGATTCCATTACATCACCACCACATTTTTTTAATATCGCTTTGCATTCTTTATTCATCCTAACTATTTCTTAAAGAAGGTACACAAGGTTCTTAAAAATCAAAGTGTAAACAAGGAGAAAATTAAAGTTATATTGTGAGCATCCACAAAATATTTCACAAAAAGACAATATATATATATATATATATATATATATATATATATATATATATATATATATATATATATATATATATATATATATATATATATAACCGTTAATTACGGCCATTTATCCGATAATTACAGGGTTAAGCTCCCTTTCTGCTATTTAAAACAAACTTAATTAATTAGTACTCAATGACTCATTGGTTATTTTTTGGATTGATTTTTATATTGCCGTCGACTAGGAATAATTTTGCAAAATTTTTACTTGATCCGAGAATGGGAAGTGGGAGAGAAAAAACGTCGAAACATATTAAGGGGAATAAATTCATATATACATCCACATCTTTCATTACGTAGCATTTAATATTTAACATTTATTTAACATTCAACCCCTTATTTCGACATCACCAATAATTAATTAACTAATTAGTTAACTTTTAAAAAATTGATTCATACATTGTCAGGTTCAATGAAGAATTGTGTAAAGTTTTAACTTGATCCGTGAATGGAAGAAAAAAAATGTGTTCAAACTTTTTACCAGAGTGAGTTGATATAAGCTTTGTACAAATGATTAGCCCGAGTAAAAATCGACTATAATAATAATAAACAGGGAAAGAAAATTAAACCAACAAACAATGAAATACAAACTAACTATGCCGACTGACCTTGACTGAGGGAGCCACTATCGCGGCATTAAGAAAGATCATCCTGAATTGAAACAAACTAACTCGCTTGTTGTGAAAGTTTTAAACCTCGCTGCACGCACACAAAGTCCAAATGTAGTCCAGGAAGACTTTCTTGTTGTTAAATTAAAAAAAAACAAAACGCTGGGTCAAGCTAGATCAACAACTGTGATGACCAAGCGGACATTTGCACAACACTGGCAGAGGCCCACACCACTGAGCGGAGCGGCGGGGGGCGAAGTCCACTCACGACTGGGGGGATCGCATCCAATGCGGGGCGATAGCTGCCTACGCCGACGGATGTTCGGTAACTGGCAGGCAGACTTGGATGATCGGCTTATATGTGTGCACACGAGATGCAGTGAAGAGCAAAGGGAGAGATTACAAGGCCTGCACACAGCGCTAAGGGGAGATCATCAGTACAGTCGTACTTTCTTCTAAATCGGCTTCCCTCCCCTTTCAAAAAGAAAAAAAAAACATACCAAAAAAAAAAAAAAAGTGTCCGCTAAGCCAAGATTTATTCCATTTTTTTTCTCCCAAACAATAAAGAAAGGAAAGCTTAGTGCTTTATACAATTCTTTCATTTAGAAAAAAAAATATTTTTTTTGTTCTTTTTACAATTCTGGGTTTCTCTTCCATGTATCTCTCTTCAAGTGCACTGGTTCGATCTGTGTTTGTATTTAGAGATGAACTTTTGGAAGGCACTAACAATGAATTCGTTGCATTTCAGCAGACACCGGACAACTTGATATTTTAATCATCTCAAGCTTCAATAACTCTACATTAGTACACTCTCTGTGTCCCACTGAAAAGAATGGACAATACTTTGATATTGTATCCAAAATTTCGTGTTTTGTTTCTTTAATTGGTTCAGGTATTTTAAAGTTTTACTTTGTTCTATAAATAGAGCCACATACGTCACTAAAACAGTGCAGATATATACAAACTTTACCTTAGAAGATTACCATCAAAACACACACACACACACACACGCGCGCTCATGCACTATCACGTGCGGAACGAAACTTACACACACACACATACACAATAACGCAGAAACCCAGGATTTAATGAACTCTAGCGGGAAAACCCTAAAAAAAAACCTACGATAAGGGCACGCGAACCTGAAGTTATATATAAGCCAGCTCACAGGGTAGAACAGTCGGGCTGGAGATATTCCAAAACATTGGCAAGTTCCAACAATGAACAGCCCCCACCGCAACAAATAGTCCTGCCCTAACATTAGGCCAGAGACTGATCAGCCGTAACCCTTTATGACCACTGGACTGCATGCACTGAACTGTTGGCCAACCCAGATAAAAAAAAAACGATGTCAGAACATTGGTGTGGGTAAAAAAGGAAAATGGGTTAGAGTGGGGGGGGGGGGGAAGAAAAAAACCCAAAGAAGTGTAAGAAAAAAAAACCCAAAGAAGTGTAAGAAAAAAATCCCAAAGAAGTGTAAGAAAAAAATCCCAAAGAAGTGTAAGAAAAAAAACCCAAAGAAGTGTAAGAAAAAAATCCCAAAGAAGTGTAAGAAAAAAAAAAACTTGCCAGAAATAATAATAAAAAAAGCTACATTTATTAATTTAAACAGTACAGAGAGGTGAGGAGCAAAAATGTAAAAATAAATGCATCTAAACTATTTTGTCTTTGGAACCATGAATGTCATACAAGTGTGTGTGTGTGTGTGTAATACAAGTATGTATCCAGTTTGCGGTGTATATGTGTGTGTTTCCTCCTCACATTTGATTTACACATTTTTGTTTTAAAACAGGTGAACATATTTTCGCCTTTATCCCATGCTCATCTACGCCATGCGTTATTTCCCACCTAGTCCATAAACATTTGATCCATTCAAAGCAGCGTCTTGACAACCTCCTTGCAATGTTCCTGTTGACTTCGTCCAGGCAAGCCACCGAGTTACAGCTTCCAATGATCAGGACTTGAAGCCTCCACCCCTAGAGGGTCAACGCCTGACCAAATGATATCCGTCTCAGACAAAAACAACAAGTGGTGTTTCCGTCTTGCTCCCCCCCCCCCCCCAGCAGACGAACTGACCTCGGATGTAAGTAAATACAAGAAGAATGAGAGCACGCGCCCATTTGCTGGCCCTCTCTACATGCAGACCTGGCCAGAGCACTCAGGGGCAACAACCCATGCGATTAATGTCTGCAGTGAATGCACGGCGTGAGCCTGTCAAGTTCAAGGTCGGACCCTGGGCGAGCAATAGTTGTAAAAAAAAAAAATCACAGATAAAAAAAAACAACTTTAGGATCTCTATCCAAATCTTTAAAATAAAACGAAACCAGAAGACCAGGAGAGTTATAGTAACAGTAACTAAAATAGGCCTAGCGGAAGTAAAGTCTACTAACTGGGTCAGCCTGACATAAGTAGGTTAGTGTCAGATATGAGAGATACCAAAGCAAGAATCACCTGGCCGACTCTTGGTGCTCAGCATTTGTGAGCTACACCTGTACAAGAGCTTACTGCTTACTCTAGACCTATGGTGTGACTCTAAACATTTTACGCAAACATTTTATCATTACTTTCAGAATTATGTTCCAGTTTTTCTTTTTGAAATCTGAATACAAGTGACAAAAAAAAAAAAAGGGGAGGGGGGAGAAAGAAAGAAGAAATAGCACAAGGAAAAAAAAAATAAAAGTAGATTTCTTTAATGGTCTCAATCTTTTGATGATAATGGTTGTTTGAAACGAGACTCGTAGATTACTAAAAGAAACAACTAGAAACAATGTTATAGGTCAGTTAATCCTTCAACCGGGCTATCCAAACACTTTGTCACGACATCTGCCACTCACATCAGCTTTAGACAGTCGGGGGCTGAGCCTGCCATTGGTCAACCGAGAAAGTCACGTGGGTCTTCAACTTCCTCATCTACTGACACACACACGATGTGATCTCTTGGACACAGGGGCCTCTTGAGAGTTGTGTACCCTCACATCCATGTCACTTGGTACAATCTCTACACTATGGACATAGCGACTGGTGACATAGAAGACACCAACAACAACATTTCATGCATTGAACGGATTCATCTCAAACAACGTGAATTGAAAAGATGTGCGGGGGGAAAAAAACAACAAGAGAAAATAATTAGAAAGATAACAGCATTACGTTTTTTTTTAAATTTCACCTTAAATTAAATATATTCAAGATCTAGTATACCATGGACAGGTTACAATAAATTTACTGTACTTAGCAAAGGCGTTTATAAACTAGGTCATTCTGTAAGAGTTACAAAAAGTACAACATTTTATTCACATCAGAAATGCGTTTGGCCCTTAAAGCCTTTCCTATTATTATATTTCCGTATCTTTAAAAATTATGACATAGTGATTGACTTTATAATCATGCACTCTAGAGAGTGTCCCTAAGTAATTGTACTAATGGCGCTCAGCTTGTTGCTTTAATTTGTAGCTTATGAACTCTCCTAAATCTCTCATTTCTAGTAAGACCAGAGCTCGTTTCATTCTATCAACGTTACAATAAATTCATTAACCAAAATAGAAACGCTTTTATTATTCGTGTCTAAATCGGGCTTCAAGGTCGAACCGAAAATCGAGGGGAAAAAAAAAACAAACCTAACCCCAAAAAAACTTTCGTTTCTGGCGAAACCAATCACATTCTTTATCGGAAAGTCATTCCCGGCAATCAAAATTCTGTGTGCGTGTAAGCTGGGAGTCAGTTGTCTTGACAGTTGTAAACACTTCTGTCACAGTCCTGGACCGGTGCCCAGCGCACGTGCGCATTGCTCTGAACGTGTTTGAATCTAGGCACTGAACCAGAGCGTGTGTGTGTGTGTGTGTGTGCTCTATTGTTTTCTAAGGGTCAAGGGAGTCAGGTTAGTAGAAGCAGGAGTGGAGACAAAACTTCTCTCAATGGTCCCACAAACTAGACATATTACATTCAGACGTCCCTTCTGCAGGGCAGAGGAAGGATGGCTGTGGGCAAGATCCGAACCCAGCGCCATCGTGACGACAGCCAGGAGCGAAGATCAAACGCATATTTCCTCCTCTTGGAAGAGAACTATCTATTTCAGTCACCAACAGTTTATGAGGACATTATGCAGCCAGTAAAAAAATAAAACGCATTTACCTTACCACCAACTGTTGTGAGGCAAAATGTTGTGAGGCAAAATGTTGTGAGGCAAAATGTACTTTTATCGACTAGTTAAGATTCAAATCAAACCCTGAATACAGAAGCCAAAGCATTCAGCAATACCCTTAAAAAAAAACAAAAAACACCCCCCCCCCACACACACACACTTTTCATACATTGTTTTGGTTAAGGAGCATAAATCCCAAAAGCTTATTGAAATGATTGAAAACTGACTTATATTTACTAAAGTTGTGTACTAACAAATTCCCTTTTTAGTTGTGTAATGAGTTGGGCGATTAGTCTTCCATCGCAAGTTTAAAACTGTCATAAAGCGACGTAATATCAGTTTACGGCGTCTAAATCGGTCTCTTCAATATCAAGCTTCTTTGTCCCTCTCTTGTAGATTTCCTCTTATTTTGATACCAACATGCTATATAAGAGACCTGACAGACATCCCAAATCCTTACTGATCCATCTCTTGCAATTAAGTATCGCGAGGGATTACTGTCTGTGTGTAGCCTTAAAACTGATCAGTAATTACATAATATATCTATCATAGACCAAGTTTAAATCATTAATTGTTAACCTTTTAGCTCGTTTTAATATCCAACACTCAGACGAATGTTACATGGAGTTTAACCAATTATAGGTTTGAACAGCACAAAGAAAGGCACAAAATGGCAGTGATTAGACTGTGTGGACTCAACCAATAGAAAGCTGCCATTATTGCCTGTGATTAATTGTCGGCTGCTCATTACAATCTCCAGGTAAACCCAGGCTAAACGTTAACACTGAGCGCCAATAAAGACCAGTGCAGGTTATATTCCACTAGGGGAGAGACAGGGAGTGTTCATGTCATAATTGAGATTTAAGGCAGAACATCCTTCCTGGAGATCGAGCAATAGAATTAATTCTATAACTAAAGCACAGAAAGGCCAGGCTTCAGGTAGACAAAGTTTCCCATGTTGTAAACACGGTCATAAATTAATAGAAGGCAATAGTACGAACGTGGCGATTTAAGATTTAAACTAGACTGAAACAAACAGAGGGGGTTGGTATATGACAGGAGAATAAAAGGCCAACTGTCCAACACTTGCACGCTAACAAGCTATGAGAGCGTAAAAACAACAGCTTATTATTGACATCACAGTATCGCGAAGACGTCACACGCACACAAACAAAGTTTATACAACCATAACAAACTATAACGCAAACATATTTGTGTTTAGGTGTGGCACTGACCAGGTGTGCCCATAGGAAATACTGGCACTGACCAGGGTGTGCAAATAAAAAGTACTGACACTGACCAGGGTGTGCACATAGGAAGTACCTGCAAAAATGTCCTGACAATGTCCTGATCCTACTTCATGGGTTCACTAGCTTTTCTCTTTCACTATAAATGTCTGCACTAGTACCAAATGACTTTACGATCATGCCCTCATTAATGATGAGCTCTCTTGGAAGCAGATGGGCACGACGTGGAGACAGTCGGAGAGACTCGCCCAGAACCGAGACGCCTGGAGGAAGCTGGTTGGCGGCCTATGCCCTAGAAGGGACCACAAGTAGAGACGAGATCTCTTGCAAGTACTTCCTAATACTTTCCAAAAAGCCCCACATCCCCATGGCTTAAACTTCACACCCCATCTGTTAGTCCAAGACATCAAATGTCTAGAACCAGGTAGCCATTAGCATCTTGTCTTGGGGTCTAGATGTACTGATGTTCGCAGTTCCTTCCAAACATTGTCTTGAACTTGTTTGCTCCTACCTCAGTCTGCACTTGTGGATATTTTTACAAATTTCCACTGAACATAGTGCTTAAAAAAAAATCTTGCCTTTACATTTACTGAAAATATAAATAGATGCTAGATTTTACTTCCGTACTGGACTGCGCTTACAGGACTACGGGAAGAACTGGCGACTCACAGCTACTTTAGATATGTTTTTGTCTGACCGAATTTGACCTCGTTGCTATGAATTATCTCTTGGTCTGTACAACTGTCATAAAAGTTGCACGAGAAAAAGATATCAATTATCTCAAACGAAGCAATTTTTGTAAATAAAACTCAAAAGTCTAGATTTTGAAAGAAAAGAAAAAATAATAATCTTAGACTGCACTAGAAATGCTTCAAGTCAAGAGGTTCGGAAATCGAATTACGTTTCTCTTGAATTTCCCAACATGTCAAACAGAACTTGAGTTCTAAGCTAGCGCAACGTTTTACTAGTGAACGGAAGCACACTGAAGCACGACTTCATGAGTCTCAACGTATTCGTTCATTGGAGAAACAAATGTCACTGTCCAGTACAAGACTGTAAGTCCAACACATTAGGAAACAATGTAACTGTCCAGTACAAGACTGTAAGTCCAACACATTAGGAAACAATGTAACTGTCCAGTACAAGACTGTAAGCCCAGCACATTAGGAAACAATGTAACTGTCCAGTACAAGACTGTAAGCCCAGCACATTAGGAAACAATGTAACTGTCCAGTACAAGACTGTAAGTCCAACACATTAGGAAACAATGTAACTGTCCAGTACAAGACTGTAAGTCCAACACATTAGGAAACAATGTAACTGTCCAGTACAAGACTGTAAGCCCAGCACATTAGGAAACAATGTAACTGTCCAGTACAAGACTGTAAGCCCAGCACATTAGGAAACAATGTAACTGTCCAGTACAAGACTGTAAGTCCAACACATTAGGAAACAATGTAACTGTCCAGTACAAGACTGTAAGCCCAGCACATTAGGAAACAATGTAACTGTCCAGTACAAGACTGTAAGCCCAGCACATTAGGAAACAATGTAACTGTCCAGTACAAGACTGTAAGTCCAACACATTAGGAAACAATGTAACTGTCCAGTACAAGACTGTAAGTCCAACACATTAGGAAACAATGTAACTGTCCAGTACAAGACTGTAAGCCCAGCACATTAGGAAACAATGTAACTGTCCAGTACAAGACTGTAAGCCCAACACATTAGGAAACAATGTAACTGTCCAGTACAAGACTGTAAGCCCAGCACATTAGGAAACAATGTAACTGTCCAGTACAAGACTGTAAGCCCAGCACATTAGGAAACAATGTAACTGTCCAGTACAAGACTGTAAGCCCAACACATTAGGAAACAATGTAACTGTCCAGTACAAGACTGTAAGCCCAGCACATTAGGAAACAATGTAACTGTCCAGTACAAGACTGTAAGTCCAACACATTAGGAAACAATGTAACTGTCCAGTACAAGACTGTAAGTCCAACACATTAGGAAACAATGTAACTGTCCAGTACAAGACTGTAAGTCCAACACATTAGGAAACAATGTAACTGTCCAGTACAAGACTGTAAGCCCAACACATTAGGAAACAATGTAACTGTCCAGTACAAGACTGTAAGCCCAGCACATTAGGAAACAATGTAACTGTCCAGTACAAGACTGTAAGTCCAACACATTAGGAAACAATGTAACTGTCCAGTACAAGACTGTAAGTCCAACACATTAGGAAACAATGTAACTGTCCAGTACAAGACTGTAAGTCCAACACATTAGGAAACAATGTAACTGTCCAGTACAAGACTGTAAGCCCAACACATTAGGAAACAATGTAACTGTCCAGTACAAGACTGTAAGCCCAGCACATTAGGAAACAATGTAACTGTCCAGTACAAGACTGTAAGTCCAACACATTAGGAAACAATGTAACTGTCCAGTACAAGACTGTAAGCCCAGCACATTAGGAAACAATGTAACTGTCCAGTACAAGACTGTAAGCCCAGCACATTAGGAAACAATGTAACTGTCCAGTACAAGACTGTAAGTCCAACACATTAGGAAACAATGTAACTGTCCAGTACAAGACTATTAACCCAGCAGTAACTTCACTAGATGATGCAAGACCAAAAGAAATTCTCAATGCGCGCATCTACAATACCAGCAACACCAAGGTAAAACAATCAGAAAACATTCTCAGCCAGCCCCACATCTTCCCCCATTCAGCAGATACACGTGTGAGAATCAACAACAACCAGCGTACTGATGATTCAACCCTTTAGGTTTATTAGGATTCGGTCAGTTCTCAGAAAAGTGGCGAAGTTCATGACTTGTTTGAAACATTTGGTCACTCTAGTCCAGTCTTGTTTGAAACATTTGGTCACTCTTGTTTGAAACCTTTGGTCACTCTTGTCCAGTCTTGTTTGAAACATTTGGTCACTTTAGTCCAGTCTTGTTTGAAACATGTGGTCACTCTAGTCCAGTCTTGTTTGAAACATGTGGTCACTCTTGTTTGAAACCTTTGGTCACTCTTGTCCAGTCTTGTTTGAAACATTTGGTCACTCTTGTTTGAAACCTTTGGTCACTCTTGTCCAGTCTTGTTTGAAACATTTGGTCACTTTAGTCCAGTCTTGTTTGAAACATGTGGTCACTCTTGTCCAGTCTTGTTTGAAACATTTTGGTCACTCTTATCCAGTCTAAATAATTTACTAGCAAGTTGAAAATAATGAAAGAGGGGTTAAATTATGGTATAAGAATAGCTAGGAACTTTGATAAGCTACACTTTAGCACAGATCTGAGTAAGGCTACGAACCTGGTACCACAAAATTTTACTAACAAAATGATTTGTCAGTTGTCAAGATAAAGATTTATATATAATGTTGCTGTAAAATATTTTGTAAAACAACAACAGCAGAACTAGATTCATCACAAAGAAAATATAGAGGGGCACGGCGGATAGGTGATAGAGCTTGGCATCCGAACAGAGGAGCTTCCTCTGGTTCAAATCCTGGCAATGACAGGGATTTTTAGTTTGGGGATCTGAGTCCACCCAGCTCTAATGGTTACCTGAGGTAACATGTCCATATGGTCACAACCGTTGGTCGGAGAAACAGGTGACCTTTACATCATCTGCCCTATAGATCGCAAGGTCTGAAAAGGGTACTTTTACTAAAGTGACATAGTAATCAATAATAAAGTTTTTCATTTTAAGGTGTATGACTTTAAAATATAGAGTGTAACTCTGGACGTAAATATCTTATTCTTGGATTTGGATTGGGGTACTTGGATTTAGATTGGGGTACTTGGATTTAGATTGGGGTACTTGGATTTAGATTGGGGTACTTGGATTTAGATTGGGGTACTTGGATTTAGATTGGGGTACTTGGATTTAGATTGGGGTACTTGGATTTAGATTGGGGTACTTGGATTTGGGTACTTGGATTTGGATTGGGGTACCTGGATTTGGATTGGGGTACTTGGATTTAGATTGGGGTACTTGGATTTGGATTGGGGTACTTGGATTTGGGTACTTTGATTTAGATTGGGGTACTTGGATTTAGATTGGGGTACTTGGATTTGGATTGGGGTACTTGGATTTGGATTGGGGTACTTGGATTTGGATTGGGGTACTTGGATTTGGATTGGGGTACTTGGATTTGGATTGGGGTACTTGGATTTAGATTGGGGTACTTGGATTTGGATTGGGGTACTTGGATTTAGATTGGGGTACTTGGATTTGGATACTTGGATTTAGATTGGGGTACTTGGATTTGGATTGGGGTACTTGGATTTGGATTGGGGTACTTGGATTTAGATTGGGGTACTTGGATTTGGATTGGGGTACTTGGATTTGGATTGGGGTACTTGGATTTAGATTGGGGTACTTGGATTGGGGTACTTGGATTTGGATTGGGGTACTTGGATTTAGATTGGGGTACTTGGATTTGGATTGGGGTACTTGGATACTTGGATTTGGATTGGGGTACTTGGATTTGGATACTTGGATTTGGATTGGGGTACTTGGATTTGGATACTTGGATTTGGATACTTGGATTTAGATTGAGGTACTTGGATTTGGATTGGGGTACTTGGATTTGGATACTTGGATTTGGATTGGGGTACTTGGATTTAGATTGGGGTACTTGGATTTGGATTGGGGTACTTGGATACTTGGATTTGGATTGGGGTACTTGGATACTTGGATTGGGGTACTTGGATTGGGGTACTTGGATTTAGATTGGGGTACTTGGATTTGGATTGGGGTACTTGGATTTGGATTGGGGTGCTTGGATTTGGATTGGGGTACTTGGATTTGGATACTTGGATTTGGATTGGGGTACTTGGATTTAGAAATCCATTCGAAAGTATTATGGAGAAACCATGGTGTATAGTGCGACATAATTAGACTTTCAAAACGAAATGTTTTGTTATACATAAAGTTACACGTGCTACAGCAATGTCAAGATATTGGCTACCACAATGAGCTCTAGCTCTACCTCTGACACGTGACTAATTACCTAAAAGTCGAACAAGCTGGAGGACCTACCTGAACCATTCTCATGATGTACAGCACCACGTAGTCAAAGATGACGGAGAGACCAGGTCCGAACAGAGGCATTGTGAAGGGAATCCAACATGGAATACACCCGAGCACTAGCCAAGGAATGAAAACCAAAGTCTTGCACACTGCGACTTGTCATGTCGTGACAAAGTTCCAACAACACGTGGTCAATGTTTATCCGGTAATACTGTCTAACTGGACTACAGCGAGATTAGGATTTTATTATACAATATTTACTGTTTTATTTTTTCCAGAAAAGTTTTCTTGTCCTATGGTGATAGAATATCGTAAATTCCCGATAATAAGTGGGTAGGCATGAAGGGGATGGGGCAAAAAGCACGTAATAGAACGCCCATTTTCTTTCTGCTTTACAAATACTATGAACTGAATTGATGCAAAGTATACAAACTACTGTGTCACTATTTAGAAGATGTAATAGATCGTAAAAGTTTCAGAGAATAGAATGACATGAAGTCTAATGGCAGACAGTCAACCCCAGAGAACAGCACGAATACAGTGTACACAAGATTCGGATCACTTTATACAGAATGTTCTGAACAGAACTTGGTATTCTCGAAATGATAGGCTACTACTTATGCCTGTAATGATAGGCTACTACTTATGCCTGTAATGATAGGCTACTACTTATGCCTGTAATGATAGGCTACTACTTATGCCTGTAATGATAGGCTACTACTTATGCCTGTAATGATAGGCTACTACTTATGCCTGTAATGATAGGCTACTACTTATGCCTGTAATGATAGGCTACTACTTATGCCTGTAATGATAGGCTACTACTTATGCCTGTAATGATAGGCTACTACTTATGCCTGTAATGATAGGCTACTACTTATGCCTGTAATGATAGGCTACTACTTATGCCTGTGTAAAAGTATTCATCAAAGAACTACGTATAAAGCTCCGACAACTATAGGACTCAGTGCAGGTCAGTGTTCACACATTGCTGTGGTCAACAGTTGAAGATGACCAGCACAACGATCAAACAACACATTTTGACTGGAAGGACTGACAGGAGAGATTCCAACCAGATCTATCGGGATTTGAATACGGGTACCGTCGCTTTGGGGGGCAGACCCTCTGACCACTCGGCCAACATGTGACACAGCCAAGAACCATGCAACATACAGTTATCGTCAAACCGTACACGTGAGAAATGTAGCCAGTGTTTTTTAAAGGAAAGAGGATGAAAGCAATATATACGTATGATGATGTGTGTGTGTGAGAGAGAGAGAGAGAGAGAGAGAGAGAGAGAGAGAGAGAGAGAGAGTAAATACTAGTAGACAAAGAAAGAGTATAGGAGCATATAGTCTCAAGTACAAAGTCCTCGTTGATCAAGCGAGACCGCGGACTAGAGACATTCATTGATCAAGCTTGTTATTTATTCACACACCGCTGGCACAGCGCCACCGCCAGGAATAATGTATCCGTGTCAACACAGTGTACTTTCTAACACCGAGAGGGAAAAGCAAATACACAAATAAAACAACAACACCAACTATTCTGAACAGCAAACCAGGCGATGATATACTCCTGTCAGTGTGCGAATGTTTGATGGTCACTAGAGGGACACAGATCTAGAACTGCTTAGAATGAGACAGGAAACACCCATACTAGAGCACTGAGACAAGATGCTGGATTGCTTCGTAGTTGATTGTACATAAGACTTTAAACACTTAAGCTCAAATACATAAGACTTTAAACACTTAAGCTCAAATACATAAGACTTTAAACACTTAAGCTCAAATACATAAGACTCTAAGACACTTGGGCCAATACATAAGACTTTAAGACACTTAAGTTAAATACATAAGACTTTAGACACTTAAGCTCAATACATAAGACTTTAAGACACTTAAGTTCAATACATAAGATTTAAACACTTAAGCTCAATACACAAGACTTTAGACACTTAAGTTCAATACAGAGATTTTTAGTGCCAACAGAGAAATTGACAAAATGAGATGCACAATCGGATTTAACGTCAGATTGAGAGGGTTAATGTGTTGGCCAGCCGCTCCAGCCACACGATGTCAGTTCAGGAAATGTGTTCGATTCTATTCCGGCTTCAATCCCATAAACCCACAAAAGTGATTGAAAAACAACACAAGTCTTCTATTCCTGACACTCAAATAATGAACGTACAATGTAAGCAAACCACTCTGAAGAATGTACAGCCTGGGGTTGTTTTTAGCCATTTAAATGTTTCTATGTTAACAAAGGGGCAGTATAGCCTTCAACATAGCTTAAGTTTGGTATCGAAGGTGTCGGCTGAGGCCACAGTCAAAGTCACGCACAGTTCGCCCCTTGATTAAGTAGCTAGAGGGAAGGGGAGTGCATGGTGTGGCCCTACGCAGTAACGGTCAGATACATTGTCAAACTTCTAGAGCTGAAGAGCTTCCGGTCCAGGCATGCCTGTTAAGAGAAATCCTTCTCAGCGGTCAAACGGAACATGGTGACGCACTGCGATCCCTTTCTCGAAGGGTCTTTTTCGAAGGAGGCAGTGATGGCTGCTCATTGGGGCTATAAAAGCAATCATTGTTATTGACGGTCATTGACTTGTAGCACCGGGCTGCTGATAGACAACTAAACCGCTGTCGGCGTAATATATCTCAATTAATAATACTTGAAATAACTTGAATACTTTTTTATGAACAATACTAAATATAATTTTTATTCAAATATAGACAACTCAATTTAAGATGAAACGCAATAAGTCTAGTAGACTTTAGGAATAATATAAAATGAAATTTAATAAGAAATAACTCATTACAATAACACTTCTTTTTCCGTCTCACGTTCTGGAGTTGTCTCCCATAACAAAAACCGCTGACGACAATGCCACTTATCTTGCATCATTCAGAACCAATCGCTAGCTGCTTCTCACCGTCACCATAGAAACACACACACACACCATAACTCTCATCAAAATGAACACTTGCAAGGTGATGTCATGATGCTAAGTACATACCCTATTCTTACACACTACTTTCCAATGACTACAAATGAATACATCTAAAAATATTGTTGGTTTCTAAACCACAGAACCTCAACTAGCTCAGCCCATGTACACTACTTTCCCCATCAATCGGTAAAATGACAATTCGGAAAGAGAGTCGTGTGGACGCTTACACGAGTCTCATTTTTGTGAGACATTATTTCCTAACAGTAATTTAGCGACTAAAAATAGACAAACACGCAAACACCTTGCCTAAAACATGTAAACACACATACACACAACCTACACACACAACAGTAGACGTCAAAGAATTCGAGCTCTAGGTATCGACAAGGTGGTTACAATACGCGTAAAACCTCCCCCCCCCTCCCAACAACATGGGCGGATGGGACATGGGGGATACAGAAAGGGGGCACCAGCAGAAAACGAAGATGGCAGTAAGAACCCGCTGCCAAGTTTTGGTACAGACTATATTTATCCCGATCGACTTTTCTTTTTTTTCTTTTCCTTAGTGACTTTTGGGAATTTCCCAAACCAACAAAGCACAACCAAAAAACCTGACGAACATTTCAAAGACCGTCTTCCATTTTGGTTCCCTCTAAGAACGCGTTCTATTTAGAGGATATAGGTTACAAATTAAAGGAGATTTTCAACAATTAACCACAGTAATATGCTCTTACTTAACATTTTGTTTCTAAGCTCCGGTTTCTTAAGTTCGTTATGCAATATAATATATAACGCATGTTTTCGAGTCGGAAGATTAACGAGGAAAGCAGAAGCAATCACATTTAGTAAACAAGGGGGGGGGGGTAAAGACAAAACGATATGGAAACAAAATACATTTAATTAAAAAATCCTTCTTTGAAAAAACAAAGCTTATCAAAGGGGAGGAACTCAACACTTACAACTATATCTCTAAAAAATGGAGAAGCTATTTTCCCTATTCAAGATCAAACAAAATAATTATTGGTAATTAATTGACTAATTGGTATTTTTTAAAAATTGATTTATATATTGTCTACGCTAACTTCATCTTCATCCGAGATTGGGTGTGGGAGAAATAACGTGTACAAACTTTTGACCAGACAGACACAGTTGTAAAAAAAAAAAACTAAAAGGAAAATGAAAATAAGAAGACTGGTGGGGGAGATCGAATAGAAAATTAGAACCATTGACAAGGACGCTAGAATGAAAGACTCAACATTACTGGATACAAATGACGGAAGATTAAACTATGACTTCAGAAAAAAAAATGGCCTGCACAACGACCGACCTCCTTTAATGTCAGGCACCCATTAGACTCAGAGGAGCCTTAAAAATCCCGAAATTAAAAAATTCCCGGCCATGACCAGGATTCGTACCCGGGTTCCGTCGGTTCGGAAGTCAAGCGCTTTGCTACTTGGCCACCAATCAATTCAGTGAGTCAACGTTATTGCCTTTCTGAAAACGAACGACTTGGGTTTCCAAAATTTGAGAAGAATGTTTTATAACAGGCGGTTAAGTTTAGCAATCCAAGACCTGAGGCTTTTATGTAGCCTGTTCAATACTAATAGTAATCTCAAAAGATAAGGCAACGGTAAATATGTCTATGTTGAACGTCACAGGTAGAAAGGTTAAAATTCACAGCACACAACATACAGGGAAGAATTGCACGCAAGCAAAAAAAAGAGAGAGAGATATGTTTTAGGCTAATAACTAACAAAGGTAAGATATATAGAGTTTTGGTGTCAGAAGTGAGTTTGGATTTTACGTCTGTCACACGTTAGAAACACTGGACCGATAGAGAGGGAGGGAGAGAAAGAGAGAGAGGGAGAGAGAGAGAGGGGGGGGAGAGAGAGAAAGAGGGAGAGAGAGAAAAAGACAGGGAAAGAGAGAGAGAAAGGAAGAGTGAGAGAGAGGGGGGGAGAGAGAGAGAGGAAGAGTGAGAAAGAGAGAGGGAGAGTGAGAGGGAGAGAGAGAGAGAGAGAGAAAAAAAGTGAGAGAGAGAAAAAGGGAAAAAGAGAGAGAGAGAGGAAGAGTGAGAGAGAGAGGGGAGAGAGAGAGAGAGGAAGAGTGAGAAAGAGAGAGGGAGAGAGAGGGAGAGAGAGTGAGAGAGAGAGAGGGAGAGAGAGAAAAAGACAGGGAAAGAGAGAGAGAGAGAGGAAGAGTGAGAAAGAGAGGGGGGAGAGAGGAAGAGTGAGAAAGAGAGGGGGGAGAGAGGAAGAGTGAGAAAGAGAGGGGGGAGAGAGGAAGAGTGAGAAAGAGAGAGGGAGAGAGAGGGAGAGAGAGTGAGAGAGAGAGGGAGAGAGAGGGAGAGAGAGAGAGCGGTAGAGAGAGGGAAAGAGAAAGATAGATTAAGAGAGAGATACCGCCTTCTACTTTGCCACTTGCGTTGATGTCTATCCTATCTACAGCACTCGGGGATGGAGTGGTCAGTCCGGCCCAGTTAGATGCTAGTTCCGATGACCTTTCTCCAGGTCGCGATATACTAATGGGGCAATCAAACACACAGTGACATGTACCCCCCTTCCCTAAACCTTAGCACAAAAAATCGAGCATTTCCTAGACATCACAGCTAAAAGCACACAGTCTCAACGTTGCTAAGTAGCAGTATCATCATGAGTGTTTGAACCTAACATGTAATATCATCTATGGTACTCTACGCCCAGGGCCGGCCCTTACTTTTGCGGGGCCCTAAGCGAAACGGATTGCGAGGGGACCAGTTTGGGTATGGATAAGGATAATTCAAAAATTTAGATTTTGAATTAGAAAATACATTTGTCTTTGCAATAAATTTTTATTAAATGAAAGCTGACAATGCCGTTTTTTTTTTTTAAATTGCGCGTACGATTAGCAACCCAAAATGACAATTTTGTCTATTTTTCAGGAGATTAGTATGAGTTTTCTGGAAATTTCAATAATTTCAGGAGATTTCCAGGAGGCCCTGGAAAATCAGGAGGCTGCAGTACGAAACCCTGTTATTATATATAAGTTATAATGGTTTAATTGTGTAATTTACACCTAGAATTAGCGCGGGGGCCTATGAAAGTGAAGGGCCCACTGCGTTCGCATAGGTTTCAGTGGCATAAGGCCGGCCATGTCTACGCATGACAGTACATATACAGATCTATCAGGACCTGGTCGATCTACCAACATTGTTCACATACTTGCACCATCCAAACGAAAAGTTCTAAAACTGTGGCCAACTTTCTTGGGGGTAGAACTTTGACTTTCCCACCACAGCAACCAATATGTTGGCACAGTCCCAACAACGACATCCGAGTGGTACTATGGAATGCATTGAGCGATCTCTTGGTACTCTGTGAGGGCGATGAATGGAGCGTGAGAGAGGAGGAACAATGAAAACAGACCAACCTCCGAGATTAACTATTTTTCTCCTAACTGACGATACCAGCGTTGATTCCACCAGAAACTGGTAAATAATTACGGAGAGAAAGAGTTAAACTAGTGAGAGAGAAGGGAACAAAGTAGGATGCAAGACTTGGGCTGGAAGATTTCATGGCGAGGCTGATGATTCCGGGACAACGTATGGTCAAGCATTTCTGATCGGTCGCT
This sequence comes from Biomphalaria glabrata, assembly GCF_947242115.1. Lineage (NCBI taxonomy): Eukaryota > Metazoa > Mollusca > Gastropoda > Planorbidae > Biomphalaria > Biomphalaria glabrata. The sequence goes on from NC_074719.1 coordinate 44,555,339, forward strand.
GTGATGTAAGCTATTGCTAGATGTGAGGGCAAAGGAACCCTTAAGAAAATAAAAGGGCGCTTGACCATTGGTATAGTAATAAGCTTTATATCCACATGCTTTAGAGAACTCAGCAAAGTTAACTGTAACTGAAATAGCCCCAAATAGCCCCAATAGTCATATAAAATACAGAATAGAGCTGACAGGCTGAGAAATAGATAGAACCGGGGGTGGGTGGGTGTGTACATTTAAAATAAAAGTTCCCAAGCTTCTTTTTGGGCCTCACACCTTGCAACAGACTCCCTGCTTCATCTCCCTGCGACAACTCCCGGGATTAAAGAAAAGACTAAGCAAGTGTGCTGTGTCAACACAAAGGATACGTTTGACTAATGGCGAAGCAGGAAAAGAGAAAGGGAAAAAAAGTGTGTGTAGGGGAGGTCGCGGCCTTGGCCAGGTATCAAAAGGTTGTTTTGATTCAGATCATAGATCTCAAGGAATCCACCGCTCTGTTCAGTGCGGCCTAATGTAAGGTGTAGCACTGGGTTGGAATGCGTTCAACGCTAGATCCATTTCTCGCCACTCCCTTTGATCCCCCAGGGCTGCATGTGATGGACTGTTAAGTAATTCCAGACACCCAGAGAGGAGCAGAGTCTTAGAATGTTACCTTGTAACATTGAACATCTGTATCACCAAGCCCAAGTCTAGCACACTAACAAACAGTACAAGCCAAGTCTAGCACACTAACAAACAGTACAAGCCAAGTCTAGCACACTAACAAACAGTACAAGCCAAGTCTAGCACACTAACAAACAGTACAAGCCAAGTCTAGCACACTAACAAACAGTACAAGCCAAGTCTAGCACACTAACAAACAGTACAAGCCAAGTCTAGCACACTAACAAACAGTACAAGCCAAGTCTAGCACACTAACAAACAGTACAAGCCAAGTCTAGCACACTAACAAACAGTACAAGCCAAGTCTAGCACACTAACAAACAGTACAAGCCAAGTCTAGCACACTAACAATGTGTACAACGAGTTCATGCAACGAACACAAACTTCGTCCACTATCTACTAGTTAAATACATTTGAACAAGATCAATATACTGTCTATAGTCCGTATAGAAAATGTAATATTCTGTGTAAAAAGAAAGTAATTCACACTGCCCCAGGGGGCTTGACCACTTGCGAAACATTTAATTAAAAAAACAACAACACCCATTTGGGAGCCCCACGTCAAGGGACTTTCTAATTCTCCCCCTCCCTCCCCCACCATCGCTACGCCTCTGCACTGCCCAGATCTAAATGTGATTCCTTTATGTTTCTTTTCGACACCTGTTTATGTTATTGAGTTCCCTGTATGGGTATCTGTTCTATTTGAACTATTCTAGCACCCCTCCCCCTCTTACACGGACACTTAAGATTTAAAAGTACCCGTAGCTACCGTCAAATAGATGACCCTTATCAGATAACAAATACGCAAGCACATGAACACAGATAAACCAGAGCACACGGGGCTTGGTGACCTCCATCAAAACCACGACCGGGTCAACAATAATATCAAACAGATTGGTCATTTGGGAATTTCCGTTAAATGAGCGTTGAAATGGGATTTTCAGCGGCTGACATTACCTATGAAACAACAGCCGAGAGGCGTCATTTGATCTAACAATAGCGCGTGACGAGAAAGAAGAGTTATCTAGTAGTACTGATCTTTCTCGAAGGGTTACCCTAATGTCTATAAAGGTTTACAGGAAAACATTTTAAACGTTATTTCCCTTCGCTATTCAGTGATTAACAATCACTGACAAAGAGACCTGGTGATTATACATTTTGCGGTGTTTTTTTTTTTAATCCATAATCAGCCACTTATTGTCAGCCCGTCAGTAAATGGAACCTGCCTTGAAAAAAAAAAACGCGATTCCTAACAGGCTTTTGGATCATCTCGATAAACTGGACAGGGGCGTAGCTAGGAATTTTCCCTCGTTCGGGGGCCCGGGGCGCTTGGCCTCTTTGGGGCCCTGCATTTTGCGTAATATTTAATTTTTAATGTAAAAAAAAACTCACTCATTTGGGGGCTCCCTTAAGTGGGAGCCCGGGGGGATTTTCAAATTCTCCCCCCTCCACCCCCACCCTATCTACGCCACTGGAACTTCTGTTTTAAATGCTAAGGTGCAGTGCTCCTGGAATGTGATCCAAGAACAAGCTCGATCATTAGCGGGCACTTTGTTCAATTAAAAAGATCTGCGTTATTTAAAAGTATCTTAAACATGTCCTCCCAGTGCTAGATTTCTACCCTGCATGTGTTGAAGAAACTCAAGTCGTTAGGGCGTTGTGCTGCTCAAAACAAAGAAACTCTGGTTCCTTTCAAACATAACAAAGAAGAGTGGGAAGGTGTCCAAAAAAAAAAGGAACTTTGTGTCTGGGGGCGTCATAAATGGGTAAGCCCTAAAATTAAAAAAAAAGCCTCCTACCCCAGGTAAAAATTCGACCAACACTAAACTAGATAAGCTAAATAATAATAATAATAATAAAACGAAGCGTTTATAAGGGAAATAACTTCACATTTACTGTCATATATCTCAATATGTTGCCCTTTCAGGTATAAAACAAAATTAATTAATTGATTCGTATGTTGTTATCGACAATGAATACTTGTGCAAAGTTTCAACTTGATCCGAGAATGAGAAAAGAAAAACAAAAAGAATCCTGTCAGATGATATGACATTGTGAGTTAATATAAAACAGAAAAAAAAACAACCCAACAGGTCCGTCTGACCTTGTGACATCGAGCCAAAACAACATTCAAATGTTAGCCCAGTCCTGTGAGAACGGTTCCAGCACTACTGTCCGAAAAATCGACTCCATTAGCCCCCTCGTGTGTGCGTGTGACCTAGTTCCCAAGCTTCTACAACAACTGACCCCCCCCCCATCACCCTCCCAGCTCCCAGTGACGTCGCCAGAGAAACACGAGAGATAACCTTATAAAGACAGTCGGTCTCTACAGGATAATTTATGATGCACGGTCCACTATTATCATGCAATTCTTACACACACACACACAATAACAAACCAAACAACCCATAGAGTATCTACGCACTAACTAGTATAGATGACGTAATGCAGGCATCACAAAAAAAAAAATATAACCCCGAGAACAAAGTCTAGATTATCGTAGAGGTGATAGGTCATGGAAGAATTACTGATCTACTACAGTACAGACATAATTAGCCTGAACACATCCTAAGTGTGTGTATGTGTGCCAAACTGACTGAGAGACAAAGCAGCCAGCACATTATTCAGCCACCTGTTCAGCCTTCTTTCCAACACTGTACCTTGCTGGGGCCCGACATCTACGCTGAATACATCAAACACAAAATGTGCAAAGAGGCGTGTCTACGAGTTTTTGATTCGTCTAGTCCAACAGACATTCCAGTGAACACGTAACTTCACGTCCCGAGCCGACCATGACATGCAATGAACTGGTTTCGGCACCCAGTCAGAGGCGTCTCTCCCCCGTCCTGACAGCATACAAAATAAAGTCTTGGCATTCGGTGTCAGAGGCGTCTCTCCCCCGTCCTGACAGCATACAAAATAAAGTCTTGGCATTCGGTGTCAGAGGCGTCTCTCCCCCGTCCTGACAGCATACAAAATAAAGTCTTTGCATTCGGTGTCAGGGGACGACCACGGAAAAGGAGATCAACGTGGTGGGAAAATAAAAAATTACTGGAAAGTTATCAGATGCTCAGCTTCACACCTTGCACCAGATTATATGCTTCTATCACCGCGACATCTCTTCGGTGCCGGAGGGAAGAGAATAGTTCACTCTAGAAACACGAACTGGGTGCATCGACTTATCTGTGACAACGAAGAAATGAAGTGAAATGTGAGGAGAATCGTGTGTGTGTGTGTGGCTGGTGTGAGTGTGTGTGAGTATCCTGCATCATGCACAGTCACATGTCTTAAAGACACGTTCAAACTGTTGAACGTGTTAGGAATAACCTTGAACTTCACCACCCCAGCTCCATTTTCTAATGTACTTTGCACGTTCCTCTCTCTATGTCTAATGCACCTTATACGTGAACTAACTTGAAAGAAAACAGCTGTATGTTAAAATACGCGGGGGAAGATGTGGCGCGGGGGAAGGGGGCGTCAAGTTTGAGAGGGCGTCACCACAGCTGAGCGAGACGGCACAAAGACGACACACGGGAAAGAAAGAACTGAAGAAGATGAAGTGGGCGCCAAAAGGGCCCTATGTTGTTTGGACAGCTGATATTTCGAGTAAGCAGGCACTCTAATGCAGTACGATGGCTAGTGATGTAAACTTATACTCTAAGAGGAGTGGGAGAATAAGCCTCGACCTGCCCACGCAAAGCATACCAATGAAGTCTCAGCAGGGTGTTTTTACTTGAAGAGATTCAGATAGCAAGATAGCAAGAACATTTTTACTTTAATTAGACGGAATAAATTATCAAGAGGATGGACTACTGGGGTATTGAGAGTCAAGCACAATAGCATGACGTATCAAGTTGCAAATTAACTTTCTGAAACTCAATGACCCATTGATAGACACTAGAAATATGTTGACCGTTTGAACTTTAGACCAATCCATTCGAAGAAGATCGGGCCCGAGAGAAGCTTGCAGGATATTGGAGAAGCTTGCTAGACGTGAGAGAAGCTTGTTATAAACAGATCTGTTGCTACAATTCAATCATACAGTCGGTCCACATGCTTCAAACCGTAAGGTAACACTATAACAAATACATAGAACAGAGAGAACTATGGCAAAGAGACACAACGATCCCTCTAAGAGAAAAGCACTGGGTTAACGAAACCTACCCCCAAGCCGTTTTTTTTTTCTTGTCGACAAAATATGCATAATGGTTCAACTTCGACCTAGTAGCTTTATAAATGTTCAGTTCAATGATTGGGAGAGAGAGAGAGAGAGAGAGAGAGATGGATAAAAAAAATTAATTAAATGGATGCGGGTATAGATTACGTTTGGGTCTCGTGTAACCCCACCTCATCTGTCATTATCTAACACAATAAGCAGATAGCCCCCCAAGGGAGGTTTGTTTTGGTCCTGTGTAAAGTGAGAAGTGATGTAGGTCTGGTTCAACGAGATATAGGTCAGATCACGAGGGAAAATAAATACACACCACTGTGATTGGATTTGAACAGACTGTGTATGCCCCTGAATATGTAGAGGGCATATATTTAGACGAATGAGACCTAATCAAACGAGTGACTAGCTTTGAGTGAATGAATTTGAAAAGTTACCAGTTCGGATTTGTTTTTCAAACCGAGTTACATGGGCTAAAAATGTAACTCTCCACCTAGCTCATTTCATTTGATCTTAAGTTTTTTTTCTTATTTCTGAAATCCAGTGTTTTAAGAGAGAAAAAAAAAGTCCTTAGGTATAGAAGATCTCATACAATTTCGGCAAAGTTTTAAGATTATACCCTGGCACTACGTTTGACACACGAAAGTGTCATGACAATGTTCGACACACGAAGTCTTGGCACGCAAGGACTCTATTTTTACAAGTGTCTGAGATACAAATCAAAGGCCTAGCTGACATGCCTCAACACTCTTGGGAAAACCCGAACTAAAGAACAATACCCAACAATATGCCTGATTATAATACAGTGTATATGAATCATACATGGTTCAAAGCCCTAACTAAAACGCAATAATTATTATAGTAAAAGAAACACTGATATCTAGATTCTATAGACTAGTCTATATAGTAGTATATATAGTAGTCTACAACCAAGAGAATATTTACACTGGACTAATAGATTTAGAATATCCAGAGTCACAGATAAATCCAAACACACAAGTAAGAATCTAGATCAAGATCTGGTTTATAAAAACCAAGCACACACTTTGTTGAATAAATCCGCTGGACCTTGACACATGTGCTGTACAAAAAAAACAACACATCCAAGAGTGACACGCCGAACAACACGGGCCACACACTGACAGCCCGCTACTTGAAAGTCTGATAGCCGTCTCCGTGGGTCCACGATCAAGTCAGAATACACCACACGGCCTAGCAAGTGGGTTTAAAATAAAGGACCCTTCGAAGCGTTTGAAAAAAAAAAAATAGTAGGGGGGGGGGGGGCGGCGAACAGACAAGAAGTAGGCGTAGGGAAACTATGACAGTCTTGTTGGGGTCTGTTTGTATACCGTGAATGTCAACGACTGTCTCTTTGGTTCCTGTGTGTGTGTGTGCGCGCGATTGTGCAGTTATAGTACGGAGTTACATAATTATGCAGTGTGTGTGTGTGTTTTAAACACGCCGACAGATACAGAGACACACAAGGCCGACAAAAAAAAAAAGTACATCTGTCTGTTATGACGCGGTCCTCATACCGTAATCCATTGTAAATTTCTCTCCGCCAGAAAAAAAAACAATATAGAGAAACTATATTCCAAAATAATAATACAATCTTTACGTTGTATATTTGAAAATGTCTCCAATTAAAAGAGTATCAACCATTGAAAGTTCTACTTTCCACATCAGACGTGTTTACCAATTAGCATTACATATTTAAATAGAAACAGGTGACGTCATCTGCCCCATAGATCACAAGGTCTGAAAGGAAAACTTGACTGTTTTATTTATATACATATAGTGAGTATGGACAACTGTGAAAACCGGCACATCCTTAAATCACATTTTTTTTTCACCTAGACTCGATCTCAGGTCAACTGCTTTCGACCGTGACCAATCGTTAAAGAAAGCCTGAACACTGACCTGCAACGTCACAACCCGTGGGCGGAACGGCGTGGCAACGAGCTACTGGTCTAAACTTCCCACATGTTGTGACGTTGCAGGTCAGTGTTCAGGCCTTCTGTGACAAATGGTCACGGCTCGACAAAGATCCACTGCACCTCCGAGTACCTCCTTCACCGAGTCAGCATCTTATCTTGGTGGACATCAGGCTCATACAAAAACAACGAAGTCATTCAAGTCCAACGACCGAGCACTAGACCTACCTACCATTGTGCCGACTTCCTAAAGACACTACTTCTAATGAACTGAAGATTGACATCTTGTTGGACAACACAACCTAGGGGGGGCTAATGGCGATGGTCATGAGGTAAAAGAAGTATTATAATTTCAATACGGCTGGTTCAGTCTCTTCACAGGAGTTGAGCTCGAAGCGCTCAGTTGTTAAAGGCTGCCTGTCATGTCTTTTTACAAAGCTTATATCAACTCTGTCTGTCTGTCTGGTCAAAAGTTAGTGCACGTGTTATTTCTCTCCCACACTCAAGCTGAAATTTGTCACAATCATTTCTTTTAGATGACATTACAAGAATCAATTTAAAAACAAAAACCATTAGTTAATTAACTATTGGTAATTAATTATTTTGTTTGGTATCTCAAACAAGGGAAAGAAATTGTACTTGACTGGAGTGGTGGTATAAAGCTGAATTAGTCCCCTTCATCTTCCCTGTTCATAAGCTTTTAACTAGCAGAGCGGTTAACGCGTTGGCTTGAGAAGCCTGGGAAGGCTTTAGTCTACATAGAGTTCGAATTCATGTCGCTCAATTAAAAAAAAAATACATTCGAAAAGCGATCATCCATACAGTCCGTTCTTTTCCCCTCCCCCATTACCAACTGGTCCAGATAAGTGATAGACAAAAACAAATAGGAAAAAATATTTCCAATCGCACAGATTTATTTTTCTTAGTCTAGCTCTAATACAAATTTAATGACATGACTGATCCAAAGTAATTGATACAACTACACTTACTATAAGCTTTGTTTTTTTTTTTTGTTTTGTTTTTTAAAGTATTTTTTTTTTTATTTTACTTGTTTTTTAAAATGGACTTGAGTTTCGTAAGAGGATTGGTCCTTGTGACTGCCTCGCAAGGTTTGGCCTTAGCCCACGTAGACTTTGACTATATACTTGCCAAACTGGTGTCTCTCCTGTCAGAAATACTAATGCGCTCTCTTCAGGCCCAGTTTTACAGTACAGAATAAATCCTTCAGAGGATGTTGAACGACCAGACCAGCCGTAATGTAACACCAAACTATTTGCTCTGACATCAGGGAGTGACGACACAAGAGACACTGCTGAATGTGACGTCAAAGGCCCTCTCTAACCGCCCCCCCACCCCCCCCCCCCCCCTTGCACACATGCAAAACAACAGCAACAGGTTCGGCTGGGTCGGTGAGATGGAACATTTTCTGTGTTGATACAAAATATCACACCCGCCTCCAGACATAAGATCTAGATCTACTGGACTCTCTCTATCTGTGTGTGTGTGTGACATTATTTTGAGTGTGTTGTTGGCTATGTATTTGTGTTGTGTGAAATGCATATGTAAGATCTCTGATATACAAGTCGCTTACTGTCCGCTCCATTAAGTGTCAAGTCCTTTGCCGCACTGATATGTGAATTCAATAGGGAGGCTCACATACTGACCGGGTTGTAATTGTCATTAAAGTCTAAGGCTCTTGGAACTCTATGCCTATGGATGTTTCCCCCTTTCCGACCTTGCGATCTACGGGGCAGATGATGTAATATTGTAAAAGATCATCTGTTTATGTGGCCCACGGTTCTGGATGGCACAACGACCAACCGCCTTTACTTTTCCCAACTAATGTCAGGTACCCATTGGACTAGGAGGCGCCAAAAAAAAAAAAAATCCCGGGATTAAAAACCCGGGACCCCTGTTTCGGAAGCAAAGCGCTTTAACGCTCAGCCACCGCCCTTTGAGACTATCAGTATTAAGTAGTAAACTCGTTTCTGAAGGCAAGGGTTGCCATGTTGAAGCAGTGTCGTAGCTAGGGTGGGAAGAGAAGGGGGAAAATTTAAAAATCCCCCCCCCCCGGGCCACCACTTGAGAGAGGTCACCAAAAGAGTGTTTTTTACATAAAAAATTAAATATTATACAAAATGCAGGGGCCCCAATAAGGTCAAGCCCCCGGGCCCCCAAAAGATGGAAAATTCCTAGCTACGCCCCTGGCTAGAAGGGAAAATATGGGAAGGAAAAGGGGCGGTAGAAATGAAGGTGAATTTTGCCGCACATTAAATAAACAAAGTTCAAGATTCGTACACGACCACACAATAGGGTCTTAATTGTCTCATATAGTTCACTACGAGAGTCTAGAGGAAATAGCACTCAAACTCACGACTTTTTCCTACCACGTCGCCTCAATAGTTCAACCTTTAAGTTTTTACCCATAGCTCTGAAATAAAAAAAAATAAAACGCTAAGTACTATTATTATTAACGTTAATTGAGACTTGGAAATGGGACAAGGTTTTCCCACATTCCGCCCACTTATGATTGCACAGTTTCCAGAGCTACTAGCTAAACTACCCGATCTTGGTTGGTTTGGCACACCACTAACACAGTGATTTTAGTGACCTGTACTTATTAAAGTTGCCAGCATCTTTTCTAATGTCTTTATGTTGTTTTAAGGAAGCTGTGGTGTCGAAGTGATGGAGGTACCCAGTTCCTTAAGCTTTGACTCCGAAATAGTTCTCTTGTGATCATTCCATTGAACTTTTCTCTACAGTGCGCGTAGGTTTGTACTGTGCGTTCTTCAACAGCGGCTCACACTTTATTAAAATCCAGACGCCAGCAAACAACGAGCTAAGGCAACTGATTGACCTGACCTGGTTTGATTTTGAGTTTTTCCCACTTTTTTTTTCCATAGTGACCATGACCATCTCCAAACAGATGTAAGCAAAACAAAAAAACAAAAAAAAAAAAATAAAAACTTCAATGAATAATTTGGAACACCAATGAAATCAGGCGGTAATGTGCTAAAGTGTGCACAAATTGGTGTTAGGATTAGTGCACTTAGTTCAAAAGTAAGTAGAGTACAGTTTCCCTTTCAGACCTTGTGGTGAGTCAGGTACCATTAGAGCTGGGTGGACTCAAATGCGCCCAAGGCTCCCGAAATTAAAAATCCCAGTCTTCGCCAGGATTCGAACCCGGGACTCCCGGTTCAGAAGCCAAGCGCTCTACCGCCCAGCCACCGCGCCTCCCACTTGGTTCCAAACAAAGCACAAATTGGTGTTAGGATTAGTGTACTTGGTTCAAAACAAAGCACAAATTGATGTTAGGATTAGTGTGTACTTAGTTCCAAACAAAGCACCAAATGAGTGTTACAATTGGTGCACTAGGAAGTAGACCGAGAGAAAAAAATAAGCTAGACAAGAGAAGACAAGAGAAGAGTGCTGACTGCCGAGACGTGCAGATCATGAAAGAGTTCTTTGAGACTTGACGTCCATGCACGTACCGGAGCTAAAGAACTCACTACTCGTCGGTTAAGTCGACCTTCCAGCTCACTAATCACTTCAATGGATCACCTCAAACCAATTAGGGGCACGAGAGTCAGGCGAGGGTCGGGGCGCCGAGTCTTGAGAGACCGAGCTTAATGGGTTGGACGTCTTTCCGGATGAAAAGGAAACAAGATTTGGGCGGAAGATTGTGCGTGTGTGTGTGGGGGGGTGGGTGGGGTGGGGAGGGGAAGGAGAGATCAAACTCTTGTACTGTCAAAGTCGCTGTAGAACTGAACCTTCTGACAGGAAGTCGTTTCTTTTTTTTTTTAAAAGGTAAATTAAAACCTTTCGTAATCAGCGACCAGAAAGTAAGTACAAGGTTCCTCTGTTATCTTCAGGTGCAGTTTCTACCTGGACAGTTATTCCACTTCCTCCCAGTGATGCACTTTATAATACACATGAACAGTTTTTCTATTTACGACTGTATATATATGCATGCTGACTCTGTATTGATTACAGTACATTACAACACAACTTGACAAATATGAACGCTATTTCTCGTGTTCCCTACTACACACAAAGAAGACAGATATATATTGTTATGACATGATTAGGATTTAGTTATTTGTTTCGGGAATAAGGGGAAAGTTTTACTTAGCGACAAGTGACGTGACAGATCTTTAAAAAACAAGAACGCTCTATTCGACACTAGAAACACCACGTCTTTTGAAGATACAGACGGATAATAAGGAAGGACATTGGACGGATCCTTTTTTTCAGTATTAAAAGTGTTTATTTTGTTAAAACTCGTGTCGACTACCAAATTTGATTGTTTCGGCCTTTCGCCGGTGTTTACTGAGTTGGTAAAGGTTACCTCCTTCTTACTTCATTATTTGGATTTGACACGGCGGAAGAGCCATAACAATATGTAACTTCCGTGTTTAAGTATCTATATTAAAACATTAGGTTCAATTTATTCTTCAGAGGTAAAGAAAATGTTCAGAATTCCAAACAGACAGACAGACCTTTACAACGAAATGCGAATAACAACTTCAATTCAACGCACCAAGTAAGAGCTTTCTGGAACCTCTTCTAAGATGCAGAATCGTATGTGAGACAAAGATTGCTGACACTTTGTATGAGGTTCAGGTGTGGCCAGCACAACGACAACATCGTTGTATAAAGAAAAATAAAACCCTAACAGCCAGAAACTTTCATAGGACTTCAAGTTTTTCTCGGATTTCAATCCTTCACGAATATACAAAAATCCCAACCAGGATCCGAACCTGAGAACTTTAAGAATGATAGTGCTTCATCCCTAGCCAAGTTTTTCTTTTTAGGAGAAATCTGTGATTTCTTAAATTTTAATTCTTTCGTTTTTTTTTTTTTGAAATCACAAGGTGTTGTGCTTAAAATTTAATTCAAAACTCAGTTCACACAATCAGACCAGCGGTGAAATCAAACATCACTGAAGTGAAATGTGTGTCAGATCATAACTTACATTAACCAAGTGTCACATTGTCACCATGACCAGGTTATCAGTTTAACAAATGTACTAAAGGTTGTATTCAACAGTTCCTAGTCTGAAAGACTCTGTTCCAAGTTTGTTTCTAGATCTAGGCCTCAGTGTACTTTTATGTTGACCACATGCAAACCTGTGTTTACCATATTCCTTAGCACAACTTCCATTGTAAGTTTTTACAAGTATTTTTTAAAATTATTTCTATGTCTAGTCCCACTTCATCCAACTTCATCCCTCCCGCCGTACGTTAGATAGGTAAACGATAAGTCCCAAGTGTTGAGCTGTGCCGGAAGGGGTGGAGTCATTCCGGAAGCAGGAAGCCATGACACGATTTATTCACGGGAACTGTAAAAAGAACGGCATCCCGGGGCGCCGCTAGACAATACAGGTACAACTGAGCCCCCCCAAGGTCACCTGGGCGCACATTTTAATGACATGTCCTCCCCGCCCCCACCCCCACCCCCAGCTCACGCTACAGGTAAACATCTAAACTTACTACGACTCACGTGGTCACTGGTGTGTGTGTGTGTGTGAATGTAACTCAGAAGAGACTTTTGTTTTTGTTCGAACGTCAAAGGAACAGGAAGCAATAACTGCTCATGGACACAGCTTCCCAGCACGGAATACTGAAGAAGGGAGGGTTGCTCGAAACGATATCAACACCACAATCCAGATTCACTAAAGAAACCAAGAGTGAGAGTCAATTAAGACTTGATCTGGAAGTTTCGTCTCATCACAACATGTTCTGGAGGCGCTGTGGCTGAGCGGTAAAGCGCTTCCGAGCAGGGGGTGGGGTGTTTCCGGGTTCGAATCCTGGGAATTTTAATTTCAGGATCTTCGGCCGCCTCTGAGTCCACCCCAGCTCTAAAGGGTACCTGACATTAGTTGGGGAGAAGTAAACGCGGTTGGTCGCTGTGCTGGCCGTATCACACCCTGGTTAACCCAGGCCACAGAAACAGATGACCTTCACATCATCTGCCGTATAAGGTCTGAAAGGGGAACTTTAATTGACAACATGTTCTGGCTAAAGCATCCTGGAAGACTCTCACACAGATAAATTAGTGCTATCGTGACAAGGACACGCAACAACGGTGTTTGTGCGAGAGTGGCTGAATCAAGCTTCATGGCGATGAAAACAAGAAAAAGGAATCAAATAGAACGGAAGGAAAAAAAAAATACCCTTTCATCAAGACTGACCAATATGTGCTCAAGACATGAAGACCTCGAATAATGACCACATCCTAGACTGGGCGACACCTAGAGCATCGTTGCTACCGACAGGATAAAACAACAAAATTATTTTAAAAAATCATCTAAGGGGAATAACGTCATATTTACAGTCATATAACACTGTAAGAATTATTTCCTCTTTTCGAAATCAAACAAAATTAATTAATTATGTTTCATTAACTATTTGGTAATTTTTTTTTTATTGATTCATTTCAACCAATGTGATTAACGACCATCTCATATCTAGAATGTACCATGCTTACAATCAATATTTATTATATCCAACTCGCTGATATCGAATAATCTCTTCCCATCAACCGTCGCCACCCCTTCCACGCCCCGTTCGGGCTTATAAGACGGTAAAGCTCAAGCAGTCGTCAAAAAACAAAAATCGTTTGTACTTGGCAATTGTCAGAATAGATTTGGCTGCAGCCTTAGTGTTTTTTAAATGTTCTTTTTCGTGACACGCGTACAAGTCTCCATAAGCCAAGCTACAAAGACAAATCTTTTAATTATTGACTAGAAGGCCACATTTGACCCGCAGACCGTGACAAACAGATCTGCGCTTCAAGTCTGTTACCTCCACAAAAAGAAAAATAATAAGTCCCCACCCACAGCTGGACAGACTCCAAGTAAATCTACGCCGATATTTACAACGGGGGCGGGCGACGCTCTATACCTTTTGTGTACAGGCGCACTCTTGAGACTTAGTTCACTGTACACATGTACGTGATAGGTTACCACACACACACACAAATTCACTCAAAGACACACACTCCTAAAGTCTTTATTGCCCAAGCAAACAACGCACCAGAAGGTACCCCCCTTCCTTTTGCCATTCTTTTCATTCACCAAAACCAAAAAGAAAGGAAACCAAAAAGCGACTAGACCAGAGATTTAGAGTTTGATCCCTTACAAAAACGTTTCACAAAGACAGGAAAGCCTAATCAAATATGCAACGAGGGGGGAGACCAAATGCATTGTGATCTGACAAACGAGTAAGGCAAAACGTACTACAGAGACTGTACCGGGTGTTGCACCGTGTACTAGGAATAACACCCGTACAAATGAGACAAAGAAAAGTTTATTGAAACTACTTCGTAGAGGAATACTAGAAACGACTAATAACATAATATATATAACAAAAGTCATGGTTAATAATATTAACATTTATGTGTAAGAGAGGTCGCCATCCGACAAAATCTAAATATTGTTATCTCCCTTGGCGTAAAAGTTTGAACATTAATTTTGGTCAACATGTATTTTACTAAATATCCATATTAACTATATAAAAAAAAAAAAGAATTCAAACTGTTGTAAAATGGTTTTGTAAAGAGAGATATTACTTAGAATATTGAAAATCGATCATTTCCTTAGTTGGTTATAGACATGACCATACGAAACAAGCATCTAAAATCTAAAATAATAATTCGAATACTGAACATTCGCGACAGGACAAGCTCAACACTGATGGCTTCCTATGACCTACGTGTGAATGCTTGTAGGTCTACTGCTACATTAACACATGTGCTACTAGTGTATAGTGAATAATGCTTGTAGCTCTACTGCTACATTAACACAGATGTGTGCCAAACAGAACGCTCCAATGAAAGAACGCGATCGAACTCCCGCACTACTCACTGGTTCAGAACTAGCGTGTACACATCTTGTCAAGCACTGAGCGACATTTGCTGGCAGACTCTGCACCAAGGTACACCACACCAACCAAGGTTGGCTAGAAGTTCAGGTGATAAACGTGGACCGGCAGCGGAAGGTGAAAGGACCAAAGTGCATGCAGTCTTACAGCAGATATAGCAGCACAATGGGCGAGGTAGATACATGCATAAAGTGTACACGAAACGTGGGAGCACGAAGGTCTCCTGGTACATGGCTGGTAGATAAGAGAGCGCAATGGGTCTCTGAGCTAAAACTAAACTCTATGTACGTTTAGTACAAGACCATAGCGGGGCAGATCTCTGGGTTTATTGCGCGTTACATGAGAGAAATGAGCACAAATGGTTAGGACTTCGTGTGGGCGGCGTGTACACGTGGATAATGGTCAACAGAAGACCCAAGAGATATAAACAAAATAGAGAAAAGGAGAGACACACAATAGTAAGCTTTAAGTCATTAGAAAGAGACACATTGCAGTACGCACTCAGTCATTAGAAAGAGACACATTGCAGTACGCACTTAGTCATTAGAAAGAGACACATTGCAGTAAGCACCAAGTCTTGTTAGATGCGTCCTAACCACAAGGCAGGTTCGATAGTGTCCCAACTGCCCAATTAGCAAAACGTCAATACCAAAGGCCGAAGTGCCACGTGACGTGACGTCACAACAGGAAAGTGCGCAGAAAGCGTTTCCATGCTCGCCAATCTCCGGCCTTGGACTGGGCTGTCTCCATGACAAGGGAAGGACACAAATGGGAGAAATAGTGGATGACTCGATTCTTTCAACACAAGGTGTCTGGGGAACGTCAGCCTCGAATCAAAAGGTCACAGCATACAGACACTCCCGATTTACATCTCTTCATCAATTTCTAGAACCAGGAAGTAAGGCTCGTACAAATAGTGGCCATGTTTTGTGTTTGAGTTTTGTCGAATAGGATCAGAATCATTTCCCATTTCAAAACTAGGACAGTCAGGCCGGCCCTGCTATTAGTTATGCAATAAATTGCAAATTTCAATACCTCCTTACTAATCACCACCCCAAAACAAAATAAAGTCAACAAGGTTTAAGATCGTGGAAATTCAAACCCAGGGACATCGATTTTACCACCAAGGTAACAACGAAAAACGACGAAAAAAACAAAAACCCAGAAATGGATTGGTCTAATATTATCAGTGAATTAGGCTGAGCATCACTGGTCTAATATTATCACTATCGCCTATAATCAACACATAATAAGGCTTTTGACTTTGGAGTCCGTTGATTAAGGAATAGTGCAGTATGTCACGTTGTAAAACATTCCCTCCAGCCTGCGCTCAGTATTTGCATAGTGATGATTGACCTACCCAGGCCCAGACCACTTACTCTTTACACTAAATGTTATTCACAGTGCTACATAAGTCTGAGACAGCTCTGAACAACAGATAGTTACAGCTTTTTATTTCGGAGTTTCCATCTCCTAGACTGGCTGCCGAGTACCCAACAAGGTTACAGAGCCCAGTCTGTCCACCACAATACTGAATTTAACCTGCATATTTACCACTCCAGGTGGCTGAGATAAAAAAAAAAAAAGTTTGGGTACCATTACTTTTAGGGTCTATACTTAAAATCGGGCCCGGAAAACGATTTTCAGCCTCAAAGTGGTGCTGAGGTGGAAACGGTCGTTGGAGGAGACGATTAGGCTAACAAGGAAGCAGTACAAAAAGTTTATGAACACAGTTCAGGTGCCCTAAGAAGTTTGTAAATTGCAAGGTCTTGTCAAGATTCACACGCCGTTCCGTTAAGAGGCCGCTGTTGTACAGAGAAGGAAAATGGCGAGGTTTTCCGGGGAGATCTGCCTTCGGCCTCCCCTTTAGTCTTTGGATTTGAGTCCCTGGAAACAGGGATGCCTCAGATTTGCACATGCATGGATCCCTAGGAAGGGGAGCCTCTTCTGGCTTAGAGTTTCAAGAATCTTTTCCTCTATTCTTTTGGCAATTACGAATTAGACTCTGGACACTGCTGTAGTACGAATGACAACACAAGCACATCCTATCTATAAATGTCAGCGTCCCAATGTTCTCGATACGATGGCATCCAGAAGACTACTATTCAACTGGAGAAGTGGCTGTGAGCGTATGAGTGTTTGCGTCAATGTTTACGTGTACGTGTATGTGTGCGTGTGTCGGAGCGTGACAGAACCAATATTGCAAGGAGATAAAACGGACAGGACCGAAAAAAATGGAGGGGGGGGGCAATTATACTGAAAACCATTTTCCCCCGTTTTTCTTGAAAAGTACAAGCTTCACAAGGTCAAACTTATTGCTAATTCAAATGAAGAGAATTTCACAGAATGAAATGCCAGGAGTTAAAAGAGCTCACCTCACCAAGGTCAAACTGAAAGTGAAATGTACTTCGCATGGCCTAGACCTCTTACGAATTTGTTCTTACCAGAAAACAGAGCGCCCCTCCCCCTCTTGGTTATAGAAAATACCTTACAGCCGTGTCCAAGAACTTGGTATATATTTAATATAAAGCACTTATCACAAGACAAAATAAACTTATACTCCTTCCCTTCAGAAGAATACACACATTCGCAAAGTTTTACACTTTTGTAATGTTATTGTATATGTTTATTTTATTTTGGAGAATTCGGAAAAGATCAATTGGGGGGGGGGGGGGGGGGCGGGGGGCGTAGATATTTACTTTGAGGTGCAGCTTCAGCCTGGTCCCTGGGCCTCGGGTACACTGGAATCTATTTGTAAACTTTAAAACACCTTATTTATTTCAAGTGGTCGACACATGCGTTCATTTACATAACGAAGAAGCCTACAGGGAGGGGGGGGGGAGGGGACACATCGCCTCCCTCCCAATCTCCTCTCTAATCATCACGCAGCTTGTTTCTCAATGTTGAGATCAGCGCTTCTCAGTCTGAAGTACGCACCCTCTTTAGTTTTAGATCGCGTAGGGTGGATTGCATATACTGCAATACATTCGTGCGGTTCTCTGAAGTTTTAGATGGCGGGGGATGGATTGCATATACTGCAATACATTCGTGCGGTTCTCTGAAGTTTTAGATGGCGGGGGATGGATTGCATATACTGCAATACATTCGTGCGGTTCTCTGAAGTTTTAGATGGCGGGGGATGGATTGCATATACTGCAATACATTCGTGCGGTTCTCTGAAGTTTTAGATGGCGGGGGATGGATTGCATATACTGCAATACATTCGTGCGGTTCTCTGAAGATTTAGATGGCGGTGGTGGATGGATATACTGCAATACATTCGTGCGGTTCTCTGAAGTTTTAGATGGCGGGGGATGGATTGGATATACTGCAATACATTCGTGCGGTTCTCTGAAGTTTTAGATGGCGGGGGATGGATTGGATATACTGCAATACATTCGTGCGGTTCTCTGAAGTTTTAGATGGCGGGGGATGGATTGGATATACTGCAATACATTCGTGCGGTTCTCTGAAGTTTTAGATGGCGGGGGATGGATTGCATATACTGCAATACATTCCTGCGGTTCTCTGAAGTTTTAGATGGCGGGGGATGGATTGCATATACTGCAATACATTCGTGCGGTTCTCTGAAGATTTAGATGGCGGTGGTGGATGGATATACTGCAATACATTCGTGCGGTTCTCTGAAGTTTTAGATGGCGGTGGTGGATGGATTGGATTTACTGCAATGCAGTCTTGCGGTTCTCTGAAGTTTTAGATGGCGGTGGATGGATTGGATATACTGTAATACATTCGTGCGGTTCTCTGAAGATTTAGATGGCGGTGAGTGAATTGGATATACATGTACCTCCAATATACTCATTGCGGTTGATCGGACCACAATGAGGACGCGGACATTTCGACGTCTTTATAACAGGCTTATCCAAATACAAGAACATGTTTTGTGTAACTAGACTAGCAGTGTTAAGAATTCAACCCAGATGAACTGATTAAATGGTTGGACTATAATTTTACGAAAGAAAGCAGGTACTTGAGTGTAACAAGTCTACTCAAGCAGCACTGTGAGGATGTGTGTGTGTGTGTGGGGGGGACAAAATGATCACTGGGGGAAAACATGTGACTGCATTAAGAGTACTCACGTCAGACAAGGTCGAATGTGGCGATGCCAGGCAATCCACGTTATACTCCCCAGAGTCCAGTGTCCTTGACATTGACTTGAGGCCGTCCTCCGGCGTGAGCACCCTATGGGGCACATTCATCTTGCAAACCTCACACCTAGAGATCATGGAAAGGGGAAAAAAACGTGGTTAGACTAGTTTGGGGCAAAGGTCACGTGATCAAAACACCAAATAGAAGACAATGCAATTTTATTATTATTATTATTTTTTTTTTACTGTCAAGTCAAAGTAATGTAATTTCTGAAGACAAAAATAACATAATAAAAAAGGGGGGGGGGAATAGGGAGGTGTAGGTAGGGTCCAGGTTAAGGACGATACAACAACATGGACAAAAAGCTGGTTCAAGGACACGTGCAACAGATCCCGGACACCAGGCAATGTGCAGACAGAAAGGAAAACAAGACAAAAACTGTAACTGACGTGGCTGGGAGACTTTTGTTTTCAGTCATTAGCCAGCCAAGAAACAACTGCAACATAGGTCACGAGCTTTCAATTTCAGACACCAAAAAAAAAAAAAAAAAACAGACCAAAAAAAAAACATTATTCCAGGCACCGAAAAAAAAAACGCTAAACAAAAAAAAATCAAGAATCAATGCTAGAATAAATACATTTACTAGGGGGCGGCCGGGAGAGGGGGGATTGTTCGCCACCGTTTTGTAAACTCCATCCCGCCCCCCCAAACATATAAAACACTTCATGAATGCCAAGCAATAATTCTGCCTACTAAGGAATATTATGCTGTTGTTTTAATCCACTGACTCTGATGATGTCTTTCATTTGAAGTGGGCCCGCTCGCTGACTCTCTTTACTTCAAGCTCATTTACTGATGCACTTACAGGAAAAGAAAAAAAAACAAACAAACTCTCAGATTTATTTCGACTAATTAAATTGCACAAGCGCCGATCAAAAGACAGACTACAAACTCAAGACAAAAAAACTATTGCGAGAAAGTACAACCATAAATGTGACAGAAAAACGTATAAATGTCTTATCCTTAGCTCATTATCTTGAATTAGTACGCCCCCCACCCCCAAACTCCATTACTTTCCCCACCCCCACCCCCCGCACTCTACAATCATTACAACCCGTAAAACTAAATTGTCTTCAAAGGTACTCTTCAATTCCCAAGCAGAAGTGAGAGCCGCCAATGTCAAGATGAACAAATCGATCGTTGAAACGTTTTTTTTTTTAGTCCAAGCTGCAATGACAAACACACACACACAATAAAGTTTCATGTGAAGGGGATGGGGAAGGGGGTGTTGGGAGGGATAACTCTATTTACACTTTTACGAAACGGCAACTACCACCTCTGCGCAGGCGCGCCAAGTTCAAAAATGTAGTCTAAAAATAGCCCCGAGGGCGTAAACAATGTTATAAAAAGAATTCCGGTGTTGAGCTAATAAGTACCCCGAGATCTAAAAATAGAAGGCGTGTAACAACAGTGAAAAGTAGCAGACATAAAAAAAAAAAAAAAGAACAAATTGACTTCACTACCGCGCCTTTTCAGTGATTCAATTATTACATTACAGCAACCCCCCCCCCCCCCCCCCCCCCCAAGCCTAGCATGCGTGAGTACGTGAGCACTGCTGGGATTGAATTTGGCAGACGATCACTTTAAACATGGCGGTAATTTGAACTATTAAAATCTTGAAAATACATTTTGGTTGTAAGGTATAAGAACAATTAGAATAATACAAATAATTAAACTAATCATCGTCGCCATGCCAATAATTCGAGTTTTTATTAAAAGCATTTTTACTGATTAAGAATTAATAAGTCCATGAATTGATCAGACATATACTTGGATTTAAAACAAATTTATTAACCTTATCTTCTTATATAATACAGACGTTACTTCAAAAAAAGAAGATGATTACGTCCTACGCGTCATGCATTTAGTCATGCATATTAACCAATGACTTAAATTCTGCCAAGTCACTGGTTTTCCTGGCTAGCTCAGGCAACCCATTCCATGTTCTAATAGCACTAGGGAAGAAGGAGTATTTGTACAAATTTGTCCTAGCATATGGGACGAGGAATGTGCCTTTATCTTTGTGTCTTTCGGAGTATTTTATTAAATTTTGTTTTTGTATTTAAAGATTATGGTTCAGTGTTTTATGTATAATTGCTACTTTACTTTTGAGTCTTCTGTAATGTCACCTCTCTATTTATACACTTAAAGAGCCCTGGACCTTACATTTCCGCCGTAACTCTTTGCCGTCTGCGCAAAGAAAAATCTATAAGGTGAAGTGGCCAGGTCACAAAACAGATCATCAGGTTCAGCGATGTAGCGAAGTCTTGACGCCAAGGTAAACACCAAAAAAATAAGAGGTCTGCAAAGAATGATCGTTCGCCGAAAGATTGACTCGGGGAGTTGAGTAACAAAAGGTGCTCACTTAAGTTAGGCCAAGTCACTCCATCATTTCCCATCACGTGCAACCAACACTTTGACCAGGGCAGAAAAAGCTCGATGTCAATCTAGATGTGAGGCCATGTCTAGCACAAGTTATGTTTTTAGAGAAAAGAAAGGTTCAACCGGGCTTGCTCTATAATACACAAACTTAGATTCTTGTAGATGTCTGTTTTAACAGTAGCTAATGTACCTAGTGATTGACTTGGATTCTTGTAGATGTCTACTCAATGTTAACTAATGTCACCAATTGATTATAATGTCACCAATGGATTATAATGCCACCAATGGATTATAATGTCACCAATGGATTATAATGTCACAGATTGATTATAATGTCACAAATGGATTATAATGCCACCAATGGATTATAATGTCACCAAAGGATTATAATGTCACCAGTTGATTATAATGTCACCAATAGATTATAATGTCACCAATGGATACCCTCAAGAAACGTTTTTAGTCTCTGATTTCAAGAATAAGATTAACGTTACAAAACTTAGAATTGGGCGTGTCCTAATTGAAGACTAGCATTGGACACCACATCGTTGACTTGATAATAAAGTGGGGCCATACGTTGAGAACCACTGTAACAGGAGGGAAAGCGCAATGGGAATGAAGTCAGACGAGAAATGAATTAGGTTTTAAAAGACAAGGCTCCACTGGTGTAACAAACTCAAGTGATGTATTGGTGACCCCATTTCAACTTCAATCCCACGAGTCTCTGAAAAGAGGCATTACTTCCGGAGATCAGAGCCGGGTGGAGATATCTCTCCACCAGATCCACAGACTTTGGTCTAATCTAAAGTTGATAACTTTCAAACAGACATCGCATGACATTCAAACCTAAAGAACTTGGCAAGTTGGCGTGTGTGTGTGTGTGTGTGTGCAGTAGGACGAGGTTCAGAGAATGTGCAGATACTTGAGAGAAGGGTGAGGGTGGTGGAGTACTGAAGTAGAGATCAATCGATAGGATTCAAGAGGGTCACGTCCAGAACTATATCTCTAACTGCTCTAATATCTTTCTGTAGCTTCTGTCTGCGTACAAACGTGGCAATGATGTTAATTAGTTTCCTTACAGCACATTTCAATTTTAAATGATTTCATGTAGTCCTAGACTTTTCCAACTTATGTTCACTGTATACACTTCGTCAGCTGCAAGAGAGCACCAGGCCAACAGACACACGCTTCATTTCAGCATCGAATGATTTACCAGTACGCTTCAGACGAGTGTCCTCAAAGGGTGCGCACCAACAGAACAGAACACCACAGTGTCTTTTCATTGAACAAAGCAATATTCGTTTTAATAATAATAATATAATACTTATAAGACTTGTCTTACAGTCTGAAGATTAATGTGAAATGAAGTATTTCCCCGTGGCAACGCATCCAAGCGCAGGCATAACCATTGTCCGCCGGTGGTCGATTTAGAGTTTCAATGATACTAAACATTTAAATCCACCTTAGGCAGACCCTACTTCCACTACAGCCCAACATAGCCAACACCCTGTACAGCAGTGCTGAACAACTGAAGAAAACAGCACACTTTTTTTTTCCTTGGCACAGTCTGCAAAAGAGCTCACAGCTCAGCAGCAATAAAGCTGGCTAGAAGAAGAAGAAGAAATCTACCGCAAAGATAAGGTTTGTAAAAAAAATGCCTTAGGAACCACTGCGACAGACAACATAGCCGCTGCTCATAAGCGAACACAGTGTCTGTCGCCGATGTTGGGCACGGGCAAAGTTGTCTTAATTGAAATGGCTGAGAGGCGGTCCAGCAGACGACCTCCCTTTCATCCCCCTTTGAAAGGAGAGCTCCGTGCAAATAGACCTCCAGTAGATTAGCGTTGACGAGTGTGTCAATCAGAGACACTGAGCTTCTGTTGTTTGGATTGACACTCTGGTCCACTTCCAGACAGACGAGGCATTAAGGACAGCTGTTTGCTGAAGATTATAGGGTATGAGAACTCCGGGGGGGGGGGGGTACCTTAACACAAAAACTTTGCTATCTCCTGAGATGTGTAAGTCCTTGTGTGTGTGTGTGTGTGTCAGCTAGGAGAGACATCTCTAGCCATCTTTCTCTTTCTTTTTTACAAATATTTATGTCTGTCTACATAACTAGAACGCTCTTAGCGTAATTTAGCGTATTGGCTAAAAAATAGGAATGGAAACTTCTATCACTTTCAACGCTCAAGAATTCAGCAAGCATTATCCACGGCACTAAACGATTTGAAAAGATGGTAAATGTCAAGGCGAACATTTAAACTGAATGGCCACATCACAAGGTCCTCAGGGCTCGAAAAGGCCTTCCTACAGAGAACCGTACCAGTGAGAAAAGGAGAAGAGGCAGAGAGATGGGAAAACAACATTGAAGAATGGACAGGCCTAACACTGAAAGAGATTCTAGTCAAGGCAAAAGACAGGAATGGAGAACGTTCGCGTGCAGTGTCCTATGGTCCAACAGACTTAGGGATAGGTAAAGGTGTTTTAAATTCTGTATCAAGGTTATAGTGTAGCAGATGTTCTGGGAAGAGTACAACCCCCAGAAACATGATGACGCCATGAGAGAAATGCAATCACCCTTAGAGCAACACAAACGAATCGATCAGTTTCTCAATCCAAAAAATGTATTCTGCCGGGAAACTGAAAAGTTGTTCCAATGTGACGACTTTCTGAAAACTAAGTTTACATTTGTTGAATGGTCGGTAATGGCAGAGTTTTCACTTTCTCCTCAACCAGTGTGCCACCCTAGCGGCGCCCTTTGTTTGACATGTTTCGGATGTTCCTTCAGAGTTGAAGATAATTACTTCCAAGTCCAAACCTCCCGCAGGACGACGGGGGATGGGAGCGGGCAGGGTTTGAGCCCTGGACCATCGATAAATCTGAACGACAGTCCAGCGCGCAAACCGCACGACCAGGCAGCCATTCACACGGTGCATTTAGAGATGTAAACATCGGAAATGTCCATACCCTTCCCCCCCCCTCTATAATTACATTTCCTTGACAACAACCACATTAGAAAAACATAAGACAAAACAACAACACACAAAAACAACTATATCTCGTTTCAACATCTTACAGAGCGATCATTGTCATCTTAATAATTAAATAATAATAATTCATAATTCATGAATACTGATTTAAAAAATGGAACATTACCGTGGCCTATTCTCTCCCCCCCCCCCCCCACACCCAAAGAAAGAATCATAGCCATAAGGTCTAGATTTCGAAGACTGGTGCTCAAAATTTTCCATCACATTAATTAATGTAACTCTTAATTGAATGGAAAATACCCGAAGACCTATCAACTCGTTCAAGGTAAATATTGTCTCGTTCTTCAGCCAAATTGAAATTTGTTTCTTCTTTTACTTTAAAAAAAATAATTATAACGGTCAAACTTAGAGTGTTCCCCAGTATGACCATCGAGCTAGTCATTCTTTTCCCAACGACAGGCCTATACGTCAACTGTCAAATTTCTTGGAAAATCCTTAGAGCTGTTTTCGAGATCAGTGTACACGTTTTTGAGTTTTGAGCAGAAACATTCACTACATTTTTAAAGTCCAATGAGAAAGAAGAGACATACAAATAAACCAGACAAACAGAGCCCGAGCTAAATGTCTAGGATGGTGCTTTATATTGTCTCAGAATAAACTAGATGCCTAGGATGGTGCTTTATATTATCTCAGAATAAACTAGATGCCTAGGATGGTACTTTATATTGTCTCAGAATAAACTAGATGCCTAGGATGGTACTTTATATTATCTCAGAATAAACTAGATGCCTAGGATGGTACTTTATATTATCTCAGAATAAACTAGATGCCTAGGATGGTACTTTATATTGTCTCAGACTAAACTAGATGCCTAGGATGGTACTTATATACGCTGTATACAGAAAGGAGAGACGCACGTCGAGTGTAAGACAATGATGTGCGGGGAACTCTGTACTTTTACTGTGAAGGCCAATGCTGTGAAGAGCGCACACTTTCCTCCAATGCGCACCCTCCGCTCACGGTAGAGCAAGCCAAAAGAAATACCCCCCCCTCCCCCGGGTCATTACTTTGTCGCACTCAATTCATGTATCAGTGGAACACATTCTGAGCTGGTGATAGTCTGGGTGTAAATAGAAAGGTAAATAACCTTTCAGTCACAGCGCATGCAACTTGTGTGGACAATACGAGAGGCTGCATAAAGATAGAGCGCTACTCAAACGTAATGTTGTTTTTTCCCCCAGAGTTTGCCTAGATCTAGCTGCTAGACGGAATCTGCCTAGATCTAGTAGATGATATAGCTGGCTAAGATCTAACTGCTAGACTGTATTGGAACAGATTTAGCTGCTAGACCATAGACTTATATATACTATATCTAGACTGGACATGGAGACTTTTTAACACTACAAAAAAATGTGAATTTTTTTTTTAGAAAGTTGGATCAAGGCGTTGTTTTGTACAGTAGTAAAAAGAAGTGAAGTTTTTTTTCAACCCTAACCTATGAAACATATACGTTAATTTTTAGATCTAGATCTAGTAATTGAACATCAAAAATAAAAGTACACTCTCGTCTCATAATTAATATTTTTGCAATTTTTTGATACATAATCTAGAAAGATCTAGGTAATCAATCTATTTAAATGTACATAAGATGATTTAAATCAACATACATTATTTCCATCTAGGACTTTTGAAACATTATCTCAATGGAAACAAGCAGGAAATTGCTCTGTTTCATATATTTGCGTGAATATCTAAGAAATGATTTTGCATTATTTCTAAACTTTGAAAACTAAAGATCATTACTTTTCTAAGACAGAAAAGATTGATTGGGGCGACTTCCCATAGAGCCTGAAAAATACGTACATAAAAATCTATCTATCTATCTATCTATATATATATCTATCTATCTATATCTCTCTATATATATATATCTATATCTATCTATCTATCTATCTATCTATCTATATCTATCTATCTATCTATATATATATATATATATATATATATATATATATATATATATATATATATATATATATATATATATATATATATATATAGGTCTGTGAATCGATCAATGGCGGATAAGGATTTATTTCCGGTTTCCAGTCTAAATATAATATATATATACGTCTATGAGTGAACTTTAAAAAGTATGGTCAAAGTAAATCGTGTATAGAGGTCCATTTATAAATCAGATTCAATGGCAACCAAATGCAGCATGAAAACAATAAAAGGCTCAGCACCCACAAACGAAAGTGGCAGGCTGACAATGATGTGTAGAATAAACTGCATCAGCGTGTCTCCGTCACTAAGTATTGCAGTCACGGACAGAGCTGTGCGCTGCTTTGACGTCACCTTCGGTCCATACAAACGGCCCATATTTAAACAGCTGCTTTTTTTTTTTTTTTTAATTTGCGAAAAAAAAGGGGGGGGGGGCGGCGGAGGGGAAGGCCAACTCTGTCAGTAGCTTAAGGTTAGTGTGACCCAATAGCAGCGTCATGCAAACATAACTCCTGCCTTACTATTTTGACTTTGACTGCTAATTTGCTTTGGCTAACCAGAGGATCGGGTCGTTGGAACACACACCCGTTTGTGGGCGAAAGGACCAAGAACACATTGTACATCGTGAACAGAACGAAAGCGTGCGAGTCTAAGGGTAACTTTGAGTCCGCCTCTTACACAGTGGCGTAGCTGGGGTGGGGGGGGGGAGAATTAGAAAATCCCCCCCCCCCCGGGTCCCCACTTGAGGGGAGTGTTTTTTTTATATTAAAAATTAAATATTACGCAAAATGCAGGGGCCCCCCAAAGAGGTCAAGCCTCTCTGGCCACCAAACGATGGAAAATTTCTAGCTACGCCCCTGCTCTTAAAAGCTAACGTATCCCATTTGTTCAGCTAATGAGTGCGTTTATATATTTCAACATTCATGTTACTCTTAGAAGTCAAGTATCGATTTCTACCCCACACTGTAAACAAGAGAAACGTGTGGTTCAAAAGACGGCACAATGGAGAAGTCAGAGATAAAAACAAAGCATTAGGGTTTATTAACTCTTTCTCTCCGTAATTATTTATCACATTCTGGAGGAATCAACGCTGGTATCGTCAGTTAGGAGAGAAAGAGTTAAAATATTTTTTTTTTACTAATACATCAGTAATATCAAACAAAAATGCTATTAAACCCTTGGTTAAACGAATATTGAAATATATGCAGTATCAGTTTGGGGACCCCCCTCAAGGAAATCTAAAGAAACTAGAACAGCTGCAAAATAAAGTCGTGAGATTTATAGAATTTATATTTGTAAAATCACTCAATTTTGAGACACTTCAGTACAGAAGAGAATGAAGCAAAGCAGCGACCACAACTTGTAAAAAACAACAACAACACCCAACTGAACTTAACACCTAGACACAAAGATAAAGGCACATTTCTTGTACCAAATACCAGGACAAATTCGTACAAGAGCTCCTTCTACCCAAGTGTAATTAAAGCATGAAACGGGTAGACTGAATGATTCATTGACTTAGCAGAGCTTAAGTCAAATAATAACTAGACTAGACAAGTGAACTATGTCATTGAGACAAACACAAGTGTCACAGATTACATTATAGAATTGTTTGTACATTTCACTTTTGAAAGTAATATAAGCCCTCGACATGAGTCTCGGGATTTAATCCTCAAATTTAGACACTTGTCATTCAAGTCAGGATTTACCCAAGGGACTTAATTAGTATGTTTGAAATCTATTGGTTGATTTGAATTTAAACAAAGACATTTTTGAAAAGAGTTAGCGCCAGAGAATTGGCGGTAGTAAGAAAGAAAAGTCAGTCGAATAAATAATGTCCTTGTAGTCAGTCACGTTTCTAAGAGCTCTGTTTGAAAAGCCTTTGTAATATGCTCATTGATTTGTAATTTGTACATAAACTGTACTTACGTTGTATTTAATAAAGTTCCAGAGTTTTGTTTTATCAAAGAATTGTCAATTGTGATTCTAGATCTTCATTTTTTGTTAACTATTGAATTCAAATAAAATCCCCGGCATCACAACACATCGTGACGTCATACCATCCGAATGTTGTTGTGACATATTTGGCACTCTCCGACTAACAAAAGTTCATGGACAACTTTTAACGAAATTTATTCAAGATCTAGATCTGGGACCAATTTCTAAACTCTTCAAAGGAACTTCATTCTTATTTAACGGAGGACAGAATTTCTGTGTTTAACAGGTCAGTTGGTTATCGATAATTCTTTTATAAAGATTTTCGTTAGAGTTACGTCTAACTCACGAAAACTATTATTATATGTAATTGGCAAAAGGAATAAGACCAATATACATAATAACTGGCAATATAAAAGACCAGTAAAGCAAATAACTGGCAATATAAAAGACCAGTAAAGCAAATAACTGGCAGTATAAAAAAAGACCAGTAAATCAAATAACTGGCGTTATAAAGAAGACCAGATTTAACCAACTGTTAAACCAGTAAAAAAGTACATCGGCTCAATAGATCTATATTATTATTATATCTGAGATAAAGCCAAAATCCAGATATTGAACATTTTGCTCCAATACAAGAAACTAACAAAGAAATTAAATATGGCTTCCAGTTCTAGAACACAACGATTCTTCGAATTAATAGAATTTGCCAAAGAAAAGCAAATTTCAAAGCCAGACCAGTGGGCAGAGAAACAAGAAGAGAAAGAATATCAAGAGCAAGAATCTGAAAAACAAAGGCAAGAAGCTGAAAAACAAAGGCAAGATTCTGAAAAACGCATGCAATTAGAAGAAAAAAAATTGCAAGACGCCGAGAAACAAAGGCAAGAAGCCGAGAAACAAAGGCAACACGAAAAAGAAAAAATGGAATTCGAAAGGCAAAATAAAGAAAGCATTCCAATTCAAGGTCACTCAAGTATGTTTGACAAATACAGATTAATGAACAAAATATCGGCTTTCAACGAAAACATTGACAATATGGACTCGTATCTCATAAGATTTGAAGAAATAGCTACAACATCCGGTCTACCTGAAGCACATTGGTCGAGCTCACTCCTCACCCTTTTGACTGGCAAAGCTGTCAACATTTGCTCACAACTGTCCATCAATGAACGCAGCACTTACTCTGATATCAAGGAAGCTCTACTGCGCCAATACGGAGCAACTTCAGCCAACTATAGAAAGAAATTCTATAATGAAAGGCCACAGCAAAATGATGATCCTCAAATTTTTGTAGCTAATATGTCAATGTGGTTTGATAGATGGGTATCCATGGCAAAAATAGAAGAAAGTTACCAAGCTCTTCGTCAACATATTATTATCGACAACATAACCCATGCTCACTCAGAAGATATTCAATCCTACATTATAGAGAGAAATCCTACTGATATACAGACATTAACCAAGATCATCAGACAATATAGAGCAGCCTATCCAAACAAGTCAGTCAAACCATCTGTTGAAGAAAATTTTGTCTGCTTTGCTCAAGACAAAAATGCAAGATATAAGTCAGATGACAAAGTCAAATGCAACAAATGTCATAAACTAGGGCATTTCACGTCTCAATGCCGCAGCAGAACCACAGAATGTTCATTTTGCCATAAAAAGGGTCACCAAACTCATGAATGTTGGAAAAAACAGGCAGTCTCCAAAAATCAAAATTTTGATAGACCCACATCACCAACTCAAAGATACAGCAATAGAGAGCAATACAATCTCAACATAGCACCTGGAAACAATAAACCAGATAACAACAAACCTCGCTACAGAAGTCATTCACAGGACTCCAGACCACAATATATGCCAAACAGAAGCTCATATAACAGAAGCTATTACAATGAGCACTCAACTATGACAGTCATTGCAAAGTCCAATGGTCTCAAATTTTATCCAGGCTTTGTAGGAGACAAGAAGGTGGAAGTTCTTCGCGACACCGGAAGCACGTCCACATTAGTACATGAACGCTTCGTACACGCAAACCGTTTCACAGGCAACCACGTCCAAGTCACTGCATTCAACGGAACTGTCAGCAAGTTACCTGAAGCCATCATTTATGTTACTACACCATTCTTCAGTGGTCAAACAAAAGCATTAGTAACACCCAATCTACCAGTGGACCTAATCATTGGAAACATAGAAGGAGTTAAAGAATGCACTCCTCAAGAACTTGCTGAATGTACAAATGCCATAGAGCAAGGTCAAAAATGTTTAGCAGTAATGACAAGATCCATGTCCAGACAACAAGAACATTTGGCACCTGAACAGGTTAGCCAAAATAATCACATAGCTACCTCAGTTACTCAAGTTATGCAGAATGCAACAGAACCATTTACTAGTCCAGTAGCCAGCAACAATCAAGAACACTCAACATGGACACCCCCAGTTACATCAAGCCCATCCCTACCGGTCATAAGTCCACCTCCAATTCCCGAATGTCCATTGTTGAACTTTGAAGAACAAGACGACATGCCCAGAGTCTCTAGCAATGATACAAGAACTCTAACTGGTCAAACTGAAGTCAATCAAGACAAGTCTCATGAACCAGAAGCAGATAACAAAGAAATTTTTATTCAATCAACTTTGGCTATACCAGACAAAAGAAAAACTATGCAATCTGACTCTATCACTCATACAAGTATTCCTCATTTGAAAGAATATGAGTCAACTAAAGAAGCCATTACAACCAAGAACATTGGAAGTCAAAGAATATTACATGAACACATGAAATCAAGATATTTTGCTCAAGGAGATCAAGTCAATTTACTGTTACCAGATTTCAGTAACAAACTGTTTTACAAATGGCAAGGTCCATTTACCATCACCAGAAAGATTTCCAACCTGCTTTATGAAATCAATGTCAACAAGTCAACCAAAGTATTTCATGTTCATATGTTTGAACATTACCATGAAACAGATAATGAAGACATCAAAGCAGAAGTTGAACATTTTACAAGCTTAGCAACTATTCCTGAGGAAGAAGAAGAAACATCATCAACACCCATTCCTGAGATAGATGTTTCATTACCAGCATCAAATCAAATTGACATTCCCAAGGTCATCACTCTGAATGACATAGCACTACAAACAGTGAAGAACATTAAAGTGTTTCCAGACCATGCAGATTTCTTTACCAGTGTTTCTGAGACATTTCCAGTACTGCAATTTGAAAGAAACTCAGAAAGCAATAACATTGACAACACCAAGTTTCATCCTCCGTCCACTCAAGGGGCAACTTTTCTTCAGAAAGGAACAAATGAACTTCTTCAACATTGCTGTATTGACCGATTGAACTCAGACATGTTCAGTCATTGCTCTATTGAACATTCTAATGCAAAACATTCTGCTACCATTGTTCTACAGCGTCAAAGTTCATCAACCAGAAAATTGAGTTTTGGTTTCGGACAGTTCTTATTTTCACCAAACTCAAACGCGGTTCAATCAGACATTATCTGTGCGATCATTATGACATGGAGACAACAGCTTCATGAACTGAAAGACCTTTTCTTCAAGTTTAGAAAACGCGTACACACATCCATGACGGACACTCAGAAGTATTCCGAACTTCACACTTACATTTTATATATGTACTACAGCATATTTAGTGCCACTTGATCCATTATCATTCATACTCGTCAAGGAAGAACAGTATTCAGTTGTACTTAATCAATTAATTTGTCTACTCATTTTTTTCACAGGAGTTCTATATCAGATTATGTTATATTTATTTCAGCACCAAGCAACCCACTGAGGAAGGTCATTCATTCAAGATACTTTGTTTATTATGTTTCAGCATCTTTGCATATGACATGCATCAGACATTTTAATTTTTAAATCATGAGCATTTTATTTCAGGTATATTATTATTGCATATATCCTATTATAATAGTACAGATACATGACATATAATTGGAATTTTTCATTGCTTCACACATATTGAGATTTATTTCACATTGAGTATTATTTTTTCAGAAGATTGTCATGTATACATCATTTTTTTTTTCTATGTCAATTTTTCATATGCATTATATTTTTCCATGTACACATTTTCACATTAGTACTAACCAAATGAGTTATAATGTCATATTTAATATTATCATGAAGCACCATGAAGAGAAGTAACTCATTCAATTCAAGATTTATGCTTTGTACAACTTTTGATATTGTTCATGACAAGCATTGTCTCATTTTCATAACCACTTGTATAGTGAAACAAGTGTTCAAAGTCATCAATAATTTTATTCACTGCATTTACATATTTTTTATCTCCAAGTTGACTTTATTTTGTCATATGTTACCTCAACCATTTTTCTATAATTTCATGTATGGTATTTTGTGTATATTTAAATAATTTTAATACATATGAGCATTTCTATTACCATACAAATGCTAAATGGAGAGGGGGGTAATATGTCACAGATTACATTATAGAATTGTTTGTACATTTCACTTTTGAAAGTAATATAAGCCCTCGACATGAGTCTCGGGATTTAATCCTCAAATTTAGACACTTGTCATTCAAGTCAGGATTTACCCAAGGGACTTAATTAGTATGTTTGAAATCTATTGGTTGATTTGAATTTAAACAAAGACATTTTTGAAAAGAGTTAGCGCCAGAGAATTGGCGGTAGTAAGAAAGAAAAGTCAGTCGAATAAATAATGTCCTTGTAGTCAGTCACGTTTCTAAGAGCTCTGTTTGAAAAGCCTTTGTAATATGCTCATTGATTTGTAATTTGTACATAAACTGTACTTACGTTGTATTTAATAAAGTTCCAGAGTTTTGTTTTATCAAAGAATTGTCAATTGTGATTCTAGATCTTCATTTTTTGTTAACTATTGAATTCAAATAAAATCCCCGGCATCACAACACATCGTGACGTCATACCATCCGAATGTTGTTGTGACAACAAGTCTCCACTGTTTCTAAAAGTACCAATTGTTGACACTTAAAGTTATGCGGTGACTAAGCACGTGATCTCCTCTAACCTTGACATGGTGCGTGGGAGGACCTTTGTTATCAGGTACATTCAGACTTTCTATTAGACTACCACTAGAGGTGTGCCATTTTTTTTTGTGACCGATAATTGAAAAATAAAATGGATTAAAGATAATAATAGATGCCTCTTCTCTTTCGGAGTAACGTTTGTCATGTATAAGATAAGATAATAAATGTTTGGAAATTAACGCTTGTCATGTATAAAAGTAAAAGTAAAGTTCCCCTTTCAGACCTTGTGGTCTATAGGGCAGATGATGTAAAGGTCATCTGTTTCTGTGGCCTACGGTTAACAAGGATGTCATGTGGCCAGCACAACGACCAACCGCCTTTACTTTTCCCTAACTAATGTCAGGTACCTATTACAGCTGGGTGGACTCAGGGGCGCCCGTAGATCCCGAAATTAAAAATCCCAGTCTTCACCAAGAATTCGAACCCCGGTCCCCGTTCAGCTATCTCATTCTTCTCAGCTTGTTTCCCCTGGCACCACAGGTCACCTAGACCTAGATCCAAACCAGCTCCAAGTCTGTGTACAATGAGGCCAAATCAAAACAAAGTGGCCACTTCGTTGACCTATAGCAAGTTATTTTCTTGTCCATACCAGCAGACATTTGTGGGCGCGACTGACCACAAGACGGCATCAAGCAACGCGCCCTTTCAAAACGAACAGCTTCACAATTGAGAAAAGTTTTTCACTCGGCCACGAACGAATGTTTTTTTTTTAAAAGTATTACACGTCAGTTTTGAACCTGGAAAGCTACGCAATAGTTAGTAGGGTAATGGACTTTCTTCTGAGCCTTGCAGGGTAGACACTTTTAGTAAACTTACATTTTCCTAATAATCTAAACAATTTTCTATATGCCTCTCTATATATATATATGGGAGGCGCGGTGGCTGAGTGGTAAAGCGCGTGGATTCTGAACAGAGGGTTCCGGGGTCGAATCCTGGGGTTTTGAATTTCTGGATATTGGGACGCCTCTGAGTCCACCCAGCTCTAATGGGTGCCTGAAATTAGTTGGGGAAAAGTTAAGGCGGTTGGTCGTTGTGCTGGCCACATGACACCCTCGATAACCGTGGGCCACAGAAACAGGTGGCCTTTACATCTTCTGCTCCATAAATTGCAATGTCTGATAGGAGTACTTTATTTATTCTCTCTATATATGACGTTAGTCTCCATATATTCCACATCAAACTGAAACCGACCTCTGTTATCGAAAGTATAAAATGAATGTAAACATAAAGTCAGATAAAAATACCACGTGACTTTGTAACCCTTTCTCTAGTTAACAAATGAAAGAAACAATAAGCTGTTTATTTACCTTGCCATCTGTTTTGTTCCGTAACCTCAATACATCTAAGTTTTACAAGACTAAAAAAACGATAATTCGGTCAAGCTAACGACAGCAAGGGGGATTATAAATAAAGTTGACCGCGTTATAAATACACACGCGCAAGTGGAGCAAGGGACGCAACCAAAACAAACCTCGCTTCCAAACGTAAGAAGAACAAGGGACGAAACCAAAACAATTTTAAATGACGATAAGCAGAAAAAGTATTTTTTTTTTTACCGCACAAGAGATCCAAGATGTTACTAAAGAATCAAGCAAGAAACAAATACTACCAGACTTTCAATTTACTAATTAACACATGAACTTATATCAATTAATTTCGTTACAATCCAATCACAAAGAATGGAAATCGACGCATACCAACTTGCATAGTATGGGATGAAGTGGACCTCTTACAAGACACTGTCCACTTCATCATCTGGGGAAAGTCCCCCTGTCAGACCTTGTGGTCTATAGGGCAGATGATGTAAAGGTCATCTGTTTCTGTGGCCTACGGTTAACGGGGGTGTCATGTGGCCAGCACAACGACCAACCGCCTTTACTTTTCCTAACTAATGTCAGGTACCCATCAGAACTGGGTGGAGTCAGAGGCGCCCGAAGATCCCGAAATTAAAAATCCCAGTCTTCACCAGGATTCGAGCCCCGGACCTCGGTTCGTAATCTAAGCGTTTTACCGCACAGCCACCGCCCCCCTCCACTTCATTAGAGTGGAAGAAATATACATGCCAATGAAGATCCCAAAGACAAAGATCACCAGAAAAGACACACATTAAATCAAACACTTCTTAGTCTCCCCTAACAGATTTCCTAGAGATTCACACCCACCTTCTAATGTTATAACCTGGGTGTTATGGAGTCAGTGTGTCTGTGTTTCTATGGTGACGGTGGGAAGAAGCTAGCGATTGGTTTTGAATGATGCAAGATAAATGGGATTGTCGTCAGCGGTATGAGGTAGGGCAGACAACTCCAGAACGTGAGACTTGAAAAGACGTGTTATTGTAGTGAGTTAGATTTTGTTTAAAAAACCATTTTTGTATTATTACAAAAGTCTACTACATGTATTGCATTTCATCACAAGTTGATTTTATTTAAAGACATAATAAAAGTTATATTTAGTTCACAAAAGACGTTATTCAAGTTAAAATATAATACGCATACAGCGGTTTAAATGTCTACCAGCATTTTCGTACTACAAGTCAACGACCGTCCACAACACTGGGTATGATCAGTTTATCGACTACTTCATCATTTCAACTAAATATCAGAAGTCATACACATTTGTACACACAAAGTACTTAAAAACCAACAACATACTCACGTCTAGAAATACCAATCAGTCGTTCAGGTCAGGACGCCAATCAGTCACAGGTAGTCAACACAATAATCACTTGTAGATAAGTAGCTAATTAATTAATCCATAGAATCGTGCGGTGTCATCACCGTGAGAATGAACCAATACACCAGCACACATAAAAAAACAAGTCCGGGAAAATCCTACAGTTATGTTGGGAATTACACAAGCAATTCAGCACAAGGAAGGAATTAACAAACTCAGATTCACTCCAAACTCTGTGTTTATATGTATATTACTATATATAGGCTCCAAACTCTGTGTTTATATGTATATATAGTCTCCAAACTCTGTATATATATGTATATATAGGCTCCAAACTCTGTGTTTATATGTATATATAGGCTCCAAATTGTATTTATATGTATAAAAAGGCTCCAAACTCTGTGTTTATATGAATATATAGGCTCCAAACTCTGTATTTATATGTATATAATTATAGGCTCCAAACTCTGTGATTATATGTATAAATAAGCTCCAAACTGTGTTTATATGTATAAATAGGCTCCAAACTCTGTGTCTATATGGTCCCAATGAAGGCTGAAGTAAGATCTAGAGGCACAGCTGATGGAGGTAGCCTGAATAAAAATCTGGTTTAATGTGGCCTCAATGAGGCAGTAGCGTCAGAGTTATCTATAGACAACACGGCGGAGATGTGGGCCAGTGGCCACCAGATGATGTGTGCAGCTCAGCAATAGGGGTCAATGAAACACGTGACGGTGTGCTCGTGCGTGCAAGTGTGTGTGTGTGTTGCGCGTGCACAGTACCTGTCAAGTGTTAAAGTGTAAGTGTACTTGGTGTTAATGAGGAAATAAAATAAAGATAGATCTAGGTCGTATATAAAAAAAAAGGAATATACGAAGTTAGAGAATAAGCGTGTGATTTCTAGAACAATAGCAATACTATTAAAGTACGTGTAAAAAACAACAACATTTGAATGCAGTTAAACTGAATAAAGTTTTAAAAAAAAACAACAACAGTAAAGGTACCCCTTATAGACTTCCATGGCAATGCAAACCTTATCTGTCTCTAAGGCCGACTGTTGACGAATAAGTCATGTGGCCAGCACAACGACCAACCGCCTTCTATTCCCCCCAACGTAAGTCAAGCACCCATTAGAGCTGGGTGGACTCAGGGGCGTCCTAAAAATTCCGAAAATCAAAATCTCAGTTTTCACCGAGCTTCAGACTCGAGACTTCTCGCTTTGGGACCATAGCGCTTGACCACTCAGCCAACACGACCACAATGACTACATATTCCATTGAATCCAACGTCTATCGAACACTTCAACTATCAGCTTCATTTTTATTAAAAAGCCTGCAGACTTTTTACTTACGATTGGGTTTCACCATAGAGCCCCCAGACTTATCCAGTGGCAGGCATGAGCCGTCAATTCGAGCGTGGTATACTGTGGCCAGGACACATTTGTGTCTGGAGCTTGTAGCGCTGAGTACACTGTGTTCTAAACGTGTTCCTAACTAGTATCTCTGCGTGCAAGTCGAAGCTAATGTTTCAACACGTCGCTCAATGTTTGACGGCTACGCCCTGCACAGAACGCAACTCTCGTCACGTGACATGTAACACATGCATAATCCCACTGCACATGATCATGTCCGGTTGGTCCTCACATTAAATCGCCGTGTGTGTGTGTGTGTGTGTGCGTTTATTGGAATAATTTTAATAGACTGCTATCCATTGGGTCAGGCTGGGGGTGTATACGCACTTAAAAAGCGCCCCTACATTATTAGTGTGGCATTTGGCCGTCTGACCTCTGCCTTAAAACCTCATGAGGTTGGTGTTAAATTTCGGTGTTAAAATCCTCAATCGATGGGACTCAGACCGAGACCAGTAGTAATAGTAGGCCTCAACACTGACCTGCAACGTCACAACCTGTGGGCAGTTTAGAGGAGACCATTCGTTATATCAGGCCTCAACACTGACCTGCAACGTCACAACCTGTGGGCAGTTTAGAGGAGACCATTCGTTATATTAGGCCTCAACACTGACCTGCAACGTCACAACCTGTGGGCAGTTTAGAGGAGACCATTCGTTATATTAGGCCTCAACACTGACCTGCAACGTCACAACCTGTGGGCAGTTTAGAGGAGACCATTCGTTATATTAGGCCTCAACACTGACCTGCAACGTCACAACCTGTGGGCAGTTTAGACGAGACCATTCGTTATATCAGGCCTCAACACTGATCTGCAACGTCACAACCTGTTGGCAGTTAAAACCAATAGCTCTTTGCCACGTCGCACAGAACATATCATAATCCCTATGCCACACAGGTCTAAACTACCCACAGGTTCTGACGTTGCAAGTTAGTGTTCAGGCCTTCTATCACAATTAGTCTCGCTCAGACCCCATGAACACAATTTTACTTTAAGTTTGAGTCCTTTTTTGACCAATGTGACGTATTGATGAAAGTTGAAATTGAGTTATCAAAAGAGTAGTTCTAAAACTTTGTATCCTCAAAAAAAATAAATAATCATTCATTTAAACAATACAATCTACAGTTGAACACGTGACATCCATTGCTGAACAACACCAAGGGGCGTAGCCGGTCATGGAAGGGAACCAAGGCGTGCAGACTCGTATGTGGAACCAAATCCTTCCCTGAAGAAATGTGCTTCAGAGCAAGACACCAGCGATGTTCTCTGGGAAACAAAGTGGCCAGAAAACAGTCCACGCTGAAAGGTCAGCAGGTGCTGTGTTTATAAGGCCTTGGCACCAGAGAGCTGGAAGGAAATGGGTTAAAGGCGAAAAGGGAAAGGGAGGGGGGGGGGGAGAACGACGAGGAGAGAGAGGGGGGGGGGCGGAGAACGCGGCATTCATATTGAGTGAAAGTCGATGTGTGTATATAAACACTACTAGGCTGTGCTAGGCTGGAGATTAGCGTAGGTGGTATCAGGAAAAGGTCGGGCCAGTACTGTGCCACATGTTTAAATATACTCAAAAGTTGAGCAGTCTGTTGTGGGGGTTAGGGGTGAGCTGCGGAGAAAAAGGGGCAAACGCGTTGATGCTTTATATCTGCCCTCGGTCATAACACAGTAAACTAAACTAGCTGATCCGCAAAGATATTATTTAAGTTATTAAAGGGGAACACAATGTCTCCAAGCTATTGCGGATAACCAACATTAGTAGGTAGACCAATACTGTGAACTGAACTGATTCATTTATACCAAGTCTGAGTACATATAGAATATATAACCAACATTAGTAGGTAGACCGATACCTTGGACTGAACTGATTCATTTATACCAAGTCTGAGTACATATAGAATATATAACCAACATTAGTAGGTAGACCGATACCTTGGACTGAACTGATTCATTTATACCAAGTCTCAGTACATATAGAATATATAACCAACATTAGTAGACCGATACTCTGGACTGAACTGATTCATTTATACCAAGTCTCAGTACATATAGAATATATAACCAACATTAGTAGACCGATACTCTGGACTGAACTGATTCATTTATACCAAGTCTCAGTACATATAGAATAAATAGCCAACATTAGTAGACCGATACTGTGGACTGAACTGATTCATTTATACCAAGTCTCAGTACATATAGAATATATAACCAACATTAGTAGGTAGACCGATACCCTGGACTGAACTGATTCATTTATACCAAGTCTCAGTACATATAGAATATATAACCAACATTAGTAGACCGATACTCTGACTGAACTGATTCATTTATACCAAGTCTCAGTACATATAGAATATATAACCAACATTAGTAGACCGATACTGTGGACTGAACTGATTCATTTATACCAAGTCTCAGTACATATAGAATATATAACCAACATTAGTAGACCGATACTCTGACTGAACTGATTCATTTATACCAAGTCTCATTACATATAGAATATATAACCAACATTAGTAGACCGATACTCTGACTGAACTGATTCATTTATACCAAGTCTCAGTACATATAGAATATATAACCAACATTAGTAGACCGATACCCTGACTGAACTGATTCATTTATACCAAGTCTCAGTACATATAGAATATATAACCAACATTAGTAGACCGATACCCTGACTGAACTGATTCATTTATACCAAGTCTCAGTACATATAGAATATATAACCAACATTAGTAGACCGATACCCTGACTGAACTGATTCATTTATACCAAGTCTCAGTACATATAGAATATATAACCAACATTAGTAGACCGATACCCTGACTGAACTGATTCATTTATACCAAGTCTCAGTACATATAGAATGTCCATGTCTCTAGGTGACGCTGAAGAATTGCGATGCATGAACACGTGACTCCCAAGATTTACTACAAGCGTAAAACTCAAGCAAAACATTGGATCTTATTTAGGAAGTTCAGCGTATTCAGAGTCTTACGGTGACCAGATACCACATGGAAAAATTTATTAGTTTTTAGGCTTCTATCAGACAGTCGGTTCTTAATCGTAGAGATTATAGATTAATCATAGAGATTATTACGACAAAGAAAAAAAATTCAATCAGGAAAGAGGGCGGGGTTCGAACTCGGAACAATCGAGACGACAGCCCGGAATGCATATCACCCGAGCAGGAAGCCATACTTTGAAATCAAAAGAGTTTTATTTTAGTAAGGCTGAAAAGAAATCGTCTTCAACTTGCGGAAAAAGAACTCATGAATCAGTGACAAACCGAACCAGATAATACAAGACTGAAGAGATGATGACTGACCCAGCTTGGTCTGGAAAGATAAATATAGAAGTGCACCAGACGACATTCTGATGACGTAATCGACTAGACAAATTCCCGAGACCTTTGTAGTCCACTA
This sequence comes from Biomphalaria glabrata, assembly GCF_947242115.1. NCBI lineage: Eukaryota > Metazoa > Mollusca > Gastropoda > Planorbidae > Biomphalaria > Biomphalaria glabrata. The sequence goes on from NC_074719.1 coordinate 44,596,025, forward strand.
CATCTCTAACATTAGAGAGGTGACGAGACTTTTGGGGAATTCCCCGTCACACATAAGCAAACATTTTTTATACTGTGGAAATCTGTGGATGCGCTTAAAGTGCGGCTTTGACAGATGTTTGTATCACACTGCATTAAAAACACGTACGCCATTCCTTAGTGTTAGCTGGGTTTCTAAGCAATAGGATTCTAAGTTTTTCTGATATGAATCAATAAAGCGCCGAGACAAATATATAATAGTGCAGCATATACAGTTCGATAAGAACATTTCAATACGGTTGATTGTGATGGTCACATGACTTGCCTGGTGACCAATGATATTCGAGTTTATGGACCGTTCAAACTAAAACGAACAAAAAAATGTTATGTGTAAGTAAAATTAAAACCAATGCCCTCTAATAGCTAACAGGAGAGACATGGGGATATCTAACAGAGAGACATGGGGATATCTAACAGAGAGACATGGGGATATCTAACAGAGAGACATGGGGATATCTAACAGAGAGACATGATTATATCTAACAGTGAGACATGGGGATATCTAACGGAGAGACATGATGATATCTAATAGAGAGACATGGGGATATCTAACGGAGAGACACGGTGATATCTAGCAGAGGGACATGAGGATATCTAACGGAGAGACATGGGGATATCTAATAGAGAGACATGGGGGTATCTAACGGAGAGACATGGGGATATCTAACAGAGAGACATGGGGATATCTAACAGAGAGACATGGGGATATCTAACAGAGAGACATGGGGATATCTAACAGAGAGACATGGGGATATTTAACAGAGAGACATGGGGATATCTAACAGAGAGACCTGGGGATATCTAACGGAGAGACATGGGGATATCTAACAGAGAGACATGGGGATATCCAACAGAGAGAGACATGGGGATATCTAACGGAGAGACATGGGGATATCTAACGGAGAGACATGGGGATATCTAACGGAGAGACATGGGGATATCTAACGGAGAGACATGGGGATATCTAACGGAGAGACATGGGGATATCTAACGGAGAGACATGAAGATATCTAACAGAGAGACACGGGATATCTAACGGAGAGACATGGGGATATCTAACGGAGAGACATGGGGATATCTAACGGAGAGACATGGGGATATCTAACGGAGAGACATGGGGATATCTAACGGAGAGACATGGGGATATCTAACGGAGAGACATGGGGATATCTAACGGAGAGACATGGGGATATCTAACGGAGAGACATGGGGATATCTAACGGAGAGACATGAAGATATCTAACAGAGAGAGACATTGGGATATCTAACGGAGAGACATGGGGATATCTAACAGAGAGACACGGGATATCTAACGGAGAGACATGAGGATATCTAACGGAGAGACATGGGGATATTTAACAGAGAGACATGGGGATATCGAATACAACGACTAAAGACAAGAAACCATTAGAGCTTTTAGAGAGACAGAGAGATAAAGAGAGAGAGAGAGAGAGACAGAGAGAGAGAGAGAGAGAGAGAGAGAGAGTAACACAAGAACAATTGAAGGCTTGTGTTTAGAAAAGTGATTTTTTTAAAAAATGTTATCATTTAGACAACAACAACAAAAAAAGAGTCATGTCTGTGTGTGTGTGTGTGTGTGGGCTGAGTACATAAAAGAAATGAGAGGCACTACAAAATGTAATCTAAATTCTTTCCTGCTAATTGAAACTCTTTTTTTTCCCTTCTACGTGGCAAAAATTCGGTTAATTGTATTTTTACATCTTTATTAGAACATTCTGATTTTCTATTCATCATGTGTGTTATTAGACAGGGGGCAAGAATGAGGAAGAGAGAGAGAGCATCAGAAATGGGAGAGTGAGATAAGAGAGACACAAAAAGAGATAGAGAAAGAAGAGAGAGAAATGGGGAGGGCATAAAAGAAAGAAAGAAATGTATAAGGGAGAAGGAGGAGTCAAAGAGAGAGAATTGTCTAAATTTGGACGAAAAAAAAAAGGCAAACGTGTGCCTCATTAACTGACTGAAAACGTCATAAAACAGGTTCATCTTTTATGAATAAACATTTTGTTCTAGAATCATTTTCAGAAATGAACAGTTTTACTTAGCCGACACACACAAAGAGAACTTCCCGCCTAATGTTGACAGAGGCGACTTGTTGGGGGAAAGAAACCAGTTCATCACAACACTGCGACCCGCGCTCAATGTTTCTAGCCCTTCATTATCTCTAGGTAATAAAAGGAATAATAATGACATCTCTATAGCCTCCTCAACAAACAGAATAGGGTTGGCTCGTAGAAAAAAAAGTAAAGTTCCCCTTCGGGATCTATGGGGCAGATGATGTTAAGGTCATCTGTTTCTTTGGACAACGGTTAACGAGAAGGGTATCCCGTGGCTAGCACAACGACCAACCACCTTTACTTTTCCCTAACTAATGTCAGGTACCCATTAGAGTTGGGTTGGCTCGAAATTCAAAATCCAAGTCTTCACCGAGATTCGAACCCAGGTCCGGAAGCCAAGCGCTTAACCACTCAGCCCCCTCACAGCCCAGGGTTGGCTCATGGCGCTTTCAACATAGAGCAGAAACAACAACAAAAAGTTTGTAAATTAAGTAGAAAGAAAGGATGAAAGTTGTGAACTGGGGGTTCTTTTCATTCTTTCTCATACGCAGTTCGTTACTGACCATTAGGAGGACATAGACCTAGACCGCTCTACGCGGAGGAGAGATGGTGGCCAAAAACACTATGGGCAGAGAAAAAACATGGACCTCAACTCTGGCAGAAAAGCGTACCAAACGAAAAAATGCCCGGCTTCTCTACCACTAAAGCGGAAGCCAACTTAACCTGCGATATTTGTGGACGGGATGGCCTCTCCAAAATGGGGCTCCACAGTCACATGAAAAAAGTGTTCGGGATGAGCCAAAGTCGTTCTACGACTGAAGGAGGCCAACGCAGTTTTTTGGAACCCTTTGGTAAGCGAGTTCAAAACTGAAGGTCAAAAACAAAAATGCTGTAGGGTTTAAAGAGCAAAAAAAAAAAAAAACAAAAAACAAAAAAAAACAACAACATAAGCAGATGTGTGTTTGGAGATCGGGAATCTCAGAGAGACCAATGGACTAATCACTGATAAGCAAGGGCATCTCATCACCGTAAAATGTAATGTTGACACATTTGTTAACCTTCTCTTGCTCCTTCAATTATTATGATGAATGCAGTATTTCCCGTGGCTTCGCAGCTCAAGCAGCGCTTAAAAATTTTGCCACATAACCATTGAAGCCACTTTTTATTTTTTGGTCCTATTTGTAGTAACCAAACACAACACTCAAGATTTAAAAAAAGAAAAAAAATATTTTCTTACTACTGTCAAAATAATAATAGAGCTGGTATTCGAGTCTGAAAATTTATGATGAATGCAGTATTTCCCGTGGCTTCGCAGCCCAAGCAGCGACTTAAAAATTTTGCCACATAACCATTGTTGACAAATAGGACGTAATCATCTTCTTTTTTGAAGTAACGTCTGTATTATATAAAATAAGATAAGGAATAACAACAAAATAAATATGTGACTTAAACCGCAGAATGAATTTGACTCGAGTCTATGTCAGTATAAGCATAATACAGTAACCTGCATGAAGAAACGCATGTGTCATTTTATTATGATGTGTGTGATGATTGGGTACACCACACCAATCTGTAATAACTTGCTTTCTCTTCAGTTTTAAAATAGGTGTATGAGCTTGTGCATGGAAAGTTTAGAAAGGTAAATGTGTGCGTATGTGTGCGTGTGTGAGAGAAAGAAAAAGAGAGAAATAGAGAGGGGGGAAATAGAAATAAAAGGGGGGGGGGAGATAAGTGATAGCTAAGATGGAGTCAAAGACTTCAACCTGTGTAACAAAAAACCGGAGCACACAGTAACATTCCAACAAAAGGTCTATTCATATGCAGAAATAACGAATGACGGTACAACATTATTCCTAGAACATAACAGCCTAAGCACCAAGGCGTAATTTATAGTCATCATAAAGTTGAACATTTATAACCGGTAATACCATCATTGTGTTTACTCGGCTTAAAGTTCAATTATTCAACATTGTAGCTTGAACTCAACAAGAACCAATCACCGTAAGGGCTAAAGCGAAGATGAGGGAACCGCCTGCCCAGCTATAAACAGAACAGTGGGTTTGTCTATGTGACCTTCTGACCAGGGGAGAAGAGGGCAAACGCCCCTGTAAACCAAGGAGGTAAAGGTAACATCTCGCAGAGGCGTAGTGAGCAAAACTTGCGCCCGGGGCGAGGCACTTTATTGGCGCCCTCCCCATTCCCCATGAATATCGCAAAGAAATCTAGGCGTATATAGAAAACGTAGTAAATAATAGAATACAAATAACCTTAGAATGTATTACCTAACTAAAATGTCTACAATAGTTGTATTTTTTAGGTGCCTCTCTGCATCATGACCCCCCTTTCCCCCCTCACAACGCCTCTGAACCTCTGTGACAGCAAAGTATAAGAGGCTCATGTTGACAGCACATCGTGATAAATATTACGTTCCTGGCTGTAACTGAAATCATTCAGCTGGGTGATGCGATCAAGTTGATAAGTACATAAATTCTAGAAACACCCAGGCCGAGGTGGGGGGAAAAAATCTGGCTTAGAAGCATCGAACATCTCAGTTCAATGAATCTATACATTCAGTATTCTCTTTCCTATTCTGTTTTAAAAATATCCAGATACTGTTACTATACACATGTAGTGATATTAAATCATATTAAATAAAGTATAACAAATAATTATGTTTGATTTTGTTCAACAGCATAAAATAAATACGATTTTTTTTCAAAAAGCCAGATCTAGGACAAAAGACCCAGAAGTCGAAGCACTGATTATACCCTAGTATCAGTAATAAATAAAAAACACATGACGGTCAACGCACTTGTCACGTGATTTCAGGTCTGCTGACCGAGTCTATAAATAGTAACGTCAACATATCAACAGCAGTACACAGTTAATATAAGAATACGGGCAATAGTTCAATAAGAACTTGGCAGCACACTGTAGCTAATAATAAAATTCTTGAATTCATGAATTACCTTTAAAGTCCGTGGGGTGGTCAGCACTACGTTGAGCACATACCAGATCTACAACATCAGCATGGCTACGCTACACAAGGCGTGAGTTTGAATCCTATCCCCCTATAAACAATGGAAGTTTCTATTCCCGTACAGGTCGAATGATAAGCTAAACACAGCGACAGCATGTAATTATTCTCCCTGCCTTGACTGCAGCTGCTTTTAATAGGCCAATGATAAACTCCTCTGGTATGTTCCGATGTTACGTAAAACCCAAGTCAACATGTCCAATGCGTTGATTGGTAATCCCGTAGCTCAATAAATCGCTGTTCAGGCTAAAACTCCCACGCGATCACAAATCAAAACCAGTCACTTCTTGGGGGCCCTGGCGAATTTGGTTGAATGATGCACACCCAGTTGTCCCCGGCGAGGCTAGGGGAGGGGGTGTCACGCTAATGTGCCGAAATGTGCCCCACTCCTGGTGCCAGGGAACGAAGCCGTTGGCTGCACGGGAATAATGGTCCCAGGACTGACCTTACGCCAGGAACACAGTTCAACCCGATGACAAGAAATTATGACATGTCACTGGCATAAGAACGGCACAATGCGGACACACGTCACCAAGTTTAGAGAGAAAGAGAGAGAGAATCTATTATTCACTATTATTCTTACACGTCTAGGGCCTGATGCTAATTTTTAAAGCATACGTTAATGACAGTCTCCCTACAGATGGGCCTAGATCTATTCTACCTCTATACTAGATTGTTATCGACGCGTCTTGTTCACACACAGCGCCAACATGAATCCGATGACAATACACTGGACGCGGCTCACAAATGTATAACACATATGTTATTCATGATACACAGTGTTAAGTATGTCAGGAATGCGAAGAGCTTTGACACATACCACTCACACACACGCACGCACGCACGCGCGAACACAAGTATTGTAATATCACCTGTTTCAACACAGACACACGTTTTTCTAATATCGACAGTTCCAAAACACAGACACACACACACACTTTGATACACACGCGCGCGCTAACTCATCCACCTCCTGTTAAAAGGAAACCAAGACAAGTGCGAGCTGGGCTATTAATAGACCAGGTCACGTGCCAGTCGCCAGATGTCCATACAAACACGCAGACGTAGTTATTGATCAGCCGTTAGAAATATGTTCCCCTTCCCCCCCCGCCCCGCCAATACTGCAACGTCATGTCAACTGAGAGCACACACAGGGGTTGTACTTCCCAATGCCGACCCCACATGCAAAGGACACTGAAAACAAAATTCTGTAAGCTCTTTAGTCTGAAGGACAATTGACAAGATTTCGCCAATCAATGCATCTCAAAATCATACCAGCTTGCAAGCTTTCCCACCCAATCACTGATGTAAGTTAACTCTTTCTCTCCTAACTAACGATACCAGCGCTGATTCCACCAGAATGTGGTAAATAATTACGGAGAGAAAGAGTTAAGGAAACAGTACATAGTGCCAGCCAAGGATCCGCCTTCGACCTACTCACCTCACACAAAGTCTCTCGATTCATGGCACTAGCAGGGTGGGAAGTCTTTCCCAGGTTCAACTCAACCCCCCCCCCCCAGTTCAGAGGTTATATTCACATTAAACACAATCACATTAAAAAACTGATGAACAATACATTTTGGTCGTTTTGATCCGGGTCACAGTCTTTAGATTGCACTCACTCACTCACTCACACACACACACATATATACATACATATATATATATATATATATATATATATATATATATATATATATATATATATATATATATATATATATATATATATATATATATAATTAAATAAAAGCTTATATTAAGTGTATTAATTAATCTGAATCAGACATGTAATTAATATTGTAATAGAGCTAGACGAACAATAGTAAACCTGTGCGATTAGAAGTATTTTTACTAATTGTTTTTGTTTAGCGCAATTTCATGCTTTTAGCTTTCTCTATATACGCTATAATTCTAATGCTTGTCAGGACCAGTTGAAATGGGGTATCTGGGTGATCATTTTTGAAAAATGTACTTTAAAAAAAAAAGGAACGACCTGACATTGAACTTGTGGGCTAAAGCCTTCTCAGGCTTCTCAAGCCAGCGCGGAAAACACTCTGATAGCGAAGAGTCTATGGACATGGAAGATTGTCTAGTTTATCTATTGTTTCTATTTCATGTATGTGTTCACTAAGCCTCAGACGACAACCTAATGTAAAGGGGGCTAATTCAGCTTATCACTTCAGTCAAGTACTAGTTCTATCCCTTGAAAAGGGGACTTATTCAGCTTATATCACCACTTCGGTGAAGTACTAGCTATTTCCCTTGTTTGAGATACCAACCAAAAAATATTTTTTTACCAATAGTTATACTTAACTAATTGGTTAATTTTTTAAATTGATTCTTGTGTTGTCAGGTAAAAGAAATAATTGTGCAAAATTTCAGCTTGATCGGAGATTGGGTGTCGGAGAAATAACGTGTACACACTTTTGGCAAGTCAGACAGAGTAAGTTGATATAAGCTTTGTAAAAAAAAAAAGAAGAGAAAGCGATATTGAGTGGTGATATTATGGAACCTAAAGTAAAAATAAGACACTGAAGACTGGGGGGAGGCCACATAAACAATGTCAAGGACGCCTTATTGAAAAATCACATTTGCTAACTTAACAATACAAATGAAAACATGTAAATACTTGAAGATGCCTGGGTCTATTGTGTGTATCATCAATGAATATTTCGTATTCTACATTGGGGCATGTGACGGGTAGGGCGCCTTTAGCCAGAGGCATCGATGGCGGTGGTTTCTTCATAGAATTAGATTAACACATGCGTCTTCGTAAGGCATAGCCATATTACGAAAACCTTGGGGCTCACCATTATGTCGCAAGGAGGCTGTTATAAACTAAGTATTCTATTTATCCGTATAAAACACATCATTGATCAGCGTCGGGCCATCCAGTTGTTTCCCTGGAGAGGTGGGTTTCAAGGGAAGCAATCAGATTGACGCTCATTCCCAGCTTTCTCTCTCTCTCTCTCTCTCCCCTCGGGTGTCTAAAAATAACTACACGCGACATGTGACCTGACACAAAAAGGGCAGTAGGACAAGGAGACTCGAGCTAAAGAAGTAAGTTGCATCACTTTCTTGTGGACACTGTAGTGGAGACTGGCGGACGAACCAAAATACAACGTGGAGTAGACGGCGAGGGGTGGGGGGTGGAGAGTGTCGATTTATCAGACCAGACAACGAACTAAATAGAATTTCTGTCTCGTCAATCAATATGTCTACCCCCCCCCTTTTTGTTCCCCTCAACTCATTGGCTTTACAATGTAAATGGTCGATGTAAGTATCAGATAGTAGTTCGAAATGTACACATGTACATACAGCTTGCTACTGAGACGTCTCCGGATGTTTCCTCTGTGGATGTAAATTTCACCAAGTCTTTGGCCTTAGTTACAGTCTCCTCTTTGGTCCCTTTTCAATGTATCCAGTCACTGATACGTCACTAGCCAAAGTACCCATCAATCTAATAATGGAGATCGTTATGCACGTGGGGAAACCTCTTGGCTGATAGGGCAAAGGTCAAGCATTGCAGTCATCGCCAGAAATAGACAATGTATAATAATAATAGTCTGACAAGAGTTACACCCCTTCCTCAGCCCACCACCCTTTCTTTTTTTTTTTTTTTTAAACAATCAGCATAAAACGTTTCTATTTTTGTTTGTTGTTGCCTCTTATTGCTCGTTCTTTCTTTCTCTTTTCTTCACTAACATTTCCTCTTTCTGTTTATTTCATTCTTCCTTTCATTCTTCCTGTCGTTTCATTGTATTCTTTCTTTCTACTTGAAACCAACTTTCTCTTTCATTCTTCCTGTCGTTTCATTGTATTCTTTCTTTCTACTTGAAACCAACTTTCTCTTTCATTCTTCCTTTCATTCTGCTTGTCGTTTCATTGTATTCTTTCTACTTGAAACCAACTTTCTCTTTCATTCTTCCTGTCGTTTCATTGTATTCTTTCTACTTGAAACCAACTTTCTCTTTCATTCTTCCTGTCGTTTCATTGTATTCTTTCTACTTGAAACCAACTTTCTCTTTCATTCTTCCTGTCGTTTCATTGTATTCTTTCTACTTGAAACCAACTTTCTCTTTCATTCTTCCTGTCGTTTCATTGTATTCTTTCTACTTGAAACCAACTTTCTCTTTCATTCTTCCTTTCATTCTGCTTGTCGTTTCATTGTATTCTTTCTACTTGAAACCAACTTTCTCTTTCATTCTTCCTGTCGTTTCATTGTATTCATTCTACTTGAAACCAACTTTCTCTTTCATTCTTCCTGTCGTTTCATTGTATTCTTTCTACTTGTAACCAACTTTCTCTTTCATTCTTCCTTTCTCTTTCCAACTTTTTTTTTGGTTCTAAATAAGTTATTTTTATAATTACATTATTCTTTTCATCTTTTTTTTTTTATAAATTCCTTTACCGTCCCTTCCTTCCTACTCTATTGTCTACCCTATTTATAGACCAGGACTACGGCATGTAGAGATAAAGAATACTAAACAATGACTGTATCTCCAGCATCCACTGTTACTATCAGCTATCAAACTCGAGTCATGTTGAGATCATTATAGTATTAATACCCCTACCCCATGTTTTGTTTATAACTACAAGACATAAAGTTTAACGCTTGTATTACAAAGCAACAATGGTCTTGTCAGAAGACATGCTGTGTCCCCGGTGAGAATGGTCAAACAAATTGTGGAATGTGAAACAAAGAATTGCACGGGGTCCGACAACCAGCAATGTGGTGACCGAGAACAAGAAACAGGGAAAGCATGTATGTGTCTATAACTCAGACCAATGACGACAATGCCACGTATCTAGAATCATACACAAACAAGCGCAAACTTCTTCCCACGCAGACACATTGACACAGACAATCCAGCCAGATAAAGGAATTCCGTGCCAAGGGCGATCACTCACACAAATACAAAAATTTGCTAATGACGTCCACTGACAAACCAACAACTCAAACACATAAAAAAACAGGAAAGATAGTTGGGGGGGGGGGGGGTGGAGTAAAGTATCGCTTCAAATTCCAACGCCCCTCCCCCCTTCAATTCCACGAGAAAGACGTCATCGCAATATCTGTTTACATCACATAGAGGCTCAGCCCCCTCCCCCGCCCCCCCCCATTTTGAACATTAAACCACTGTCTCTGGAGGAGAGTTACAACACAAAGCTGCTACTCAAGAGAAATGTCAAGTCTAAAAACCAACAGATAACGAAAACTAAACAAAACAAAACCATTGGCTTTGGGCTAGTCTAAAACCCAAATGTGAGCACACAAACACAAACTCAGTGGCAATACTGACGCTCAACTGTACAATGCGATAGTTCATCCCTGATGCAGCATTTAGATTGACCATTAAAAAAAAAAAGGGAGATCTTTGATGCTTCGAGCGTACATTCACAAGTTAAAGCCCATGACTAATAAGGTCCCCCACAAAGGCCATTGAAAGGCAGTCAATTATTAACCTACAATTAAGAAGAAGTACAAGAATCGACTTCGATGACACTTGTTACTTGTAAAAAATAAAAACTGGTACATACATGTAACACTGAAATGTCTTCTAACAGTCGATCTATTTTCTCCTTCATGGGAGGAGGTGAAGAGGCATTCTAGAGCCAGGGCTCAGGGCCTACCCTAGCTACGCTTCTGGCTTTAACCCCACTAGTAACGATGACCACAAAATTACACTTGTAAGTTAAGTCCTTGCATTTTTTTTGTATAGAATTTAAAAAGTTCAATGGAAGAGTTACTTGATATCTGCTTTGATTCTTAAACTAGACCCCCCCCCCCACAAGTGTTGTAGTCGGTGGTTGACTTGTAGCACCAGATTGCTAGTAGACAACTAAACCGATGAAGGCGTTTATGTTTACTTGTAATACTTAAAATAAATGGAATAAACTTCTTTTGTGGACAATACTAAATAGAACTTTTATTGCACTATAGAAAAACGCAACTTGAGTTGAAATGAAATTAACAGATATTTAAACACATCTGACAACAACAAAAAAAAAAACGTCCTTACACTCTGGCATCCTGGAGTCGTCTCTCGTTCTTAACATTGCTTTGGACAGAGACGCTTATCTTGCATCAGTTTACAAGACTGAAAATTAATGCTCCCTTACTTCATCATCTAACAATTAATGCTCCCTTTATCATCACTGACATAGAGGGGAAAAAAAAACAACTGGCAACAGATGGCCCTCTGAAAGTGACGGAGAGATCTCACGAAGGCCCAAAGAAAAGCCCGTGTGGAAGCGGCGCCTTCGACATAGAGGAGGTCACGGTGGAAGCCAGGCGAAGCGTGACCTCCATGACCCCTACGTCGAAGGCGCCGGGCGAAGAGACGTGAAGAAACCTTATTAAATAGACACCCCCCACCCCCACCCCGCGGACAACGGCTTTGTCTGCATCAGATGTGGAAAAAAAATATGCGGGTCGCAACTGGGCTTGCGTGGTTTATGTGAAACACTGCACTCAGCCTTAATCTTCGGAATCGAAGGTGAGATTTTCAACAACAAATCCACGAGAGCTCCAAACAGATTCAGACACATTGATATGCTTGGTAGCAACGTCGGTTGGACTAGTAGGTTGGGATTCACCCAGGATTAGACTTGATGTGGAATGACGCGATATCCTGGCACGAAAACAGATTCGATGCACAGATTTTAACTTGATATCTAGCTCAGCATTAAAAGTCGACACTATTTACTTCCACATGTGACAAGCTTAGGTCTTCGTGAGGAATTTAGACCTGTGATATTTTTGTTAATAACAGAATGGGTTGAACGTAGATAAAGACAATCACCGTTTCATTAAATACTTAGGTTTTCCATTTAATAGCTATTAAGAGATTATCATCTATAACGAAAAAACCTTTAAATAGCTAGGTTTTTTTTTTGCGCATCCTTTCCAGATGTGATGGTCAGAGCCGACTCTTGCGTTGAAGTCACCGAGAATGAGTAGCTTTTCTGTTTTTGGAATATCAAGTAAGGTGGAGTTTAGTTCTTCGTAGAACTTTGCTATGACATTATCCTGATGCAGTCCCAGCTGCGATGGGCAGGTCACGTCTACAGAAGACCACCGCATCCCTAAACGACTCTTGTATGGCCAACTAAGCGAAGGAAAGCGCTCGCAAGGTGGTTCAAAGAAAGCGCTTCAGGGACACCATCAAAGCTTCTCTGAAGGCGTTCAGCATAGACCCAGGCACCTGGGAGACAGAGGCACGTGACAGAGCATCATGGCGTCGCGCTGTGAAAACTGGCGCACAGGTTGCTGAGGAAAAAAGAACAACGCTGGCAGAAGAAAAACGCCAGAGAAGAAAAGCAAGGCCAATGACACTAGCTCCAGCTGGAATAACCTGCCCAGTGTGCGGCCGAACATTCCGGGCTCACATAGGTCTCACCAGCCACATGAGGAGGCACAAAACCCCAGTGCAAAGCCCTCAGCCCCCTGGATGACAAAAGTAGTCATCATCGAACTACGAAGGACGAACTATATATATATATATATATATATATATATATATATATATATATATATATATATATATATATATATATATATATATATATATATATTAGCTTTTATATATTATAGCTTTTATATAGCGCTACTTTCATCCTTTTAGCATGCTCAGAGCGCTTTTGGTCCAATCTCATTTGTGGACCGGTGGGGGGGGGGGGGGGGGGGAGGAAGTATCTAGGAGTTTGTTTTCCGTGCTGCCTTTGGGCGCTCAGTAAACACAACTCTGCCCGAGTCGGGTGTCGAACCTCGAGCCCCCTTCTAGGTAGCCAAGCCAAGTTCAAGCGCACTTGGCCTCTCGACCATGCAGAATATATATATTCTAGAATGTATAGATGTAAATCACTTTTTAGCACAATCCAATTGTCCAAGCTCGTCCGTGTGTAGCTCATTTTATTAAATCTCTAGTTGGCAACATTTCAAGTTCAGTTTCTTGTCTTTACGAGCCAATCCCCAATATCATGAGTTACTAGTAGCCTCATGTACACACCAGACTATAAACTGCCAACTATAATTTAAAACAAGCCAAAAATTTAAAAAAAAATCCTTTTAAAAAAATACAAAGCTTATCTAAGGGAAAGAACTCCGCACTTACGATATCTCACAATAATGTAGGCATCATTTCCCTTATTCAATATCAATAATTTACTACTTGGTTAATTTTTTTAAAAAATTGATTCATGTTTTGTTAGTTGTTTAAAGCTTCAACTTGATCCAAAAATGGGTGTGAGAGAAATACCGTGTTCAATTATCTAAAGTACTAAAGACATCAGTGAATACTGAAGTATCCATTTCCTTTGTTGGTATCTACCAAATAATTAATCACCAGCAATTAATTGACTTGTTGGTTAATGTCTTGCCTATGCCAATACATAATTGTGGCAAATTTTCAACTTGATCCGAGAATTGATGTGGGAGCAATAACGTGTATATACTTTTTACCAGACAGAGTGGGCTGGTATAAGCTTTGTACAACAGGATTTTAAAAAAAAATTGCAAGAAGCGAAAAAGTAATACACAGTAGGAAAACAGAGCTTTGAGCTCACGTCAACTTAGAGACGGCCGTGCCAGCGACAGTGTCATATTTCAGTACACAATCTCATTCGATCGTCTAGATCAGGGGTTCTCAACCTGTGGGTCGCGACCCCCTTGGGGGTCGATTGACGATTTGCCAGGGGTCGCCTAAGACCATCGAAAATATGGATTTTTTTTGTGTCTTTTCTTCTATTGCTGTGTGGATGGGGGTCGCCGCAGAGTGGGGATTGTAAAAAGGGGTCGCCGAGCTTAAGAGGGTTGAGAACCACTGATGGTGTCACTGACTGATACTTTGTATCTTTGTGTTCGATTTCTAGTGGAGAGTTTCAAACATGGCGGAAAATTTAAAAACAGCGAGTATGTCGATAAGCTATGTTGTTTTTTTGTTGTTTGAAATAGTACATGCTAAATTTTGTGCACTTTTTAAGAACTGCAGAATCCATTATCCTAAGCCCGTTGTGTTTGCATCAGAAAATAATTTCAAGGAAGTATTAAGACTTTCATTTCATTACTGAAAACTTGTTTGAAAACAAATGAGCGATTAGGTAGCGAAAGTACAGGAGATCTGATACGAGGATCAACTATATCCCAGTAAGATACTGTTCAAATTATAACACAACTCTTTGTTTAAGTAGTTGGCAAGTGTGAAATACACTTCGGCGTCCCAGGCATCGTTGAGTGTATCGAAACAAGCAAAAGAAAAAAAAAATTACTTTTTAAAAGAAAGATTATCCAAAATAAAGAAATGCTTATTACTGTCATATAACTGAAAATGGCAGAGTTTAGCTCCCCTTCTGACATACAAAACAAAACTTAATTAATTAGTACTAACTGATTAACTTATTGGTTAATTTTTTGATTGATTCGTGTATTGTCGACGACTATAAATAATTATGCAAAATTTCAACTTGATCCGAGAGTAAGAAATGGGAAAACAAACCCTTAGAGGGTAAAATCCACATATACATCCACATCTTTCATTAAGTAGCGGTTATTCCCTTATCAAACAAAATAATTTATCACCAATAATTATTTAACTAATTGGTTGTTGTTGTTTTTTTAAACTGATTCTTGTCTTGTCAGGTACAATGAATAATTTTGCAAAGTTTGAGCTTGATCCGAGAATGGGAAATGGGAGAAAAAAATATGTTCCACCGTTTTACCAGACAGACAGACAATCAGACAGAGTGAGTAGATATATGCTTTGTAGATATCTCCAATATTGCAGAGAATTAACGAGAAACCTTTCTAAAGAGTATTTGGTCTACTCCGAAACAGCAGGAAACATTTTACACGAATGAGTTTTGAGATTACGGAATACAAGTCAAACTAGTAACAACGTTAACACAACTGAAAATGAAATCACGCGAGGAAAAAGGGGGCCGCGCGGGAGAGTGAAATTGTCTATTCACTCTGAGAATAAATGTGATTCATCAAGTTCTCCCCCAGCCAGACAACTATCAGCATACATAATCCATCAGGGCGAAACGAATCATTCAGTTGATCCTTACCAATCAATTAACGTGATGTATCGGACTCAGACATGCTGGAACACAGGGGAAACCGCACCGCGAAACAATGGCTTAGATTGGGCTCATGGGTTAAGAGCGTGTAGGCGCCAGCGTGAGTGTGTACGTGCGCGCGTGAGGTGGAGCTGGCTTTAGCCTGCAGTGAACAAGAGTAAAACGCAATTTATGTAATATACCTTCATCAACATGGGTGTGTGTGTGTGTGTGAACTTTGAGGTCAAACAGCGCGTTCAGGGTGCTGCGTTGATAAAGTAGTAGTAGAGTATTAAGAGATGAGACTTGAATACAATGCACAAAGAACAGTAGCGCTTATGATATACCACGAGAAGCTTCTCCTCCGACTGAAAACAGGCACCATCTTATTTCTCTGTACACAAAGATGGTATAGCATTGTGTACACAAAACAGCTGGTTCAATTCTCCACCATTTTGTTTTGCTTCACATTCATCCTCACTAGTACGTCACTTCATCACTCCAACTCCGGGACTCAATCAACTGGTCAACGCCGTCATCACGATGCGAAATAATGTAAAGTTCCCCATTCAGGCCATGCGGTCTGTCTATAGGGTAAAGATGATGTAAAGGCATTCTGTTTCTGTGGCCCTCGGTTAACGAGGGTGCCATGTGGCCAGCACATCGACCAACCGCCTTTACTTTTCCCCCAACTAATGTTAGGTACCCTGGGTGGACTCAGGGGCGCCCTAGAGATCCCGAAATTAAAAATCCCAATCTTCACCAGGATTCGAGCCCTGGACCTCAAGTTCGGAAGCAAAGCTCTTGGCTAGTCAGCCACCGCGCCTCCACGATGAGAAATAATAAACGATGAATGCTATTGTTATAATTATAAGCCTTCAAAAAGACCAGCAGTTGTATTGGTCCGCTTTTCTGGCAATTTAGGCTACAACAGAGAAAAACTAAACAGGCACAATTCCTAATTTCCCATCTTGTTAAGCCACTAACAAATGCTATGCTGTAAGAGAAACAATAGTTATAATGGTGTCGAAAATACCTTGCAGGTTTTGTGTGTGTGTGTTTTAAGTTAATACATTTAAGTTATGTAAGCAATGGCGTGGTATGAAATAAAGAATTTTTGTCTAACGTAAAAAGGTTCGAACCTAAACAGACTGCCAGTTGCTAAGAAATAGGTAGGCAGCGACGATCGAACAAAAATATCGCTACTGATTGACCAGAACATTAGTCCACGGCCATCAAATAGGAAACGGTCTAAAAAAATGCGGTGTGTCTGTAAGATACAGAGAGAGGAGCGCGAAAGACAGAGTGTGAGTGATGGAAAAAAGAGAGAGAGAGAGATGGAGAAAGAGATGGAATAAATTTTGTATATATATTCACACAAACACACAGACAAATCTTTATTCACCTTTAAGATAAAGTTACGAGTTACAAGTTAAGCTTGACTTCTCTAAATGTACAGATGTAAAACAAAACTCAGAACATCTAGTTCACTAGAATGTACTTCCCCAATAGCTAACATTGACCAAATTACCTTTCTTCCAAAGTCAGAGGTATCCACAATCTCCCAGGAGACGCCTCGTCCATTCCACAGTCCATCCACAGATAAATCCTACTCCAGAAATAACACACAAAAAAAACCCGTCTCCGACCAGAGAAGACAAATTAAAGGTATTTTATCCCGCCACAGAAACTACATAAAAACACTGGTGTAAGGGCTTGTCCACAGGCGTGAAGCCGCAAAGGGAGATAGAAAAGTAGCACCACTTGAAGTAAAGAAAGTGAGTTATTTTCCCCTGGACAAGTGGGCTACGAGCGTGAAGTCAGCCTTTATCGTCCATCGTGAAATCCTTAGTGGCAACGAAAACAAAAACACCAAACAGCTAAAAAAAAAAAAAAGTCACGGATAATCTTGAGAGGCCGACACACGCACACACATAGGCACGAGGGGGGCACACATTCAAAGAAAACACGCGCTCTGGGATCTCTACTTTCACTTGGAATCCGATCAAGGAGCGTTAGGACATGTCCACGAGAACAACAAGGATTCACTGTTAAGATTTATTTCTGCCCAATCTAGATAGCATTCTTTGCGTTGGCCAACCAGCTGAATCACTCATTAAATCCAATAACTCAATGTTATACAGGGAAGCGAATCACTCATAACAAAAGTATTAAATGAATTACAGGGAAGCGAATCACTCATTAAATCCAATAACCGAAGACGACATCTGGGAAGTAGCAAAATAAGGCGGACTGGTTATTAACATTCCTTTTCAGTAGAAGAACTTCTATCCCAGAGATTATGATTTTAACAACCATGTTTTGCATTTGTATCGTCAATGTGGTCCATGCCATAGTTATGATCACTGTAGTACAATGGGCGTCTATAAGAAACAAAGATACAAGGCTGCAGATACACAAGTGATCGATGAAATACTAACTGATTAGTCAAGTGTCCAGGAATCAATAAAATGCTACACTGTAGAGTGATCGCTACGGTAAACAGTTCAACGACCGGCCAGAGGTATTCAAACAATGATGGACAAACTAGCAGATTGACCTAAAGGCACCCAGTGTTAATGACAGATACTTGATACGTTTCGACCATACAGCCAAGATGTCCAAATCTTGAACTATCTAAACATATTAACGGTCAGCCTACGAAACTCCCGGACATCGACCGACTGTAAGGTGGTCATTTCGCGAATCAGTCAATGACCGTTAACAGTTCCACTCAGCTGACGAACACCATTTAAGCCGAGTAGTTAAGGCTAAGCAGTAGCTTTCACAGATGAAGACCACGTCAAAGCTAGCCGATTCGCGATGTGGCCCAGACTTAATGTGTACTGGCACTGACTCACATTCGTAAGCCAAGTGTCACTTTGGCTGCATTTCTAATCACAATCATTCTAACCAATGGATCTCATTCACCAATCGTAAACAAACAACATTTAGTCACGTGATCTTATTGATAAAACGACGGAAAAAAAACTGTCACGTGACAACCATCATGAATTAAACATGAGATCGTAAATTATATAGAAGAGATAGAGCACCACGTGGCTAAATGTTGTTTGTTTACGATTGGTGAATGAGGTCCATTGAATTGGAGCTGGGTGGACTCAGAGGTGCCCAGAGATCCCGAAGCCAAGCGCTTTATGCTAATGAATGAAATATAATATATGGCAGCCTATACTTGTTTATTATCTTTTCAGTCAAAAAACTAAATTGCTTATATGAGAAAAGAGTCCTTGTAATCACAACAAATTTCCGTATGGATCAATAAAGCAGTCTTAGTCTTTATGATTTATGTTGTTGGGTCAGCTTTCACATCCTTCAAACAAATACAACAATTCTCAAAGCTAAGCGCATCCTATTCCAAGGTGCATTGCATAGTATATGTTGTAAGTGTGATCGCGAAGTAGATGTGCCCAGTCTCATGGAGGCGAATGCACGATTACTTCAAATGGACTGTAACACAAGGTCACAGACTGGTGGAAGTTGTTGGACACAGGAGACAAACCAATGTTTGGGTCACGTTATGAATGTCACGACTTTGAATCTCGTAGTGACACTGTCGACCTCAACATTCCAATGACATCTAAGCGTGATCAACTTTTAGCTCTGCGAGACCAATGGCAGGCGAGGCTGTGAATAACTTCCCGGTGATTGCGTCACCGTGCCTGAATCGCAAATTGAAAGCCGTGACTGAAACAGTGCTGGACAGTAATAGCTGACTTGGCATCCCGGATCGAAACCGTTTATCAGCCTCCCCCCCCCCCCAAACCAATTCCCCTCCCAATCTCTCCCCTCCTCTTCTCTAGTCAACAACGAGTAGTGAATGCTCCTCATAAGACAAAGGACGTGGCGCTTATCGATTGGAGAGGCTCCGGTCAGTTTTTTTTCCCCACACCCAATCAAACTAACAAGAGAGAACTAGTCTTGCTCGAGTAGTTCAAAGTTCAAATCTCCCCCCCCCCCCTTTTTTTTTCTTCTCTTTTTTTTTTGTTTGGAAACACGAATGGTTCTAACGTTTTAGTAATGTGGACATTCGAATGTACAATTAAACTTCTTAATTAGTTCTAAATCTCCTCTTGTAGTAGGCCCAAATGTCACGGCAGTTGTTAAAGCTAGGGGAAGTAATTCAAGTGGCTCAAGGTCTATGTTCTCACTTTGCCTAAGAGTATGGCCAAGTGTCTAGTACTGTGAATGCTCCATATCTTAAGAACTTGGGGCCCAAGACCTACTCAACTGCCATTACGTTGGTTGCGCTGGAACACTTCATACTGAAGAGGCCATGTTTCTCTCCATGACCCACAGGCCCATGAATTCTACGCACAACGTTCAACGAGGACGTCATGTGACCAGCACAGCGGCTTTCACGTCGCCACTGTGTTGACTAAGGGACGCCCGACTGAACGCCAAGGAGGCGAAGATTTGAACCCAAATGTTAAGCAGCACTGGGTTCTATAGTGTCAACGTGACTTCAGTTCGCCAGTACCGGGACGTGGCCTCGATCTTGGTGCTAACCAATTACTCTTCTGACCAAGGCCCTCGGCTAGTATCACCCACAACTTCTTCTACTCAGTCAATGTCTAGTTTCATCAGTTACTTATACTACAGATCTTCTTTACCACAAACTTGTCCACTCTCACTCTGTGTTTTATCAGATGCTGGCTGTCTCAGATTCTCTCTTTTTTTTTAAAAACAATCTCCATTTTTCCAGTCGATGGCAATTTCTTCAGTGAGCTTATACCAATCGTCCTCCTAAAAAATGGGAGATCTGTAAATATCAGAGCCAATGTCCAAATCGATAAAAATCCTTCTAAACGGATTCCTTTTAGGATACGGCCAATCAAAAGACGAGGAATTAGACAAAAAGACTTTACAGGCACGTACAAATAAATAAGCAGGGATACTTAATATCGTCTAACACAATGGGTCATGTAAGAATAATTTTGTTCGAAGAACCTGGCGTTGGCCGTCGGTATTTATAAGTAAAACAGTGATTTAAAAATATTGTTAGAAAGCTTCTATAACATTTGTTTCAGCCAGAGCAAAGAATACCGAAAATTCTTGCCAAATTTAAGCATTAGTAAAAAACAATTTTTATCTCTATCAAATAACAGACAGACCTTAAACTTGTATCAGAGAATATTACGACAGTAGACCTATATTACTTGACAGATTTCATTTAATACACGCAATAAAATAAGTACATCTATCAGCATTTACAATCGTAATGTGTGTACAAACTCATGTTTTTGAAAACATCAGACTCTATTGTGTATTCTGTGACGCAGTTTATAAAATCCAGACATTTTGTGTGTGTGTGTTTATCTTAAGTTTTCACATGCTAAGCGATAAGTCACTACATTCTATTTACGTAAAGGTATTATCACTACATTCTAGCTAAGACGAGGTTAGTTCAGACAAAGAGAAACTCGAAAAGTGTGTATCTATGTTCTTCAACACATCAGTAGTTATCAAAACAGGAAAAAGGCTTATTGCATACGAGTCGATCCACGAGAGTACAAAGAACAAATGATTGAAATGAATGGAAACTCCTTTTTGAGCAGAATCAAGAAGTAATCCACACACAAAACGTATCACTTCAATGGAACAGACACGTGGCCATATTCCTCTCTAATGACATCTCCCGATTCCCCATGCAGGCTAAAACAGACGTCTGCTACAGCGAGAGCGTCACAACACCAGAGCAGACGTCAGCTCTACTAGCAACACAGACCCAAGCTAAATGTCTCACTAGAAAAACCCAACTGTTTTTTCTTTTTACCTCTGGCACGATAAAAAGCGTGAGTAAAACATTGGCAACACAAAAAGATCAATCATGCTCTCTCTCTCTCTCTCTCTCTCTCTCACACACACACACAACTAGACACGCACTGATACGGGCAGACAAGGCCCAGACGATTCCCATAATAATCAAACATCGATCTGACTGTTGATCCCCCACACCGCACCCTTCACTAGCTACAGCAAGACTTAGATCGCTTGTGTCTACGGGAAATTCCCAAACATCGCAGACCGTGAGACCGTCCATCGCACTGGCAGACTCATTGCCTAGTCCAGACTAAATGAAGAAACTTCCCAGGCGAAAACTTTGAAACAACTTTGACAAGAATTATTGATTCTGGATCTAATTGTGAAAATAAGCCACTTCATCTTGTACTTCACCAGACCGAGGTAATGTAGACACAAAAGTCTTTGATTACACGGAGCTAAGAACTAGGTTTTTAGGTCAGTCTGTTTGGTGTAAAGTCCCCCTTTCAGACCATACGGTCTATAGGGCAGATGATGTAAACGTCATCTGTTTCTTTGGCCAACGGTTAACGTTCGGGGTGTCATGTGGCCAGCACAATGACCAACCGCCTTTACTTTCCCCAACTTAAGTCAGGTACCCATTAAAGTTGGGTGTACTCAGGGGCGCCGTGAAAATCACGAAATTCAAAATCCCAGTCATCACAGAGATTCGCACCCAGGACCCCAGGTTCGGAAGCCAGGCTGTTAACCACTCAGCCACCACTCCCCATAGTCTGTTAGTATCTATATTACTTATGACACCTTCTATCAACCCTGTTTATATATTGGTTATCCATTTTATGTGGTTGGACATTCATCGGTCTACTCGTCAAGAAAGAAGTCCAAAAGGAAATGAGCTAACATTGTAAATCAAAGCATACTCACGATGAACATTTTTTTTTTAATTCATAAAGAGCTAAACCTATTTTAAAACAGCGTTTTCTTTGTATCTTACTATACAAAGCCTCCATTTTATTTTTCAAATAAGAGGTGATGTATATTTGTAAAGGGAA
This sequence comes from Biomphalaria glabrata, assembly GCF_947242115.1. Taxonomy (NCBI): domain Eukaryota; kingdom Metazoa; phylum Mollusca; class Gastropoda; family Planorbidae; genus Biomphalaria; species Biomphalaria glabrata. The sequence goes on from NC_074719.1 coordinate 44,618,073, forward strand.
AATTCTGACAGTATGTAATAGTCTAGATGGCGCCTGGGATGCGTGGTCGAGAGGCTAGGTACGCTTGAACTTGCCTTGGCTTGGCTACCCATGAAGGGGGCTAGAATAGGCAGCACGGAAAACATTCTCCCCACTGGTCCACAAATGAGATTGGACCATAGCGCTCTGGGCATGCTATAAGGATGAAAGTAGCGCTATAGAAAAGCTAAAACTTATTTATTTAGTCAATAAAGTATCGATTTATAATTTCTTCAATGTTTCCAAAGCCGTTGTTAACGACCTTCTCTCCTGGGCGCTCATATACCACGTGACATGTGTCGTCAAGCTTGATGACGTAACACCCAATAACATTTTATATCTGTACGACCTTTCACTGCCAGTAACACTCAGTCATGCGATATCTGCTCCCCCCCCCCCCCCTTCTCTTTGACGACCACTTGACCAGCACTTGGACATCAAGTGGCCAAACACTTCTAAGGGCGCTGACTATATAAGCGAGGGGAGATCATCGCCCTGGCGTTTATCTTCCTGTTACGATTCCAGGAATAAGCCGCAAAAAAAAAATAAATAAAAAAATACTAGAGTCGTGTGGTGACAAGGCGCGCCAGTAGAAACAGCGATCACTGAACAGTACAACGATGCTGATGTATGATCTACAAGTGTCAAACTTGTTCTCAGTTGAACCCGGAACATCGCATTAAGTGCTATGACACTGCAGGCTCACTTTGACAATGGCCCGTCACCAAAAAAAAAAAAAAAAAAAAAAAATGACGGCTTTAATAGCAGTAGACTAGTTTACACGTTCGTTCAATATATCCGTCGAAAGAAACGCAAAACAAGAGAAACATTTAAAAAAATACATTTTGATAAAAAGACAAGACCTCCTCCACTCTCTCTTTATACAACTTCAAATAAAAAATGTAAACAAACATGAATATTTTTCTTGCCCAAGCCGTATATTGAGCTCGTACTTTGGAGGCATCAGCTCGAAGTACTAACATCAGCCACACGTTGGGCTGCTGGGCATTGCAAATTGTGTAATTATTCATTGGCACTTTCATTATATAATCAAGAACTAGTCTTCTACTTTAGAACTCTGAAGACCTAGTATAAATTTAGATCTAGATCTATTCCTTTTTTTTTTTACTCCATCTCTCAATGCTATACATCGACTGTTCAATTTTTAGGAAAACAGTTAGAGCCGTTTTTTTATATCCGCGTTCAGGTTCCATGAAGTTCTGTCTTGAATAGAGGTATTGTAATAATAAAACGAAACGATTAGAAGAGCATTTCGCATCAGTTCATTTTATTTTGTTTCCACGCACCTAATAAATATATGTGTTAAATATTTCATCAATCAGAACTTTATGCAAACAGTGTCTCCAGCAACCCAGGCCAGGGCAGTCTGTGAATAGTGCATAATGAAGGCGCAGAAAACGGGTCCCATGGTAACTGACGATTTTTCGCGAAGATACGGTCATTGACACGTGTCAGACATACAAATCTGCCCCACAGGCCAACAAAGCTTGGACATCAATGGGTTAGAGCAGTGTTCCCCACAAACTGTGTTCCGCTACGCCTGAATAGATGTTCCACGAACTACTGGAATAATTAACTAGTAGGCCAACATGTGAATTGATCTCTCTAAAAAACAAAAAAAGCAAAGTGTTCCACTAAATACTTGGAATGTGCGATTTTTTTGTTCCGTTAAGGAAAAAGTTTGGGAAACACTGGGTTAGGGTATAAGGCATAAGGTCATCGTCAGGCAAACCACAAAGCATAGAAGTACGGTTCAAGATAAATGTTAAAGAAAGAAACAAAACCAGATATCACTTCCTGGAGTATGAAAATAACTCTTCCAGACAGAGGCCAGACATTCTCGCCATGAAAAGACAAAGAATTTCAAAGATGAAACCTCACAAGAGATGCTCTGAAGTCTTCCTCTTTGTCTTTTAACCCCTACCTCCCCACCCCCGACAAAATACACAAACACATGCACGCAGATCGTAGTGACATAGAGAGGTGTAGACCTGCAATCTGATTCACTGAATTCACTCGTGGTAAGTTAAAGAAACGCGCTAATTCCGCCGCTGATGTAGTCCCACAGTATCAAGATATAACACTCGTGAACAACTGAGTTGAGACATGGCCAGATTTAGCAAACCCTTTTGGAAAACATGTTTTCGAGTAAATTTAAAGTACAATGCAATTAGGTTATTTAGGAAGTTACTCCCGTATTGCTTTCTCGATATATTTTATGCATTTAAACAGTTTACCCTTCATGCTAAGTTTACCTAAGGTGTGTTTGCAGTGGCCAGTTGGTGTTTAAACTGGCCACATTATGGTGACATAACATCATCTTTAGCAATGGGCATATAAAAAGGGATGAGCTTTACTCTGCCTTTCACACTTTAAAATCTCTAAAAGTAACTATTGTTACTGTGTTAGTTTTACCGGTCCACATATTGCCTTGTTTACCAAACAAAGGAACCACATGGGCCTCTTACGAGTTCGTGTACAAAATACAGGAAAAAACTCCGCTCGTTATCTCTTTTGTTTCCTGTTACCTTCTCTCCAAATATAACCAATGAATATTTAGAAAAGATGGCAACATTCAAATAGGAAACATCAATTCTGAAACAAACAATCTATTCATCATAAACTACAATAAAAAAAAATCCTCTTTTATTTAATCATTCTCAAACCAACTGGTACCAGTAGTCTTCATTATGCGTGTCAGCTGCCAGAAATGTGATGACATACTGCACTGTGTAGACCAGTACATGAAGCTCCCCAGGTATCCGATGGTCGTCTCGTGTAGACAATTTAAAAAAAAAAAAAGCTTGGGCGGATGGGAGGTCATTATTAAAAGGCGGACGGAGTCAGGGCGAGCCTACAGTATTTGTATACAACGGACCAGTCTAGCTAGACATTAGCAACTTGTCTGTCAAGACATTAGGAAGTCTGTATTTGAGTGGGAGGAGAACACGTTTCTTTTTTTTTAAAAGACAAACTTTAAGTTTTAATGGACGCTAAAAGGCAAGGGGAAAAAGTTGCTGCTGGGACTCAATGAAGATGTTGACAGACACGTTCTGATATTTAGGGAATCTGGGATTTGGGAGCGGTGGTGCATTGGATGAATGAGAGCAAGGAAGGCGATTAAAAAAAAAGAAGATATGCACATGTGGGTCAAGGTTCAAGAGAAACCGATGAAGGCGGCATTAATTCCAAGAAGTATACAGCTAAACTCTATGAGAATCCAGTGGCGTAGCTAGGAATTAGCCATCATTTGGGGCCCGGGGGGGGGGCTTGACCTGTTTGGGGGCCCCTGCAATTTTTAATATATAAAAAAAAACAATTTCGAAGATTTTTGGGGGGTCCCCTCCAGGGGGGGATTTTAAAATTCATCCCCCTCCTTTCACACCCTAGCTACGCCACTGTGAGAATTTGTTTGTGGAAGGGAAAACAGAAGAGAAGCGATAACAGAACACAATAATTAAGATGGAAAGCAATGAGTACAACACATTGTATAACGTAACGCGTTTGGTGGAGAGTCAGCCAACTCGCTATCAAGCTTCTCCTATTTACACATCGTCCTATTTTTACAGGTCAGCACTCTGTTTTTTGTTTAAACGGCTCAACATGTCATTCATTCTTGTACATTACATAACAGCAAACTAACGCATTTTATTTTTTTGGAAACGCAAAGAATAAATATTCAAAGTTGTTTATACTACATTTCCATCAGTCAAGCAGTAGAACAAAGCTATCGCGAAGGGAACAGAGTCAACTCCAGAACTGCGTTCCTATTTATAAAAGATCACACAGGACTGCAAGCCAAAGTTTAAACATCGCCCTGCTATGTCTTCCGCTCTAAAAACCAAGTACCATTGATAGACTACGTGATGTGAAGGTCTCACAGGCGTTATTCTGTTAAACCAGTGCTTCCCAAACTGTGTTCCGCGGAACCCCAGTGCTCCGCGAGGCCTGAATAGGTGTTCCACGAACTACTGGAATAGTTAACTAGTAGGCCATAAGGTGAAATAATCTCTCATAAAAAATACGCTAAATACTAAAAATGTGCGAAGTGTTCCTTTAAGGGAAAAAAAGTTTGGGAGACACTGTGTTCAACCTTCACACTCTACGTTATCCATAACAGTAGCACTTATTAACTCTTTCTCTCCGTAATTATTTACCACATTCTGGTGGAATCGACGCTGGTATCGTCAGTTGGGAGAGAAGGAGTTAAGGATATTCTCTTTATTGTTAGTTACTGTGAGACCAATTCACTAGTTGCTTAAATTGTACGTAAATGTTACCTGCAAAAGGTGAGCAGAGAGACCACGTTACGTCGCAGGATCGTGTGGTTCGGAATCATCTTGCTCATGAGATTGTAGTATTCAGTCCCTGTTGTGTCCTGTATCCAATCAATTATCCAAAGGAATCAGTTCACAGCTAAACTATATCCAACGACCGCCCATAAATACATGTTGCCGAAGGAAGTCCAATGTAATCCCTGAATTGATGCACCGAGCGTCAACGAGTCACATGAACTTCAATACTTGAACAGTATTGCTAGATCGAGTAGTCAAGTCACATCAAAATGTTGCTTTGGCGGCCTATACCTTCATAGATATAGCAATATATCTGAGCCTCAGTATAGTTAACGCCCCTAAATACGGATACGCACTTCTAAAATTGCACCAAATATTCAGTAACTGAACCAGCCTGTAAGAAATCCCTGACATCCAAGTAGGCCTAGATCTATTCCATCTAGATCTATTCCATGATCCACCGGTTCAGTATAAACACAGTACTGAAGCTGTAATCGAACAACAAAGTGGCTTGATGTGGGAGAAAAGAACATAGATCTACATCATGAACTGAAGGCTGTGAATGAATGAACATCCCGAGCTGGCCAGGGAGCAGCCCCACACCATCTCTCAGCCCTACACACACATCAATGTCTCAACACCTCGTCAAAATATTCAGCCCTCCTAAAACTAGCAAGGCTACCTGGACATCAGAGGTAAGGTAACGTTAAGTTTCAGTGACTTCATTTAGCAGAGGAGGGAGAGAAAGACAAACTGTCAGGGGGGGTACCCTCCTTAAAGGTCATTGACAGCCCCCACTCCTATCTCTTTCTCTCTCTCTCTCAGATCGCGCGACGATGTGACGGTATTTTTTTAACAAAAAGGAGATAACAATCGTGACACAAATATTAGGCAAAGGTAATTTTTAAGTTTTGAGCGGAAGACTTAAGCAGTGTAAGTCTACGGACCATCAGTGATCCTGAACGTCTGACCTGTGATGCACATTATTTCAGTGGGATACGACCCGATGTTATTCTAAGTCTTTCCATTCAGTACTTTCTTTACAGAGGCAGAACGACTCAAACATCCTTCAAACAGAATTCTATCCATTCAGTTTTCATCCCAGGGATTGCACCAAAACGGCGTGACATAGAATGGTCAATTACTTATGTCAATCTAGGACAGAATAAGTAGCCGGCGAAGTAACACATACTTTTGAATGAAACAAAATTATTGAAATGACACGAAGACAATTAGTAAGCTGCTAAGCTTATCTACTATTGAGAAATTTAGCTTAATATTGTAGAAAACTTTAACATACTACTGTAGAAAACTTGAACATAATACTGTAGAAACTTTAACATAATATTGTAGAAAACTTTAAGATAATAATGGTAAAAAATTTAACATAATACTGTTAAAGAATTTAACATAATACAGTTGAAAACTTTAGCATAATACTGTAGAAAACTTTAACATGATATTGTAGAGTACTTTTAACATACTACTGTAGAAAACTCCATACTACTGTAGAAAACTCTAGCATAATACTGTTGAAAACTTTAACATAATACTGTGGACAACTTTATCATAATACTGTTAAAAGGTTTTGCACAATGCTATTGAAACTTTTAGCACGACACTAGATCTAGATTCTCAAGGAAATGTGAAAAGTTGTTTAAAGTTTTGAGTTAGACAATTGGGCATAACTAGAATAGAAAAAAGTGAATGTCAACTTGTCTGTAAACTTTAAACCAAGAAAGTTCTGTAAGCTAAGACAACTCGTGTGTTCCTCCCACAGTCCAAGACTCATTCAATGTTCTATCCTGGTACGTGTTAATGGGCGTATTAAGCTGCCGTCTAGTTAAACGACCAAATGATGATAGATAGAGTCTGTACGTGACTTTCGATCTTCATTCGATGTTGTCCCAGGGGAAGCGGGACGGTGAACGGTATGTCATTCACAACGGCGTTATGGTAACAATGTATGACACGGCCGGCACACACGATGCTCGGGTTATTAACTAGGTCAGCATAAAGGAGAAATTATTTGAACTATCGCATTACACAGAATATGTTTGCAATCATTACAGTGGGTCGGAATTCATAACGCAGGAGCGTCTTCAGTGGAACAGCACCGCAGGACTGAGTTATTGCAGAAAGAGCTTCATCCAATCAATACGTGTTGAGACAGAGGCCGAGTGAATCATTCCAGTCAAAGTCTCCACAAGGATCAGAAGTGAGACCCACTGAAATTCTTTCCCCTCCCCTAAAAGGTAAGGATTACGGCAATGCTCTTAATCACAGAAAATCAATGCAGTAAAAAATTTAACTTGTTCAAAACGCCTCTCAAAACACAAACTCAGACAAAAGAATTTCATCGAAAAAAAACAAAACAAAAAAAAAAACTAGAACTAACTATTGAAATAATGAGAGGCTGCCCAAAGGTTTGTCAAATGTAAGACTATATGGACATGGACAGGTCACAACAACGCACACAATGTCCTTGGCCCTAGGATGTAACACGCGGTAAGGAAGGTCTTCGCGTTTGGTCACCGTCACAGCACGATCACGACGCAAAAAAGATGACGTGGACTTTTTAAAAAGACAAATGTATGAAAAGAACTTTTGAAGAGTCATGCGGAGGTACTCTGACCAAGAATGGTATAGCCTTATGGTCGACATCTATGACCACAATACATTTCGCCATTCGGAAATGACCAAGGCTATTAATAGATCTCGACGTTACATGAACGAAAAACGAAAGGAATATCAGTAATCTAAATGTAATGGTAAGTAGTAATGTCCTCAGTAGTAATGTCCTCAGTAGTAATGTCCTCAGTAGTAATGTCCTCAGTAGTAATGTCCACAGTAGTAATGTACTAAGTAGAATGCCTGTAATGCACACGCTACACCACACAAGACTGAACAACACTCCCGTCCTGGCTTTTGGTATGGAGACATGACAGAGAGCACACTGACCGCCAAAGATGCCCCCCCCCCTCTTTAATCACTCCAACCCCCCCCCCCCCCCCCCAATATTTAAGGCGCGATTTCTCTCTCTTAAAACACACACGCGCGTGCACGCTCGCGTGCTTGGAGCACGCACAAAGTTCTTGTTTTCCCAAAATGTTGAGCTCACCAGGCTCTCAAGTTTAGTATGGAGGCAGCTGGCGCCCACCGGCACCCCCTTTGTCCCAAGCCCTTGAATCAAATTGAAAAGATGCAAACCCCTCCTCCCCCACTTCCGAATGTCCCCCCCCCCCTTTTCCCATCAGTCGTAGTACATTGATTTTCTCTGTTCTTCCGTTCACCAGAGCTTATCGCTAGTTCCATTTCTATTTGGGTCTACGTATTATTGACATTGGACTTAATTAGCAATGCCAGGATACGCTCTGATACTCTGTCGTTGGTCTGTCGCTCCAAACAGCTAGTACAACTCAACCAGTGTAGGCGCATTTTAATCGTAATGCATAACTTGACCTAAATTTGAACAGATTTCTTTTTTAAACATATCTGAATAGAACCACTGTTTATAAACATACACAGCTTTGTACTTCAATATATTCAGTATATAAATACCAATAACAATAATAAGGCTTGTCGTCGAGTCCGATGATTAGTGAGGAGTGCGGTATTTCCCGTGGCTGCGCAGCCCCAGCTGTGACCTACATATTTTGCCACATCCAGGGCAAGCATAACAATATAAATATAGATGTATGTAGAAACCTAAATTGCAAATGAAGCTTGAAACAAGTCCACACAAAATACACGTCCTTCTATCACAGCGGTTCTCAACCTTTTAGGCTCGGCGACCCCTTTTTACAATCTCCCACTCTGCCGCGACCCCCCCCCCGGTACACATACATACAGCTATAGAAGAATGGACAAAAACAATTCATTTTTTCGATGGTCTTAGGCGACCCCTGGCAAAGCTTCAAACGACCCCCAAAGGGGTCGCGAGCCACAGGTTGAGAACCCCTGTTCTATCAAGACTTCAACGTTCACACCAGTCTCTATGAACTGGGACTACGACAGACCACCGCGTGATTTCATCAGAATCTATTCAGGCTACACAACCAAAACCATCCGCTCACCCTCACTCGTGGTTACATCGGAAACATGCACATACACTCCATAATACGCTCTTTCTAACGAAACATTAAATCACTGCGCCATATATGGGTGCCTGATCTATGCAGTTTGCTCAGTGTGCTACTAACTTCAGTTTTAACTAGCCCCCTTTAGTCAGTTTCAAACGTATCCATTTTATTTTCAATTAAGTTTCAATTTCAGGAGGTTTACAAAGCCACTCCGTAAATAAATAGTTTTGTAAAAGTGGAAGTATTCAACCCATCTTTCAGTCGAACTTTGTAATAGAAAATCCGAATAACCACTTATGCTGAATAGAAGCGGTAATTTCGTGGAACCGGTTCCAAAGGAATGTCCACCATCCGTCCGAAATTTCCACCAAGCAGACAATTACATTGGATTCGAAACCAGAGAAAAAGAAATAGCACAATTGAACGGAAATAGTTTCAGACAAAGCAGTTTCCAAACAACTAACTATTCCTAACAGTTACCAGAATCTTCAAGTTCCTATAGATCTACAACAGGGGTTCTCAACCTGTGAGCCGCGACCCCCTTGGGGGTCGATTGACGATTTGCCAGGGGTCGCCAAAGACCATCGAAAAAATGGATTGTGTTTGTCCATTCTTCTAATGCTGTATGTGTGTGAGTGGGGGGGGGGTCGCGGTAGAGTGGGGGATTGTAAAATGGGGTCGCCGAGCTTAAAAGGTTGAGAACCACTGATCTACTAGCTCTTAACTACTAGAATCTAATGTTCTAAATACCAGCTCTTAACTACTAGACTACTGACTGCCCATTCGTAACTATCAATTCATAACTACTTAAATGTAGGCACTAACTACAAGATCCTAACTAATAGGATATAGGCCATTTTCACTAATTCCCAACTACTAGATTCTGAATCCTCATTACCAGTTCCTAAGTAAAAGCGTATAAATACTAGAACCGAAGTCCTAACTACCTACCCCCAACTACAAGATTCTAATTAATAGAATGCAGGAGCTAACTACCGGTACTAGAGTCAAGGCCTTAACTACCTGTTCCCAAATAAGGTCAAACAAAATTGTTACCGATATATTTTGTACTGAGCATCAATACACTGTTATTTTCCCATAATTCAGCCGCATTGTTTATCGTTTAGACATCGGCACATCGTCATAGAATGAATCAGGGCGACACTAACACATGTAACAGATGACACCACACAAGATCCAATTAAAATCAAGTTGATTTGAGCAGGACTAGATAAGAGACATCGTGCGGTTCTCAATAAATACCTAACAGTGAAAGTTCTTATCGCTTCTCTTTGTATGTTAGAGTGTTCTCTTTATCACTACATGTTTTTTAAGTAGACTTTTTTTTTCTACAAACACTTTTTTCTACAAACACTTTTTTCTACAAACAGATTACGTAACGGCTTAATGAACGAGTGGTAGGTAGATCGCCTGACTGTCAAGCCAGGGTCTCGAGTTCAAATCCCGTGCGCCAACGTTAATTCGGAAAACGTGTGCTTGAGTTCACCAATCTCTAAGCGTTACCTTACAAGTTTTGGGTGAAAGGGTAAAGGCCTTTAGTCGTTGGGTTGGTCAAGCGATACTCCAGTCAACCGCTGGTCACAGTTAAAAAGAACTTAACACCGTAGATCTTGGCTATTAGAAACTTTCCTCTTTAGTTAATTGCAGCTGTTTATCAATTCCACTTCTATAATTTACCCGGTACAACTTAAAATGCTTCTTTTCGCTCTGTTTACTGTAAACGTTTATTAAAGTTCAATCCTCAACCAATCGAATGAAAAACAAGCAATAGACACACGTTATTCCTTGTAATAAGAAATAAAGGAACACTGAAGAGTAACCTAAAACAAGGCTTTATTAAACTAGAACGACACATGAACTGACGAAAGAGACTTGGACAGTAGCACACTAGATCAATGTTGTGAACACATTCTCACGACGTTACACAAACATAAACAAATAGTAACTATTTCACCACATTCACCCCGCCTAGAATTAAAATAGCAAGTATAATAATATAGTAGGCCAATAGCATAAATGAAGAGAGAATGCCAGTGCCTGTAATACCATAGATTATCAATAGATCAATAAATAGTGTCGAAATATTAATTTCTCTAGTAAACAATAGTGAATGGTGATACAAAGAAACCTAAAAACCAGTATCTGTTGTATGACTTATAAACAATTAATAGTTTCTGTTTTAAGTATTAACAAATAGTGTAGTAAGTAAACATGTACGTAAGTAAGTGAAAAGTAAACTCTAGTATCAGTAGCAAGAGATAAACAATGCCAGTTTATGTAGAACATAAGTAGTGCAATAGAGGAACAACTCTAGACTCTATAGTTCGGTCTGGTTCTTCTCTCTCTTAAGTTGTAACGGGGTTGACTATCCTGTTCTACAGTTTGGGAGTCACTAGCGAGTTCCTGAGCGTCAATTGGGGTATTTTCAAGAGGAAGCGCTCGGAGGTCCTCAGAGCCTACCAGGGGTTCTTTCCTTTCTTGTATCACCGTAGGGGTGTTTACTGATACTTCCGTGTTTTGAGTTTCTGGAGGATATTCATTATCCTCACCCTGAGGGAAGAACGAAGGTTCACTTGTTGTTGTGGATGGGGAGGGGGTGGGAGCCAAGCGTCTTAGAGAGACCGTCTCCTCTTTACCGCTGGGCAACCGTACGACGGCATATTGGGGGTTACACATCAGCAGGTCGACTTCCTCCGTTAGAGGATCATACTTTGAAGATCGGTTCTCTCTTCTCAGCAACACTCGACCTGGGCAAGTGGGGATAGATATCCCGAAGGAGGATTTCCGGTTGAACCGGAAAACTCTCTCGTGTGGAGTTTCGTTTGTTGCCGTAGATAGTAATGATCTAATCGAGTATAGGGCCTGGTTCAAGACAAGCTCCCATCTCGAGTTCGGGAGATCGAGGTCTTTCAGTGCTAAAGTAACAGCGTTCCATAGAGTTTTGTTTAGTCGTTCAATTTGTCCGTTGCATGAGGGATTAAAAGCGGTTGTTCTACTTGTAGCTATTCCCCTCTCGTGCAGAAAGGATTGCACCTCCCTCGACATAAAGGCCGTACCTCTGTCAGAATGGACGTACTCTGGCATCCCAACTAAGGAAAACAGCTGATTTAAACACTTTATGACAGTAGATGAGGACATATCGGGACATGGGTAGGCAAATGGGAAGCGTGAGTACTCATCCACCATTGTTAATAAGTATTTGTTGTGAGTAGCAGATGGGAGTGGCCCCTTAAAATCGATGCTTACTCTCTGAAATGGTTGGGTAGCCTTGATGAGGGTGCCTGAAAACTGTTTGAAGAATCTAGGCTTCAGTTCAGCGCAAGTTTTACATTGGTTTACCACTTTGCGGACGTCCTCGCAGGAAAAAGGTAAGTTCTTAGTCCGAACGAAATGGAGGAGTCTCGTGACCCCTGGGTGACAGAGGTTGTTGTGTAACAGTTTGAGGTCTTCTCCAGTCATTGCTGACGCAAAGTGGTTTCTTGAAAAGGTATCCGCCGCAGCGTTTTGTTTCCCGGGTCGATATACGACGTCATATTGGAAACAACTAAGCTCCAGTCGCCATCTTTGTATCTTTTCGTTTTTGATCTTGCCCTTGTTCTGCTGGTCAAACATAAAAGACACTGAGCGTTGATCTGTAACCAATGTGAAGGGTCTACTGATAAGGTAATGTTGCCATTTTCTCAGGGCTTCTACGATAGCGTATGCTTCCTTTTCTACTGCTGAGTGTCTGCGTTCACTATTCGTGAGTGTTCTTGAAAAGAAGGCGACAGGACGGCCTTCTTGATTAAGAGTGGCGGCAATCGCGATGTCAGAGGCATCTGTTTCGACTGTTAGAGGTCGATTGTAATCTATCGTCGACACAGCAGCGTTTTCAAGTTCGTGTTTTAGCTGTTTAAAAGCTTCTTGAACTTGTTCAGGGGGAGGAAAGGCTTTGTTGTTTACCAATAAATGGATCTTGTTGGAGAAATTTGGGATCCATTGAGAATAATAGGACAGTAGTCCAATCACCCGCTTTTGTGATTTCATGTCTTGTGGTGGAGGTAGGTTTCTCAATGCTTGAAATCTTTCGGGGTCTGGTCTTAATTGCCCTTGTGAGATTTCGTAGCCTAGGAGGCATACTTTATTAGTCGCAATAGCACTTTTATCATTGTTGAAGGTGATACCGTACTTTTTAGCGGCATTGAGAAATCTCTGTAGATTCTGGTCGTGGCTACTGGGGTCAAGTCCGCAGATGGTAACGTTATCCACGTAAGCAAACGTGTCCTGTAGCCCTGCCTCCTCAATTATTGTGTTGATCGTCCTTTGAAATGCAGCGACTCCGTTTGTCACTCCAAAAGGAATGCGGCAAAACTGATAAAGCTTTCCGCCAGCCTCGAACGCCGTGTACTGCTTTTCATCATCCCTGATAGGTATCTGGTGGTAAGCGCTTTTGAGGTCAAATGTACTGTACATTGAGTATTTAGATATTTCCTGCACCAGTTCATCAACTTTTGGCACGGGGTACGCGTCGAGGTAAGTGAATCGATTGATGGTTTGGCTATAGTCGATAACCATTCTCTTTTTGTGCCTTTCATTAGTTGTTACAATTATCTGGGCTCGCCACGGGGACGTGGAAGGCTCAATAATTTTGTCAGATAGGAGTCTCTTGATTTCATTTTGAATGAATTTGGAGTCAGGCATAGAATATTTTCTAGATTTAGTGGCTATGGGGTGGCAGTTAGGAGCAAGATTAGCGAAGAGGCGAGGGGCTTCAACTCGTGCAGCTTTCAGCGTACAGACCTGGAGAGTGCTCCGTTTTCCCTCAAATGGGATCATCAGTTTTTCATGCTGGCTGATGAAATCTAGCCCTAAGATTACATCAGATACTAGTCCATCTAGTAGTGAGAGCTTAACACTTTCGTATTGTTCATCTTTGTACTTTATTTTTGCGAAAATATGGCCGTGAGTAGTGCGAGAAAGATGTGTAGAGGCCATGTAGATTCTGTTTCTGGACGTTTCTAATTTCCATCTGTACCTTTTAGCAATTGAAGAAGATATATAGCTTTCACTGCTCCCCGTATCTACGAGAGCCTTCAATGGTACTCCATTGACGAGTATTGAAATAGTAGATTTAGTAAGACCGGACGCTGGTGTCGATGCCCAGGAAGATCCAACGGTTGTAGTCCGAGACGTGTCATCATCTGCTTTCACTATGGCTGAGGTTATAGGTTTGAGTGTCTGTCTGGTCGATCTACAGACTTTCTGGAAATGGCCCCTCTTACCGCACAAGTTGCATGTAGCGTCGCGGGCCGGACATCTAAAGCGTTGATGTGGGCTGTTTCCACAAAAGAAACATCTTTTACTAGTCGCCGCACTCACCTCGTGTTCTACTTTTGTCGTTGGAGAAAGGCTCTCCTCGTCGGCGCTAGCTCCACAGGGAGTTTCAGAGCAGATGTTATACGCCATGGCATGGTTATGGGCATATTCAAGTTGTCTTGCCTCTTCATAGGCGCACTGTAGAGTTAAAGTAGATTTCTCTAAGAGTCGCAGCCTTATGCTGTTTGAAGCCAGTCCAGTAATGAAGGCGTCTCTTACGAAGATATCTCTGTGTTCTTCAGCGGTGACAGCTTTGAAGTCACAGTCTTTGGCCATACTTTTAAGCTTAAGTAGGAAGGAGTCAACGGTTTGTCCGTTCTCTTGTCGACAAAGAGTTATCACGTGCCGTGCAAAAATTTCGCTTTTAGGCTTCACGTAGACATTTTGTAGAACTTTGATTGATTCTTCGAACGTGGTACACTCACTTATGTACTGAAATACGCTCGAAGAAACGTAGTTTTCCAGTAATTTCTTTTTGTCAATCTCACAGTGAGAGACTGAGGAGATGAAATTCTCAAATGTTCTGAGCCAGTGCAGCCACTTCTCGGCAGCCGATGGCGAGCTAGGCTCTATGTCTAGCTCTTTTGGCCTAAATAGCCGTTCCATTTGTATAATTACTTTTACTTACAGACTGAGAATAGTGTTGAACGAAAATCCAAAAAAGATACGTGAGGCACATAGATCCATAGAATTGAAAATTTCTAGTTTAATAAATTGTAATAAGAAATAAAGGAACACTGAAGAGTAACCTAAAACAAGGCTTTATTAAACTAGAACGACACATGAACTGACGAAAGAGACTTGGACAGTAGCACACTAGATCAATGTTGTGAACACATTCTCACGACGTTACACAAACATAAACAAATAGTAACTATTTCACCACATTCCTACTTTAGATTCAAATAATATAATTTGTGAACATGTACTATTTACATTAGATTTTTACCAAATAATTAAATTTTTACTACCTTTACTATTTTAAGTGAATAGACCTTGATTTTAATGATATGACTGTTGTTTAGAGAGAGAGTAGTCCTTAAGGGACTGCAGGCACGACATGGCCTAAATTGTGCCGATGTGCCTAAAACCAAAACCAAACCAAACCAACCAAATAATATAGTCAACTGAACATTCAGATTTTATCATTGAAAAAAAAAGGTCAGTATGGGGAATCGAGCCCAGGGCATTTCGGGTTATAAGCCACCCCAGCCATACTATTAAAGAGATATTTTCGCTTGAGATAAATGACTAAAAAAACAACACGCACACTCCATAATATCTCCAATCAACTCCAAACTTTCATATAGCAATCCACGAAGAAGAAGAAGAAAATATAGCGGGAATTGGGTGAAACAAAATAAGATTTTGAAACAAATCTTTACCATTAGAAGGAAAAATTAAGACAACGGACAAGAAGATAGTGATCAATGGAAACAGAACAGGAAGGAGCCCCCCTCCCGTAATACCCAGGCTAGAAACAGCTGTACAACCTAGTTTCTTCCTGACTTCCGCATCAACATAATGTCCTATCAGTGTACTGCTGCCAAGCAATCTCGGGGAGCAAGTTACAAGTACACTGTCCACACACCATTCGCTGCTTCGGGCAGGGAGGAGATAATTGGATTCCTGATTCTTCCCCGACTTTCACCAGGACAATCTAACAATTTCACGAACCTTCCCCCCCCCCCCATCTCTCCCTTTCCCAACTCCCAGAAAAAAAAGAACAAAAAAAAAAATCCAGATGACAACTTTTTAAGCACTTAGTCCGGTGTTCAGATGGTAACATGCAAGGCTTGCATTTAGGAAACGACTGCCAGGACACCCACAGACATGAAGGGATGAGTTCAAGACTTACAAGCAATGTTTGAGTTTAAGGGATGAGTTCAGGGCTTACAAGCAATGTTTGACTTTAAGGGATGAGTTCAAGACTTACAAGCAATGTTTGACTTTAAGGGATGAGTTCAAGACTTACAAGCAATGTTTGACTTTAAAGGATGAGTTCAAGACTTACAAGCAATGTTTGACTTTAAGGGATGAATTCAAGACTTACAAGCAATGTTTGACTTTAAGGGATGAGTTCAAGGCTTACAAGCAATGTTTGACTTTAAGGGATGAGTTCAAGACTTACAAGCAATGTTTGACTTTAAGGGATGAGTTCAAGACTTACAAGCAATGTTTGACTTTAAGGGATGAGTTCAAGACTTACAAGCAATGTTTGACTTTAAGGGATGAACTCAAGACGACAGTAGACCTATATTACTTGACAGATTTCATTTAATACACGCAATAAAATAAGTACATCTATCAGCATTTACAATCGTAATGTGTGTACAAACTCATGTTTTTGAAAACATCAGACTCTATTGTGTATTCTGTGACGCAGTTTATAAAATCCAGACATTTTGTGTGTGTGTGTTTATCTTAAGTTTTCACATGCTAAGCGATAAGTCACTACATTCTATTTACGTAAAGGTATTATCACTACATTCTAGCTAAGACGAGGTTAGTTCAGACAAAGAGAAACTCGAAAAGTGTGTATCTATGTTCTTCAACACATCAGTAGTTATCAAAACAGGAAAAAGGCTTATTGCATACGAGTCGATCCACGAGAGTACAAAGAACAAATGATTGAAATGAATGGAAACTCCTTTTTGAGCAGAATCAAGAAGTAATCCACACACAAAACGTATCACTTCAATGGAACAGACACGTGGCCATATTCCTCTCTAATGACATCTCCCGATTCCCCATGCAGGCTAAAACAGACGTCTGCTACAGCGAGAGCGTCACAACACCAGAGCAGACGTCAGCTCTACTAGCAACACAGACCCAAGCTAAATGTCTCACTAGAAAAACCCAACTGTTTTTTCTTTTTACCTCTGGCACGATAAAAAGCGTGAGTAAAACATTGGCAACACAAAAAGATCAATCATGCTCTCTCTCTCTCTCTCTCTCTCTCTCACACACACACACAACTAGACACGCACTGATACGGGCAGACAAGGCCCAGACGATTCCCATAATAATCAAACATCGATCTGACTGTTGATCCCCCACACCGCACCCTTCACTAGCTACAGCAAGACTTAGATCGCTTGTGTCTACGGGAAATTCCCAAACATCGCAGACCGTGAGACCGTCCATCGCACTGGCAGACTCATTGCCTAGTCCAGACTAAATGAAGAAACTTCCCAGGCGAAAACTTTGAAACAACTTTGACAAGAATTATTGATTCTGGATCTAATTGTGAAAATAAGCCACTTCATCTTGTACTTCACCAGACCGAGGTAATGTAGACACAAAAGTCTTTGATTACACGGAGCTAAGAACTAGGTTTTTAGGTCAGTCTGTTTGGTGTAAAGTCCCCCTTTCAGACCATACGGTCTATAGGGCAGATGATGTAAACGTCATCTGTTTCTTTGGCCAACGGTTAACGTTCGGGGTGTCATGTGGCCAGCACAATGACCAACCGCCTTTACTTTCCCCAACTTAAGTCAGGTACCCATTAAAGTTGGGTGTACTCAGGGGCGCCGTGAAAATCACGAAATTCAAAATCCCAGTCATCACAGAGATTCGCACCCAGGACCCCAGGTTCGGAAGCCAGGCTGTTAACCACTCAGCCACCACTCCCCATAGTCTGTTAGTATCTATATTACTTATGACACCTTCTATCAACCCTGTTTATATATTGGTTATCCATTTTATGTGGTTGGACATTCATCGGTCTACTCGTCAAGAAAGAAGTCCAAAAGGAAATGAGCTAACATTGTAAATCAAAGCATACTCACGATGAACATTTTTTTTTTAATTCATAAAGAGCTAAACCTATTTTAAAACAGCGTTTTCTTTGTATCTTACTATACAAAGCCTCCATTTTATTTTTCAAATAAGAGGTGATGTATATTTGTAAAGGGAAAATTCTGACAGTATGTAATAGTCTAGATGGCGCCTGGGATGCGTGGTCGAGAGGCTAGGTACGCTTGAACTTGCCTTGGCTTGGCTACCCATGAAGGGGGCTAGAATAGGCAGCACGGAAAACATTCTCCCCACTGGTCCACAAATGAGATTGGACCATAGCGCTCTGGGCATGCTATAAGGATGAAAGTAGCGCTATAGAAAAGCTAAAACTTATTTATTTAGTCAATAAAGTATCGATTTATAATTTCTTCAATGTTTCCAAAGCCGTTGTTAACGACCTTCTCTCCTGGGCGCTCATATACCACGTGACATGTGTCGTCAAGCTTGATGACGTAACACCCAATAACATTTTATATCTGTACGACCTTTCACTGCCAGTAACACTCAGTCATGCGATATCTGCTCCCCCCCCCCCCCCTTCTCTTTGACGACCACTTGACCAGCACTTGGACATCAAGTGGCCAAACACTTCTAAGGGCGCTGACTATATAAGCGAGGGGAGATCATCGCCCTGGCGTTTATCTTCCTGTTACGATTCCAGGAATAAGCCGCAAAAAAAAAATAAATAAAAAAATACTAGAGTCGTGTGGTGACAAGGCGCGCCAGTAGAAACAGCGATCACTGAACAGTACAACGATGCTGATGTATGATCTACAAGTGTCAAACTTGTTCTCAGTTGAACCCGGAACATCGCATTAAGTGCTATGACACTGCAGGCTCACTTTGACAATGGCCCGTCACCAAAAAAAAAAAAAAAAAAAAAAAATGACGGCTTTAATAGCAGTAGACTAGTTTACACGTTCGTTCAATATATCCGTCGAAAGAAACGCAAAACAAGAGAAACATTTAAAAAAATACATTTTGATAAAAAGACAAGACCTCCTCCACTCTCTCTTTATACAACTTCAAATAAAAAATGTAAACAAACATGAATATTTTTCTTGCCCAAGCCGTATATTGAGCTCGTACTTTGGAGGCATCAGCTCGAAGTACTAACATCAGCCACACGTTGGGCTGCTGGGCATTGCAAATTGTGTAATTATTCATTGGCACTTTCATTATATAATCAAGAACTAGTCTTCTACTTTAGAACTCTGAAGACCTAGTATAAATTTAGATCTAGATCTATTCCTTTTTTTTTTTACTCCATCTCTCAATGCTATACATCGACTGTTCAATTTTTAGGAAAACAGTTAGAGCCGTTTTTTTATATCCGCGTTCAGGTTCCATGAAGTTCTGTCTTGAATAGAGGTATTGTAATAATAAAACGAAACGATTAGAAGAGCATTTCGCATCAGTTCATTTTATTTTGTTTCCACGCACCTAATAAATATATGTGTTAAATATTTCATCAATCAGAACTTTATGCAAACAGTGTCTCCAGCAACCCAGGCCAGGGCAGTCTGTGAATAGTGCATAATGAAGGCGCAGAAAACGGGTCCCATGGTAACTGACGATTTTTCGCGAAGATACGGTCATTGACACGTGTCAGACATACAAATCTGCCCCACAGGCCAACAAAGCTTGGACATCAATGGGTTAGAGCAGTGTTCCCCACAAACTGTGTTCCGCTACGCCTGAATAGATGTTCCACGAACTACTGGAATAATTAACTAGTAGGCCAACATGTGAATTGATCTCTCTAAAAAACAAAAAAAGCAAAGTGTTCCACTAAATACTTGGAATGTGCGATTTTTTTGTTCCGTTAAGGAAAAAGTTTGGGAAACACTGGGTTAGGGTATAAGGCATAAGGTCATCGTCAGGCAAACCACAAAGCATAGAAGTACGGTTCAAGATAAATGTTAAAGAAAGAAACAAAACCAGATATCACTTCCTGGAGTATGAAAATAACTCTTCCAGACAGAGGCCAGACATTCTCGCCATGAAAAGACAAAGAATTTCAAAGATGAAACCTCACAAGAGATGCTCTGAAGTCTTCCTCTTTGTCTTTTAACCCCTACCTCCCCACCCCCGACAAAATACACAAACACATGCACGCAGATCGTAGTGACATAGAGAGGTGTAGACCTGCAATCTGATTCACTGAATTCACTCGTGGTAAGTTAAAGAAACGCGCTAATTCCGCCGCTGATGTAGTCCCACAGTATCAAGATATAACACTCGTGAACAACTGAGTTGAGACATGGCCAGATTTAGCAAACCCTTTTGGAAAACATGTTTTCGAGTAAATTTAAAGTACAATGCAATTAGGTTATTTAGGAAGTTACTCCCGTATTGCTTTCTCGATATATTTTATGCATTTAAACAGTTTACCCTTCATGCTAAGTTTACCTAAGGTGTGTTTGCAGTGGCCAGTTGGTGTTTAAACTGGCCACATTATGGTGACATAACATCATCTTTAGCAATGGGCATATAAAAAGGGATGAGCTTTACTCTGCCTTTCACACTTTAAAATCTCTAAAAGTAACTATTGTTACTGTGTTAGTTTTACCGGTCCACATATTGCCTTGTTTACCAAACAAAGGAACCACATGGGCCTCTTACGAGTTCGTGTACAAAATACAGGAAAAAACTCCGCTCGTTATCTCTTTTGTTTCCTGTTACCTTCTCTCCAAATATAACCAATGAATATTTAGAAAAGATGGCAACATTCAAATAGGAAACATCAATTCTGAAACAAACAATCTATTCATCATAAACTACAATAAAAAAAAATCCTCTTTTATTTAATCATTCTCAAACCAACTGGTACCAGTAGTCTTCATTATGCGTGTCAGCTGCCAGAAATGTGATGACATACTGCACTGTGTAGACCAGTACATGAAGCTCCCCAGGTATCCGATGGTCGTCTCGTGTAGACAATTTAAAAAAAAAAAAAGCTTGGGCGGATGGGAGGTCATTATTAAAAGGCGGACGGAGTCAGGGCGAGCCTACAGTATTTGTATACAACGGACCAGTCTAGCTAGACATTAGCAACTTGTCTGTCAAGACATTAGGAAGTCTGTATTTGAGTGGGAGGAGAACACGTTTCTTTTTTTTTAAAAGACAAACTTTAAGTTTTAATGGACGCTAAAAGGCAAGGGGAAAAAGTTGCTGCTGGGACTCAATGAAGATGTTGACAGACACGTTCTGATATTTAGGGAATCTGGGATTTGGGAGCGGTGGTGCATTGGATGAATGAGAGCAAGGAAGGCGATTAAAAAAAAAGAAGATATGCACATGTGGGTCAAGGTTCAAGAGAAACCGATGAAGGCGGCATTAATTCCAAGAAGTATACAGCTAAACTCTATGAGAATCCAGTGGCGTAGCTAGGAATTAGCCATCATTTGGGGCCCGGGGGGGGGGCTTGACCTGTTTGGGGGCCCCTGCAATTTTTAATATATAAAAAAAAACAATTTCGAAGATTTTTGGGGGGTCCCCTCCAGGGGGGGATTTTAAAATTCATCCCCCTCCTTTCACACCCTAGCTACGCCACTGTGAGAATTTGTTTGTGGAAGGGAAAACAGAAGAGAAGCGATAACAGAACACAATAATTAAGATGGAAAGCAATGAGTACAACACATTGTATAACGTAACGCGTTTGGTGGAGAGTCAGCCAACTCGCTATCAAGCTTCTCCTATTTACACATCGTCCTATTTTTACAGGTCAGCACTCTGTTTTTTGTTTAAACGGCTCAACATGTCATTCATTCTTGTACATTACATAACAGCAAACTAACGCATTTTATTTTTTTGGAAACGCAAAGAATAAATATTCAAAGTTGTTTATACTACATTTCCATCAGTCAAGCAGTAGAACAAAGCTATCGCGAAGGGAACAGAGTCAACTCCAGAACTGCGTTCCTATTTATAAAAGATCACACAGGACTGCAAGCCAAAGTTTAAACATCGCCCTGCTATGTCTTCCGCTCTAAAAACCAAGTACCATTGATAGACTACGTGATGTGAAGGTCTCACAGGCGTTATTCTGTTAAACCAGTGCTTCCCAAACTGTGTTCCGCGGAACCCCAGTGCTCCGCGAGGCCTGAATAGGTGTTCCACGAACTACTGGAATAGTTAACTAGTAGGCCATAAGGTGAAATAATCTCTCATAAAAAATACGCTAAATACTAAAAATGTGCGAAGTGTTCCTTTAAGGGAAAAAAAGTTTGGGAGACACTGTGTTCAACCTTCACACTCTACGTTATCCATAACAGTAGCACTTATTAACTCTTTCTCTCCGTAATTATTTACCACATTCTGGTGGAATCGACGCTGGTATCGTCAGTTGGGAGAGAAGGAGTTAAGGATATTCTCTTTATTGTTAGTTACTGTGAGACCAATTCACTAGTTGCTTAAATTGTACGTAAATGTTACCTGCAAAAGGTGAGCAGAGAGACCACGTTACGTCGCAGGATCGTGTGGTTCGGAATCATCTTGCTCATGAGATTGTAGTATTCAGTCCCTGTTGTGTCCTGTATCCAATCAATTATCCAAAGGAATCAGTTCACAGCTAAACTATATCCAACGACCGCCCATAAATACATGTTGCCGAAGGAAGTCCAATGTAATCCCTGAATTGATGCACCGAGCGTCAACGAGTCACATGAACTTCAATACTTGAACAGTATTGCTAGATCGAGTAGTCAAGTCACATCAAAATGTTGCTTTGGCGGCCTATACCTTCATAGATATAGCAATATATCTGAGCCTCAGTATAGTTAACGCCCCTAAATACGGATACGCACTTCTAAAATTGCACCAAATATTCAGTAACTGAACCAGCCTGTAAGAAATCCCTGACATCCAAGTAGGCCTAGATCTATTCCATCTAGATCTATTCCATGATCCACCGGTTCAGTATAAACACAGTACTGAAGCTGTAATCGAACAACAAAGTGGCTTGATGTGGGAGAAAAGAACATAGATCTACATCATGAACTGAAGGCTGTGAATGAATGAACATCCCGAGCTGGCCAGGGAGCAGCCCCACACCATCTCTCAGCCCTACACACACATCAATGTCTCAACACCTCGTCAAAATATTCAGCCCTCCTAAAACTAGCAAGGCTACCTGGACATCAGAGGTAAGGTAACGTTAAGTTTCAGTGACTTCATTTAGCAGAGGAGGGAGAGAAAGACAAACTGTCAGGGGGGGTACCCTCCTTAAAGGTCATTGACAGCCCCCACTCCTATCTCTTTCTCTCTCTCTCTCAGATCGCGCGACGATGTGACGGTATTTTTTTAACAAAAAGGAGATAACAATCGTGACACAAATATTAGGCAAAGGTAATTTTTAAGTTTTGAGCGGAAGACTTAAGCAGTGTAAGTCTACGGACCATCAGTGATCCTGAACGTCTGACCTGTGATGCACATTATTTCAGTGGGATACGACCCGATGTTATTCTAAGTCTTTCCATTCAGTACTTTCTTTACAGAGGCAGAACGACTCAAACATCCTTCAAACAGAATTCTATCCATTCAGTTTTCATCCCAGGGATTGCACCAAAACGGCGTGACATAGAATGGTCAATTACTTATGTCAATCTAGGACAGAATAAGTAGCCGGCGAAGTAACACATACTTTTGAATGAAACAAAATTATTGAAATGACACGAAGACAATTAGTAAGCTGCTAAGCTTATCTACTATTGAGAAATTTAGCTTAATATTGTAGAAAACTTTAACATACTACTGTAGAAAACTTGAACATAATACTGTAGAAACTTTAACATAATATTGTAGAAAACTTTAAGATAATAATGGTAAAAAATTTAACATAATACTGTTAAAGAATTTAACATAATACAGTTGAAAACTTTAGCATAATACTGTAGAAAACTTTAACATGATATTGTAGAGTACTTTTAACATACTACTGTAGAAAACTCCATACTACTGTAGAAAACTCTAGCATAATACTGTTGAAAACTTTAACATAATACTGTGGACAACTTTATCATAATACTGTTAAAAGGTTTTGCACAATGCTATTGAAACTTTTAGCACGACACTAGATCTAGATTCTCAAGGAAATGTGAAAAGTTGTTTAAAGTTTTGAGTTAGACAATTGGGCATAACTAGAATAGAAAAAAGTGAATGTCAACTTGTCTGTAAACTTTAAACCAAGAAAGTTCTGTAAGCTAAGACAACTCGTGTGTTCCTCCCACAGTCCAAGACTCATTCAATGTTCTATCCTGGTACGTGTTAATGGGCGTATTAAGCTGCCGTCTAGTTAAACGACCAAATGATGATAGATAGAGTCTGTACGTGACTTTCGATCTTCATTCGATGTTGTCCCAGGGGAAGCGGGACGGTGAACGGTATGTCATTCACAACGGCGTTATGGTAACAATGTATGACACGGCCGGCACACACGATGCTCGGGTTATTAACTAGGTCAGCATAAAGGAGAAATTATTTGAACTATCGCATTACACAGAATATGTTTGCAATCATTACAGTGGGTCGGAATTCATAACGCAGGAGCGTCTTCAGTGGAACAGCACCGCAGGACTGAGTTATTGCAGAAAGAGCTTCATCCAATCAATACGTGTTGAGACAGAGGCCGAGTGAATCATTCCAGTCAAAGTCTCCACAAGGATCAGAAGTGAGACCCACTGAAATTCTTTCCCCTCCCCTAAAAGGTAAGGATTACGGCAATGCTCTTAATCACAGAAAATCAATGCAGTAAAAAATTTAACTTGTTCAAAACGCCTCTCAAAACACAAACTCAGACAAAAGAATTTCATCGAAAAAAAACAAAACAAAAAAAAAAACTAGAACTAACTATTGAAATAATGAGAGGCTGCCCAAAGGTTTGTCAAATGTAAGACTATATGGACATGGACAGGTCACAACAACGCACACAATGTCCTTGGCCCTAGGATGTAACACGCGGTAAGGAAGGTCTTCGCGTTTGGTCACCGTCACAGCACGATCACGACGCAAAAAAGATGACGTGGACTTTTTAAAAAGACAAATGTATGAAAAGAACTTTTGAAGAGTCATGCGGAGGTACTCTGACCAAGAATGGTATAGCCTTATGGTCGACATCTATGACCACAATACATTTCGCCATTCGGAAATGACCAAGGCTATTAATAGATCTCGACGTTACATGAACGAAAAACGAAAGGAATATCAGTAATCTAAATGTAATGGTAAGTAGTAATGTCCTCAGTAGTAATGTCCTCAGTAGTAATGTCCTCAGTAGTAATGTCCTCAGTAGTAATGTCCACAGTAGTAATGTACTAAGTAGAATGCCTGTAATGCACACGCTACACCACACAAGACTGAACAACACTCCCGTCCTGGCTTTTGGTATGGAGACATGACAGAGAGCACACTGACCGCCAAAGATGCCCCCCCCCCTCTTTAAT
The DNA here is from genome assembly GCF_947242115.1 of Biomphalaria glabrata. NCBI lineage: Eukaryota > Metazoa > Mollusca > Gastropoda > Planorbidae > Biomphalaria > Biomphalaria glabrata. The sequence goes on from NC_074719.1 coordinate 44,643,108, forward strand.
CACTCCAACCCCCCCCCCCCCCCCCCAATATTTAAGGCGCGATTTCTCTCTCTTAAAACACACACGCGCGTGCACGCTCGCGTGCTTGGAGCACGCACAAAGTTCTTGTTTTCCCAAAATGTTGAGCTCACCAGGCTCTCAAGTTTAGTATGGAGGCAGCTGGCGCCCACCGGCACCCCCTTTGTCCCAAGCCCTTGAATCAAATTGAAAAGATGCAAACCCCTCCTCCCCCACTTCCGAATGTCCCCCCCCCCCTTTTCCCATCAGTCGTAGTACATTGATTTTCTCTGTTCTTCCGTTCACCAGAGCTTATCGCTAGTTCCATTTCTATTTGGGTCTACGTATTATTGACATTGGACTTAATTAGCAATGCCAGGATACGCTCTGATACTCTGTCGTTGGTCTGTCGCTCCAAACAGCTAGTACAACTCAACCAGTGTAGGCGCATTTTAATCGTAATGCATAACTTGACCTAAATTTGAACAGATTTCTTTTTTAAACATATCTGAATAGAACCACTGTTTATAAACATACACAGCTTTGTACTTCAATATATTCAGTATATAAATACCAATAACAATAATAAGGCTTGTCGTCGAGTCCGATGATTAGTGAGGAGTGCGGTATTTCCCGTGGCTGCGCAGCCCCAGCTGTGACCTACATATTTTGCCACATCCAGGGCAAGCATAACAATATAAATATAGATGTATGTAGAAACCTAAATTGCAAATGAAGCTTGAAACAAGTCCACACAAAATACACGTCCTTCTATCACAGCGGTTCTCAACCTTTTAGGCTCGGCGACCCCTTTTTACAATCTCCCACTCTGCCGCGACCCCCCCCCCGGTACACATACATACAGCTATAGAAGAATGGACAAAAACAATTCATTTTTTCGATGGTCTTAGGCGACCCCTGGCAAAGCTTCAAACGACCCCCAAAGGGGTCGCGAGCCACAGGTTGAGAACCCCTGTTCTATCAAGACTTCAACGTTCACACCAGTCTCTATGAACTGGGACTACGACAGACCACCGCGTGATTTCATCAGAATCTATTCAGGCTACACAACCAAAACCATCCGCTCACCCTCACTCGTGGTTACATCGGAAACATGCACATACACTCCATAATACGCTCTTTCTAACGAAACATTAAATCACTGCGCCATATATGGGTGCCTGATCTATGCAGTTTGCTCAGTGTGCTACTAACTTCAGTTTTAACTAGCCCCCTTTAGTCAGTTTCAAACGTATCCATTTTATTTTCAATTAAGTTTCAATTTCAGGAGGTTTACAAAGCCACTCCGTAAATAAATAGTTTTGTAAAAGTGGAAGTATTCAACCCATCTTTCAGTCGAACTTTGTAATAGAAAATCCGAATAACCACTTATGCTGAATAGAAGCGGTAATTTCGTGGAACCGGTTCCAAAGGAATGTCCACCATCCGTCCGAAATTTCCACCAAGCAGACAATTACATTGGATTCGAAACCAGAGAAAAAGAAATAGCACAATTGAACGGAAATAGTTTCAGACAAAGCAGTTTCCAAACAACTAACTATTCCTAACAGTTACCAGAATCTTCAAGTTCCTATAGATCTACAACAGGGGTTCTCAACCTGTGAGCCGCGACCCCCTTGGGGGTCGATTGACGATTTGCCAGGGGTCGCCAAAGACCATCGAAAAAATGGATTGTGTTTGTCCATTCTTCTAATGCTGTATGTGTGTGAGTGGGGGGGGGGTCGCGGTAGAGTGGGGGATTGTAAAATGGGGTCGCCGAGCTTAAAAGGTTGAGAACCACTGATCTACTAGCTCTTAACTACTAGAATCTAATGTTCTAAATACCAGCTCTTAACTACTAGACTACTGACTGCCCATTCGTAACTATCAATTCATAACTACTTAAATGTAGGCACTAACTACAAGATCCTAACTAATAGGATATAGGCCATTTTCACTAATTCCCAACTACTAGATTCTGAATCCTCATTACCAGTTCCTAAGTAAAAGCGTATAAATACTAGAACCGAAGTCCTAACTACCTACCCCCAACTACAAGATTCTAATTAATAGAATGCAGGAGCTAACTACCGGTACTAGAGTCAAGGCCTTAACTACCTGTTCCCAAATAAGGTCAAACAAAATTGTTACCGATATATTTTGTACTGAGCATCAATACACTGTTATTTTCCCATAATTCAGCCGCATTGTTTATCGTTTAGACATCGGCACATCGTCATAGAATGAATCAGGGCGACACTAACACATGTAACAGATGACACCACACAAGATCCAATTAAAATCAAGTTGATTTGAGCAGGACTAGATAAGAGACATCGTGCGGTTCTCAATAAATACCTAACAGTGAAAGTTCTTATCGCTTCTCTTTGTATGTTAGAGTGTTCTCTTTATCACTACATGTTTTTTAAGTAGACTTTTTTTTTCTACAAACACTTTTTTCTACAAACACTTTTTTCTACAAACAGATTACGTAACGGCTTAATGAACGAGTGGTAGGTAGATCGCCTGACTGTCAAGCCAGGGTCTCGAGTTCAAATCCCGTGCGCCAACGTTAATTCGGAAAACGTGTGCTTGAGTTCACCAATCTCTAAGCGTTACCTTACAAGTTTTGGGTGAAAGGGTAAAGGCCTTTAGTCGTTGGGTTGGTCAAGCGATACTCCAGTCAACCGCTGGTCACAGTTAAAAAGAACTTAACACCGTAGATCTTGGCTATTAGAAACTTTCCTCTTTAGTTAATTGCAGCTGTTTATCAATTCCACTTCTATAATTTACCCGGTACAACTTAAAATGCTTCTTTTCGCTCTGTTTACTGTAAACGTTTATTAAAGTTCAATCCTCAACCAATCGAATGAAAAACAAGCAATAGACACACGTTATTCCTTGTAATAAGAAATAAAGGAACACTGAAGAGTAACCTAAAACAAGGCTTTATTAAACTAGAACGACACATGAACTGACGAAAGAGACTTGGACAGTAGCACACTAGATCAATGTTGTGAACACATTCTCACGACGTTACACAAACATAAACAAATAGTAACTATTTCACCACATTCACCCCGCCTAGAATTAAAATAGCAAGTATAATAATATAGTAGGCCAATAGCATAAATGAAGAGAGAATGCCAGTGCCTGTAATACCATAGATTATCAATAGATCAATAAATAGTGTCGAAATATTAATTTCTCTAGTAAACAATAGTGAATGGTGATACAAAGAAACCTAAAAACCAGTATCTGTTGTATGACTTATAAACAATTAATAGTTTCTGTTTTAAGTATTAACAAATAGTGTAGTAAGTAAACATGTACGTAAGTAAGTGAAAAGTAAACTCTAGTATCAGTAGCAAGAGATAAACAATGCCAGTTTATGTAGAACATAAGTAGTGCAATAGAGGAACAACTCTAGACTCTATAGTTCGGTCTGGTTCTTCTCTCTCTTAAGTTGTAACGGGGTTGACTATCCTGTTCTACAGTTTGGGAGTCACTAGCGAGTTCCTGAGCGTCAATTGGGGTATTTTCAAGAGGAAGCGCTCGGAGGTCCTCAGAGCCTACCAGGGGTTCTTTCCTTTCTTGTATCACCGTAGGGGTGTTTACTGATACTTCCGTGTTTTGAGTTTCTGGAGGATATTCATTATCCTCACCCTGAGGGAAGAACGAAGGTTCACTTGTTGTTGTGGATGGGGAGGGGGTGGGAGCCAAGCGTCTTAGAGAGACCGTCTCCTCTTTACCGCTGGGCAACCGTACGACGGCATATTGGGGGTTACACATCAGCAGGTCGACTTCCTCCGTTAGAGGATCATACTTTGAAGATCGGTTCTCTCTTCTCAGCAACACTCGACCTGGGCAAGTGGGGATAGATATCCCGAAGGAGGATTTCCGGTTGAACCGGAAAACTCTCTCGTGTGGAGTTTCGTTTGTTGCCGTAGATAGTAATGATCTAATCGAGTATAGGGCCTGGTTCAAGACAAGCTCCCATCTCGAGTTCGGGAGATCGAGGTCTTTCAGTGCTAAAGTAACAGCGTTCCATAGAGTTTTGTTTAGTCGTTCAATTTGTCCGTTGCATGAGGGATTAAAAGCGGTTGTTCTACTTGTAGCTATTCCCCTCTCGTGCAGAAAGGATTGCACCTCCCTCGACATAAAGGCCGTACCTCTGTCAGAATGGACGTACTCTGGCATCCCAACTAAGGAAAACAGCTGATTTAAACACTTTATGACAGTAGATGAGGACATATCGGGACATGGGTAGGCAAATGGGAAGCGTGAGTACTCATCCACCATTGTTAATAAGTATTTGTTGTGAGTAGCAGATGGGAGTGGCCCCTTAAAATCGATGCTTACTCTCTGAAATGGTTGGGTAGCCTTGATGAGGGTGCCTGAAAACTGTTTGAAGAATCTAGGCTTCAGTTCAGCGCAAGTTTTACATTGGTTTACCACTTTGCGGACGTCCTCGCAGGAAAAAGGTAAGTTCTTAGTCCGAACGAAATGGAGGAGTCTCGTGACCCCTGGGTGACAGAGGTTGTTGTGTAACAGTTTGAGGTCTTCTCCAGTCATTGCTGACGCAAAGTGGTTTCTTGAAAAGGTATCCGCCGCAGCGTTTTGTTTCCCGGGTCGATATACGACGTCATATTGGAAACAACTAAGCTCCAGTCGCCATCTTTGTATCTTTTCGTTTTTGATCTTGCCCTTGTTCTGCTGGTCAAACATAAAAGACACTGAGCGTTGATCTGTAACCAATGTGAAGGGTCTACTGATAAGGTAATGTTGCCATTTTCTCAGGGCTTCTACGATAGCGTATGCTTCCTTTTCTACTGCTGAGTGTCTGCGTTCACTATTCGTGAGTGTTCTTGAAAAGAAGGCGACAGGACGGCCTTCTTGATTAAGAGTGGCGGCAATCGCGATGTCAGAGGCATCTGTTTCGACTGTTAGAGGTCGATTGTAATCTATCGTCGACACAGCAGCGTTTTCAAGTTCGTGTTTTAGCTGTTTAAAAGCTTCTTGAACTTGTTCAGGGGGAGGAAAGGCTTTGTTGTTTACCAATAAATGGATCTTGTTGGAGAAATTTGGGATCCATTGAGAATAATAGGACAGTAGTCCAATCACCCGCTTTTGTGATTTCATGTCTTGTGGTGGAGGTAGGTTTCTCAATGCTTGAAATCTTTCGGGGTCTGGTCTTAATTGCCCTTGTGAGATTTCGTAGCCTAGGAGGCATACTTTATTAGTCGCAATAGCACTTTTATCATTGTTGAAGGTGATACCGTACTTTTTAGCGGCATTGAGAAATCTCTGTAGATTCTGGTCGTGGCTACTGGGGTCAAGTCCGCAGATGGTAACGTTATCCACGTAAGCAAACGTGTCCTGTAGCCCTGCCTCCTCAATTATTGTGTTGATCGTCCTTTGAAATGCAGCGACTCCGTTTGTCACTCCAAAAGGAATGCGGCAAAACTGATAAAGCTTTCCGCCAGCCTCGAACGCCGTGTACTGCTTTTCATCATCCCTGATAGGTATCTGGTGGTAAGCGCTTTTGAGGTCAAATGTACTGTACATTGAGTATTTAGATATTTCCTGCACCAGTTCATCAACTTTTGGCACGGGGTACGCGTCGAGGTAAGTGAATCGATTGATGGTTTGGCTATAGTCGATAACCATTCTCTTTTTGTGCCTTTCATTAGTTGTTACAATTATCTGGGCTCGCCACGGGGACGTGGAAGGCTCAATAATTTTGTCAGATAGGAGTCTCTTGATTTCATTTTGAATGAATTTGGAGTCAGGCATAGAATATTTTCTAGATTTAGTGGCTATGGGGTGGCAGTTAGGAGCAAGATTAGCGAAGAGGCGAGGGGCTTCAACTCGTGCAGCTTTCAGCGTACAGACCTGGAGAGTGCTCCGTTTTCCCTCAAATGGGATCATCAGTTTTTCATGCTGGCTGATGAAATCTAGCCCTAAGATTACATCAGATACTAGTCCATCTAGTAGTGAGAGCTTAACACTTTCGTATTGTTCATCTTTGTACTTTATTTTTGCGAAAATATGGCCGTGAGTAGTGCGAGAAAGATGTGTAGAGGCCATGTAGATTCTGTTTCTGGACGTTTCTAATTTCCATCTGTACCTTTTAGCAATTGAAGAAGATATATAGCTTTCACTGCTCCCCGTATCTACGAGAGCCTTCAATGGTACTCCATTGACGAGTATTGAAATAGTAGATTTAGTAAGACCGGACGCTGGTGTCGATGCCCAGGAAGATCCAACGGTTGTAGTCCGAGACGTGTCATCATCTGCTTTCACTATGGCTGAGGTTATAGGTTTGAGTGTCTGTCTGGTCGATCTACAGACTTTCTGGAAATGGCCCCTCTTACCGCACAAGTTGCATGTAGCGTCGCGGGCCGGACATCTAAAGCGTTGATGTGGGCTGTTTCCACAAAAGAAACATCTTTTACTAGTCGCCGCACTCACCTCGTGTTCTACTTTTGTCGTTGGAGAAAGGCTCTCCTCGTCGGCGCTAGCTCCACAGGGAGTTTCAGAGCAGATGTTATACGCCATGGCATGGTTATGGGCATATTCAAGTTGTCTTGCCTCTTCATAGGCGCACTGTAGAGTTAAAGTAGATTTCTCTAAGAGTCGCAGCCTTATGCTGTTTGAAGCCAGTCCAGTAATGAAGGCGTCTCTTACGAAGATATCTCTGTGTTCTTCAGCGGTGACAGCTTTGAAGTCACAGTCTTTGGCCATACTTTTAAGCTTAAGTAGGAAGGAGTCAACGGTTTGTCCGTTCTCTTGTCGACAAAGAGTTATCACGTGCCGTGCAAAAATTTCGCTTTTAGGCTTCACGTAGACATTTTGTAGAACTTTGATTGATTCTTCGAACGTGGTACACTCACTTATGTACTGAAATACGCTCGAAGAAACGTAGTTTTCCAGTAATTTCTTTTTGTCAATCTCACAGTGAGAGACTGAGGAGATGAAATTCTCAAATGTTCTGAGCCAGTGCAGCCACTTCTCGGCAGCCGATGGCGAGCTAGGCTCTATGTCTAGCTCTTTTGGCCTAAATAGCCGTTCCATTTGTATAATTACTTTTACTTACAGACTGAGAATAGTGTTGAACGAAAATCCAAAAAAGATACGTGAGGCACATAGATCCATAGAATTGAAAATTTCTAGTTTAATAAATTGTAATAAGAAATAAAGGAACACTGAAGAGTAACCTAAAACAAGGCTTTATTAAACTAGAACGACACATGAACTGACGAAAGAGACTTGGACAGTAGCACACTAGATCAATGTTGTGAACACATTCTCACGACGTTACACAAACATAAACAAATAGTAACTATTTCACCACATTCCTACTTTAGATTCAAATAATATAATTTGTGAACATGTACTATTTACATTAGATTTTTACCAAATAATTAAATTTTTACTACCTTTACTATTTTAAGTGAATAGACCTTGATTTTAATGATATGACTGTTGTTTAGAGAGAGAGTAGTCCTTAAGGGACTGCAGGCACGACATGGCCTAAATTGTGCCGATGTGCCTAAAACCAAAACCAAACCAAACCAACCAAATAATATAGTCAACTGAACATTCAGATTTTATCATTGAAAAAAAAAGGTCAGTATGGGGAATCGAGCCCAGGGCATTTCGGGTTATAAGCCACCCCAGCCATACTATTAAAGAGATATTTTCGCTTGAGATAAATGACTAAAAAAACAACACGCACACTCCATAATATCTCCAATCAACTCCAAACTTTCATATAGCAATCCACGAAGAAGAAGAAGAAAATATAGCGGGAATTGGGTGAAACAAAATAAGATTTTGAAACAAATCTTTACCATTAGAAGGAAAAATTAAGACAACGGACAAGAAGATAGTGATCAATGGAAACAGAACAGGAAGGAGCCCCCCTCCCGTAATACCCAGGCTAGAAACAGCTGTACAACCTAGTTTCTTCCTGACTTCCGCATCAACATAATGTCCTATCAGTGTACTGCTGCCAAGCAATCTCGGGGAGCAAGTTACAAGTACACTGTCCACACACCATTCGCTGCTTCGGGCAGGGAGGAGATAATTGGATTCCTGATTCTTCCCCGACTTTCACCAGGACAATCTAACAATTTCACGAACCTTCCCCCCCCCCCCATCTCTCCCTTTCCCAACTCCCAGAAAAAAAAGAACAAAAAAAAAAATCCAGATGACAACTTTTTAAGCACTTAGTCCGGTGTTCAGATGGTAACATGCAAGGCTTGCATTTAGGAAACGACTGCCAGGACACCCACAGACATGAAGGGATGAGTTCAAGACTTACAAGCAATGTTTGAGTTTAAGGGATGAGTTCAGGGCTTACAAGCAATGTTTGACTTTAAGGGATGAGTTCAAGACTTACAAGCAATGTTTGACTTTAAGGGATGAGTTCAAGACTTACAAGCAATGTTTGACTTTAAAGGATGAGTTCAAGACTTACAAGCAATGTTTGACTTTAAGGGATGAATTCAAGACTTACAAGCAATGTTTGACTTTAAGGGATGAGTTCAAGGCTTACAAGCAATGTTTGACTTTAAGGGATGAGTTCAAGACTTACAAGCAATGTTTGACTTTAAGGGATGAGTTCAAGACTTACAAGCAATGTTTGACTTTAAGGGATGAGTTCAAGACTTACAAGCAATGTTTGACTTTAAGGGATGAACTCAAGACTTACAAGCAATGTTTGACTAACAAAATGTACACTCCCGCACAAAACAAAACACAAAAACGTGTCCACTTGAAATGAATGAATGCTGACATAACGTTGGCAGTACGTACATCTATAATAAACATGAGCATTCTTAAATGACAACTTTACTCTTACATGACAAGACGTTTAAAATCTTTGATGGCGCCTGGATTTGAAGTGAAGAATATTAGTAAGAAATTCAGATGCAGTATATCAGCCCGTATAAAACATGTATTAAACTCTCTTCCCTCTCTTCTCACAATTATAATACCGGAAAAAAAAAAACAACAACACAAGAACTGGCAGGAGCGGAATTACTTTTCCCATTTGTGTGCTGACTTTTCAAATAAAAAAAATTAAAAAACAACATTGAAGTTACCTCATTACATCACTTCAAGCACACACACACATGCCATCATAAAAATGTCTAAGTACCCCTACGCAAACATCAGCCAGCTAGATACCCAAGGGGTAAATGATCCCTGGGGTTGAGTAGCGTGATCCCAGTCAACTCCAAACGTCTCGGACCAGCAGATGAGCGCGAGAGCTGATTGAGGAACTCACCCAAATTCAAACACGAACAAGGAAAAAACATTTTAAAAAAATACTTTTTAGCTTTTAATAAGTCAAATGGTATCAATTAGTTAGGATCAGTCAGGAATTTAGATGTACTGTTGACAAAGACATAATAAATCTGTGCGATTAGAAATATTTTTACCAATTGTTTTAGAGCTTAGCTTTTAGCAATCTCAATGCGCTACGATCCTATCAGGTGTCTGGACCAGTTGTGACATGGGGAGGGAAGAAAAGGGGGGGAGGAGGGTATCTTAGTGAAAGTTTACATGATCGTTTTTTAAATGCATAAAACAAATGTTCACTCAGGGCTCAAGACTCCTCGGGGACTAATTCAACTAATACCACCACATCTGTCAAGTACAATTTCTTTCACTTATTCAAGATACCAAAGAAAATAATTAATTATCAATAGTTAATTAGCTAATTTCTTTTTTTTTATTCTGATTCTTGTGTTATCAGATCAAAGAGATAATTGTGCAAAATTTCCGCTTAATCCGAGATTGGGTGTGGGAGAAATAACGTGTACAAACATTTTACATACAGACAGACAGACAGAGTGAGTTGATAGAAGCTTGGTAAAAAAAAAAACAACTTCCTTTTAGTAGCACTGCGAGTTGATTTCCTCTCCCCCCCCCCCAGCACACACAGACCACTAATAAGCAGTATGGCACAGGGTGGAGAGGTCAGGTCGGGGTGGTGGTTGGGGACGTCCTCCTCCAGTTTGTAGGACATCTGGCAAGTCCAGGCGTGGATGTTGACCCGGTCCTATTTAATAAATGGTCAGACGTTCGTCCTCTATTGTTAGCCCAGAGAGAGAGAGAGGAGGGGGGGGGTAGAAACTGGGAGGCTAGCCATGACAATGACAAATCTGTATAGACTCAACAGTCTACGCTACACCCATTTGTCCAGTCACATTTGGTGGCGACATTATAGAAAAACTAAACAGCCTTTGTTCCGGGTTGGAGGAGACTCGTTCCGAAGTGTTGCTGGCCCACATCTTAGTGCTGGAGTCTTGTTGGCCCACATTTTGGTGCTGGAGTCTTGTTGGCCCACATCTTGGTGCTGGAGTCTTGTTGGTCTACTATATGACAAGTACTAAGCACTTCATATAAAAGAGTCTACGTTTGTAGTGTAGTGATATAAAATAAAAAGCAAAGTTCCCCTTTCAGATCTTGCGATCTATAGGGCAGTTGATGTTTCTGTGGCCCACGGCTAACGAGGGTGTCGTGTGGCCAGCACAACGATATACCGCCTTTACTTTTCCCCAACTCATGTCTGGAACCCATTAGAGGTGGGTGAACTAAGAGGCGCCTTAAAGGTCTCAAAATTAAAAACCCCCTTGTCTTCACCAGTACCGGGACCCCGGTTCAGAAGTCAAGCGCTCTACCACTCAGCCACCGCGCCTACTTGTTATTGCTATGACTGAAGACATTTTTTGCCTTCAAGAAAAGAAGCTGCGATACACGATGACAGAATGTTCAAAACCCGAATGACCCGAGGACTAATTTGTGGAACAGTGCTTTATTTTTTTTTGTACTGCAAACTGTTGTGCCCTTTCCGCGGTGATGAGTACTTGATATAGGAACAAATCCAACTGAGGTAACACCGAACTCTATGCTGAACATGAATACCGACGAAAGGTCAACAAGCGATAAATGGAGTCGACGCTAGTGTTCAACAATAAACACTTTTCATACATAAGAAGGGATCCGTCGAATGTCTCTTAGTAAAGCCGTATATCTACTACTGGTTATTCCCACTGTTCTACACAAAGCGTCTTGTTTATAGCGTCACTAAGAGCGTTCTTGTTTTGTGTAACTATCTGTCACGTGACTTGTCACTAAGTAAAACTTTCCCCTTATTTCCCGAAACAAATACTAAATCCTAATCATGTCATAACAAACAAAAAAAAAGAAAATGAGATCGTCCATGGTTTGAAGTAAATACTCATCAAAGACTAGACGAGTGCAAATGTAACAAGTGACTTAACTCCTTCTCTCCTAACTGACGATACCAGCGTTGATTCCACCAGAATGTGGTAAATAATTACGGAGAGAAAGCGTTAAGACAACAAAGCTATCGGAATGAGGATTACTTGTGGGATTGTAATGCGGGTCTTCTCCGTTTCTCAACACTTGCCCACTTCACATATGAAGGCGTAAAGAAATAGAGTTTCAACATTGTTCACATTGAGAGCAGAAAATAGATTCGTTTCTCAATAGGACGGCGGCGTCTCGTATTTCTCAAGACTTCACATTTAGGGTTTCAACTGTAATTATGTTCTAGAAAACATCTCGCTTCAAGTCGCCCTGACCTCCTTGGGTCACGTGCAAAATCTTTTCAATTACTGTCCAATGGACTGATGTTAGAGAGATAATGAAAGTAGCGTATAAAAAGTGAGACTGCAGTTTCCAGGCCACCCCGGCACACTCAAGTCTACTTTCAGACAGGGGAAACCCTAGAACGAAATGACGTCAGAGAAGGAAAATAAAATCTCCATCCCCAAAAAACGATTGCCCTAGTTTTAAATGAGAGAGTATGGAGACTGTGATGTCATTAGTTTTAGTCAAGATGATGCTTCACCTGACGGGGGGGTTCTAATTTTTTCGCCACATGTAGTGCTCAAAGAAAAGAAACGAATAGCTTACTGCATGGTACAAAGACAAACTATTAGGCACAGAGTTTGAGTTTTTTGGCACATCGGCACACTTTAGGCCATGTCGTGCCCGATATAAGATACAGAACTAGAAGGTCTCCATTTGGATTATTTTTGTAAGCAAACAATCTGTCCACTGCTGTAGGCTTTGATTGACATCATATCATGAGAATGAAATTTAAACAATTCAATTAGAAAACAAGCTTTACAAAATATGAATAAAAAGTAAAATATACACACTAATCTTTTTTTTTTAAGGCGCCGACCAATTCATCCAAATCATTAAGTGAAGCGGTGGAAATAAGACACACACAAAAAATGGATTACAAAGTAAAATACACACACTCATCTTTGGGTCACACTTCTTGTCTAATGTATCCGAACATGATTAAGCGAAGTGGTGGAAATAGATTAATGGTTTATGCCGTTAAGATTATTTGCCAAGTCCTGTTTGTGGTAGAACTGTTAACCGATTGATTTTGGCTAGTAAAATACGGACCTTTTCAGAATACCGTTTCACTGGCAAACATTTGACTATATTACTCAGAAGGACTAACAGTAACGTAGCAATGCACTGTGACAACGGAATCAATGTCTGCTCAATACTGACAGCCGATTAATAATTCACTAAATGCAATTTAAGGGCCTGCAATGAAGAGTTTTGATTCCTGTGATAAAATGAATAGTATTAAATCCATGTCCATATGTAGGGCAGTGACTACCTTTGGGTGTGACTTCTTGAAATGTTGTTCAAGCTTGTCTGAGCATAAAAGACCTCTCTAGCATTCTTATTTCCTATCTTTTATATGCTACAGATCAGCGGTTCTCAACCTTTTAAGCTCGGCGACCCCTTTTTACAACCCGCCACTCTGCCGCGACACCCCCCCCCTCCCCCGCTCACACATACAGCAATAGAAGAATAGACAAAAACAATCATTTTTTTTCAATGGTCTTAGGCGACCCCTGGCAAATGGTCAATCGACCCCCAAGGTGGGTCGCGACCCACAGGTTGAGAACCTCTGCTATAGATAAAGACACGACACACCACATGTGAAACCACACGTTATTTTTCATGAATCATGTGGCTGTAAGCCCGTCGATCCTTTTGTAATGTTTTGATTCGGTTAGAATGTTAAGCGCTTTGCCACACACCCACCAGGCCTAATATGTCGAGAGATTAAAAAAAAAATGAAATCCAAAAGTTTTGTTTTATTATTTCCGCTATTTCCACCCAATCAAACTCCCGACATTAACATTATTTCTATTTCTTGGTCTCCAGAGAGAACTTGTTATAGTGGTGTTGACCGTCCTTGCCTTGTAGCACCAAACTGCTGGTACACAACTAAACCGCTTGTAGGCGTAGGCCTATTTTCACTTATACAACTTGAAATAACTCGTATAACTTCTTTGTGTACAAAACTAAATACAACTTTAACTACAATACAGACAAAGTCGACTCGAGATGTAATGAATGAAACGTAGTAGACTTTGGTAAGAATAATAATAACCTCACTACAAAAACACGTCATTTCACTCTGGCATTCTGGAGTCGTCTAGCGTACTTAACACGGCTTACGACACCGCCGCTTATCTTGCACCGTTCCACAAGACTTATATTACATTAATGCTCTATCTCTCTCTCGCTCTCTCCTACTACCATTTCATATAACCTAGAAAACACACACACACACTCCATAACACACAGCTTGTATGAAAACCTTCAGTGTGCGTTTCTAATATATAAAGTAGAAAGTAAGGCGTATGTATGTATGTATGTATGTATGTCCCGCATAGAAATCAAAACCGTTTGACCAATCTGGATAAAACTTGGCATAAATGTTCATTAGATCATTGCGGAGACCGTAGTGTATGTTTAATGCCCCACCCACAACCGGAAGGTCCTAAAAAACAAAAAAAAAAACCCTAAATATTTAAATATTTCTCTATTAAATAACGATGCCTTTAACGAATCCGAATCCCAAACCAAGGCTCGCAGGCAGCGGGTCATATCCGGCCAGTATCTTATACAAGACAAGAGAATCCTTTGTGGTAAGAGCAGAGATAAGAAAAAAAGCAAGCCTCGCAGGCTAGACAGAGATAAGACCTGCAAGTCTGGAAACACGATAAAAGATGGTCGAGTTTTTTTGTTTTTTTTTTCTAGGGCTGGGCTGGTACATCCTACAGGGTCAAGGCAACACAGAAAGGCGGGTCGGAATATTTACCGAGTACTACAAAGCCCTCACGTTAAGCTAATTCAGCCAACCCGTGAGAGCGTGGAACGCACAGACGAAATCCTGGTATCTTATAACGAATATATAACACGCGTAGATAACAAGTTAACAATGCGTTTCTTTCAAAGGGAAATGTACAAGGAAGCAGGCAAATTGAAACGCATTGCTGAATCCAGATGAGGGTCGTCAAAAAAGTGTTTTTAGTTATGGGCAATGATAAATGACACCATGATTTAACATAAACTTATTCACATCTACACTCGCATACGAGCGGATTTCTTTTATCAATGCAATGATAAATGACACCATGATTTAACATAAACTTATTCACATCTACACTCGCATACGAGCGGATTTCTTTTATCAATGCAATGATAAATGACACCATGATTTAACATAAACTTATTCACATCTACACTCGCATACGAGCGGATTTCTTTTATCAATGCAATGATAAATGACACCATGATTTAACATAAACTTATTCACATCTACACTCGCATACGAGCGGATTTCTTTTATCAATGCAATGATAAATGACACCATGATTTAACATAGACTTGTTCACATCTACACTCGCATACGAGCGGATTTCTTTTATCAATGCAATGATAAATGACACCATGATTTAACATAGACTTGTTCACATCTACACTCGCATACGAGCGGATTTCTTTTATCAATGCAATGATAAATGACAACATGATTTAACATAGACTTGTTCACATCTACACTCGCATACGAGCGGATTTCTTTTTTCAATGCAATGATAAATGACACCATGATTTAACATAAACTTATTCACATCTACACTCGCATACGAGCGGATTTCTTTTATCAATGCAATGATAAATGACACCATGATTTAACATAAACTTATTCATATCTACACTCGCATACGAGCGGATTTCTTTTATCAATGCAATGATAAATGACACCATGACTTAACATAAACTTATTCACATCTACACTCGCATACGAGCGGATTTCTTTTATCAATGCAATGATAAATGACACCATGATTTAACATAAACTTATTCACATCTACACTCGCATACGAGCGGATTTCTTTTATCAATGCAAATCTACATTAAAAAAAAACAACATAGAAGTTAAAAAATATTTAAAAGAAAAAAACGAATGAAAAAAAAAAAGAAAAGGGAAATTTAGACTGTGTGAAACATTGGTAAAAGATTGACAGGTGAATGAGATTTGACCCAGGGAAATGCCACTTAGGAGAGACGGCTGGGCACTAGCACGGGCGGAGACATTTGACTCACCTGACGTAGGTAAAAGATCCAGATGGCCGCCTCACGGCTTTGTTGTGACGAAATTTATTGGCCAGGCTGTTGGGTCCATGGTAGGAGCTGTGACGTTTAATACCACTCTGCAACAGGGGAGAGAAGACAGGAGTTAATGACGTCATCACGGTGACAAGAAACGCATGCTGATATTTTGATTGCTAGTCGGAGAAAAAGCACACACACACACACTCACACAAGTATTTTTTAAAAATAATTATAAAAATAAAAAAAAAAAAGCAAATAAAATGGCCCGCTGAAAGCATACAATCATAAGAAGAATGGACTTTTTAACACCTGAAAATCACCAAATTATGTTACAGAAGAGCATGATTCAGACGCTTGATACCCGGAGCTAGTATTTATATTCAAAGTTGTTTCAATTAAACAGACTTTGTAAGAAATAGCCCTAAGATGAACCTCTCAACAAAGCTTACTGATTATAGGGAATGCTGGATAGTTCTAATGATTAAACTGGTTCTAGACTACTCAATAAGCTAGACAAAAAAAACAAAACAAAAAAAAACAACATGATGTTCTTGTTTTTGTCATCCAAGTTGCCAAAGGAATGAAAAAGAAAAACATTTTAAAAAATACTTAAAAAAAAAACAACAACAAAGCTTATTCGAAGTGTAAGTGTATCCATTAGTTTGGATCAGTCGTGTCATTAAATGTGGAATAGAGCTAGACCAACAACAATAAAAACAACAATAAATCTGTGAGATTAGAAATATTTTTTTAAACTATTGGTTTTGGTTTTTGTTTAGCGCAATTTCAAGCTTTTAGCTTTCTCACTACGCTATGATCCTCTCACTAGTCTGGACCAGTTGGGGAAATCTGGGGGAGGAGGAGGGGGGGGGGGCAGGAGAAAGAAAGGGATATCTGGGGGGAGTGTGTTGTAATTGTTTTTTTTTTTAAAGCATTTACACTAAAAAAAAAAGGGGGGGGGGGTTTTGTTGAGAACCTGAATTCGAACTCATGGCTAGAGTCTCCTTAAGACGACACACTAACCACTCTACTAGTGGGGTACTTCTGAGTAGAGAAGATTGTCTAGTTATGTATTGTTTGTTTCAATTTCAAGCGGTGACCTACAAAGAGGACTAAGTCAGCTTATACCAACACTTCAGACAAGTAAAATAGTTTTCCCTTGTTGAAATACCAAAAAAATAATTAATAACCAATAGTTCATTAGCCTAATGATTTTTTTTTTTGTAAGTATTGATTCTAGTGTTGTCTGGTAAAAGAAATAATTGTGAAAAAATTTCAGCTTGATCCGAAATTGGGTGCCGGAGAAATTACATGCAAAAACCTTTTTAACAGACAGACAGTAAACAGTGAGTTTGATATAAGTTCCCCTTTCAGACCTTGAGGTCTATAGGGCAGACGATGTAAAGGTCATCTGTCATGTGGCCAGCACAACGACCAACCGCCTTTTCTTTTTCCTAACTAATGTCAGGTACCCATTAGAGCTGGGTGGGACTCAGAGGCGCCCAAAGATCCCGAAATTATAAATTCAGTCATCACCAGGATTCAAACCCGGGAGCCCCGATTCGGAAGCCAAGCGCTTTACCGCTCAGCCACCGCGCCTCCGAGTTTGATATAAGCTTTGTAAAAATAAAATGAAAAAAAAAAATTGTGAGATACGAATCAAAGCAAAAAGAAAAAAAAAATGTTCACCTCCCTTTCGGCTCTCTCCATACCGACAAACAACTGGGTCTACCAGAGATTTAAGTTTGACTAGATCTAGTCCTTTCTGAGAAATGTATATTTTGTAAACACTTGCTACAACACATCCTAAATAGGAATGACTTTAATTAGCACACACCAAGTTATCGTCCTTGAGTGTTGTGTCCGTGTGTGTCAGACCGCAATCATCTAATTGTCGAACATACTCAACGTATCCAGGCCGTAGATAAACTACGCTATCTGTGATGTCAACTAGAGATGCATGTGATCAAATGAATTCCTACGAAATAACAAGCGGACCCAGTTGACCCACGTTCAATGTTTGCTCTGTCTGCATTTGCGAAAAAAGTATTTTTTGTTACGGACGTTCGTATTGGCTGAGGGTTTCTGATGTAATTGTAAGTTAGAGTTAATGCAGACAAGTGGATAAAAGGGAATGATGAAAAGCGCAATTGGGTCATGCAGTTGAAGTCGGAGACGAGAGACGGAACAGTTCTGAAGTGAGTTAAATATATATTAAATCGTTTGAGATCATGTTGCTTCATTGATTTCTAAATATATTTGCAACAAAAATGAATAACAACAACAACAACAACAACAACAAAAAGAAAGAAAATCGGAGCCAAATCAAACAATAGTTTTAAAATCCAAGCAAATATCTCTGGCCACACCATATCAAATATCTCGGCCACACCATATCAAAGATCTCTGGCCACACCATATCAAAGATCTCTGGCCACACCCAAGCAAAGATCTCTGGCCACACCATATCAAAGATCTCTGGCCACACCCAAGCAAAGATCTCTGGTCACACCATATCAAAGATCTCTGGCCACACCATATCAAAGATCTCTGGCCACACCCAAGCAAAGATCTCTGGCCACACCCAAGCAAAGATCTCTGGCCACATCAAAGAAAAGATCAATGACCACACCCCATCAAAAATCGCTGACCACACCCCATCAAAGATCTCTGGCCCCACCCCAGCAAAGATCAATGACCACACCCCATCAAAGATCTCTGGTCACACCCCATCAAAGATCCCTAACCACACCTCATCAAAGATTAATGACCACACCCCATCAAAGATCTCTGACCACACCCCATCAAAGATCTCTAACCACACCCCAGCAAAAGATCTCTGATCACTTCATGGAATCTATGCATGTTTCTTTCATAGCACTCGCTTCACGCGGTCTAAACGAGACGTTCATCTTGACTGGAAAGTTTGCTGATTGGATCGTCTGAAATTACAAATAGTTGCTGGTGAACAACAAGCAAATTACCGTATCCCAAAAAAATAAAAAAGTATGTAAGGGAAAGAACCACACAATTACTGCCATATCGCTCGATACTGCAAGTTTTATCTCTCATTTTCTATCTAAAGCAAACTTAATTAACTACCACTCATTAAAAACTAATCACAGATTCAACTTGAGTTATAGATCTAGTGCTAACAAATTGAAATGATTTTAAAATGAATACAGCTCAAATACATGTCTTTACTCATTCACGTCTCTGATTCGTCTTCCGTTTAGCTATCGCCCCTCGCGACTTGACATAAATTATGACAGACCAGGTTATCGTTTCATCATTCCACACCACCAAGCGTGCACCAGTTTGGACTGTGGACATCCCTAGTTTAAAAACAATACAATGTTTGTTCTGTAAAATGTTTTACATGTTTCGGATGTTCCTTCAGAGTTGAAGATAATTACTTCCTAGTCCAAACCTCCCGCAGGACGACGGGGGGATGGGAGCGGGCAGGGTTTGAACCCTGAACCATCAATAAATCTGAACGACAGTCCAGCGCGCAAACCACACGACCAGGCAGCCATATAGCAATATAGTCTAGCGTATAAATAGTAGTGTATAGCCAATATCAATTCATAACAATGGTGGGCCGATTTCATGGTGAAAAGCTAGATAGATAGTTGAAAATGTGAACGTTTTTCAATTATTCAAATGAGAAGGGGCAGTAATCAGAGATAACCTAAAGTCACTAATGGCTCACGAGAATCGGACTGGCCGCTGGCTATATCTTCCCCAGGTCAGTCCACTTGAGGGAGAGGGGGGAATGGATAAGGTCGAGTGATCAGCGACCAGTTAACAGACAAGGTGATCAGGTGGCCTGGATGTTGGAGGTGAAAAACAGAGGGCAAGCTAGGACTCAAAAAAAAAGGTCTGTGTCTATATTTATCACAACGGGAATACCCTCAGGGAAAACAAAACAACCCCATCATGTGTCTTAAATTAAACATGAAAGCTATAATATACTTTTATATGTGTACAGCGAGTGGTGAAATGCCTCTGTACTGAAGACTACGAGGTCACGCTAAACCCAGGGTTAGGGTGACTTGACCCGAACGAGAAAAAAAAAGCGCATGCGCTTTTAATTACCCTAGCTACTTTATATACATAAACTTTAAAAAAAAAAAAAAAAAAAAAAAGCCGCTTTTCATTTCAATGTGTGTACAATATATCAATGTCTTAAACAACTTAAGTAGTCGCAGTAGCTAATATATAAACCTTTTTCTCTTGTCATGCAGCGTAAGTATATACGACTTTTAAATCTTCTTTTAAAAATTGTGTGTGTGAAAATAAACTGATCAATTTTAATAATAAAATAGTCCGCTGTCAACAGACCAGAAGTAGACGTTGCACCTAGTTTGAGCATGATACAATCTAGAAGAAAATCGGATATTATATATATATTAGTTTGCTAGATCTAGGTGTGACAGACAGACAGACAGACAGACAGACAACACAAAACCAATAGAAACTGTTATTGTTTAAAGGCTTAAAAGAAAATGGTTAAATGTGTTTGTAGGTGCAATAGATACATATGGTCTTCAGAAAACATGCACTAGTGTGATTGTCTGTCCCTCAGTCACATACATAAAACGATTTTAAAAAAAAAGATTTAAAAGGCTGCATTTCTAATTTTGACGAATTGTCTCGGTCTCGTTGTGAGCGCGAGTAAAGTAATGTAAAAATACGACTAACCCGTAGGGGTCATCTATGAGTTTGTGTGCAACAAAAACTCCCTTCAATTTTTTTTTTTTAGTAACGTTGATAAAGGTTTAAAAATGGGTCCCCAGTGACTAGCTCCCTTTACACAGTTTAAAATAAAAGGCTATTATTAAATAAGGATTTGAAATAATAATGACAAACTTGGGACCTGACAGACATCTTGGGTAGCACAAATCAAAGAAAAAAAAATGTCCCTCTCCAGTGAGAGGTATTGCTACATATCAGCAACATCACAAAGTAACTCTTCAGCTGACACAGCCAAGTTGAAATCTTTGATTAATGATAAATTAAAAAAAAAAGAAAAGACTTATTCTTGACATCAAAGAAGAAGATTTTTTTTTTTAAAGATGTAAAATATATTTTGGCCTTAAGACGATAAAAAGACATATCCTTAATGGATAACGATAAGTTGGAATGCATAGCTAAGAAACCTTTGCTGGATTTTAAATGTGATATATGTTTAACTTAGGTTTCGCAAGGATGTCATTGCCGGAAGTGGTAATGGATATAAGCACTACCTATAAAATGCTTCCTAATGGCACGCGTCTCAAAAAAACTCTGACAACTCCTGGCTTTCACGTAGGGCTCAGATATTGAGTCCGGCGGAACTGTTTTCACTAACAGAAGAAGCTGCGAAGGTGAGCAACTTGGGCCTAAAGCAGTAAGCTTTGGGCAAGAGGGGATCGTCAGCCATGTCTAGCTACCCACCTAGGCGAAGGAAAACTGAATTGAAACCTTAACTGCTTTGCAGCTATACTCAATCATTGGAAAGGCTTTAGAAGTCAACCCTGAAGAAAAATAGGGAGCAGGCGACCCTTTGCAAGACCCTGGTAGAGCCTGCGAAGCCGCTTTGATGAAGAGACTTTTGCCTGATGTTAGATGTCATATAGGATTAACTTTCATGAAGACACCTTCGCCTGATGTTAGATGTGATATAGGATTAACTTTCACGAAGAGACCTTCGCCTGATGTTAGATGTGATATAGGATTAACATTGATGAAGAGACCTTTGCCTGATGTTAGATGTGATATAGGATTAACTTTCACGAAGAGAACTTTGTCTGATGTTAGATGTGATATAGGATTAACTTTCACGAAGACACCTTCGCCTGATGTTAGATGTGATATAGGATTAACTTTCACGAAGAGACCTTTGCCTGATGTTAGATGTGATATAGGATTAACATTGATGAAGTGACCTTTGCCTGATGTTAGATGTGATATAGGATTAACTTTGATGAAGAGAACTTCGCCTGATGTTAGATGTGATATAGGATTAACTTTTATGAAGACACCTTCGCCTGATGTAAGTTGAGATATAGACTCCAGGATTAACTTTCACGAAGAGACCTTAATTTGGTCGCAAAACTAAATGTTAGTCCTGGACGGCTGTAAAACTGGCAAGTCAGTAAACATCAATACCCAGTTACAGCTCAAAGCCTCAAGCCAGTTCTCTTCTTGATGTAACCACTCACTATCTCTTATATCAGTCACAACTTCGACAGCTCTCTACCTCTAAATCTCCTCCCTCACTTGTCTCACCCCCCCCGCCTTTCCACTTGCCAACATCCAGTGTAAGCCAATGTACTTTTAAAAAAAAGAAAAACGGTATCGCCTGAACTTTGTGCGGAGATTACATCTGGTCTGGATATTAAACTTTATAATGGGGGCATCCGTCTTGGCACCAGCGCCAATACAACACACACACTTAGACAACACACACACACACATAGACAACAACAAACCTACAAGAACACAAACGTTTTTATATCAATAAGATAAGAAAAAGGAGGGTGTGTGTGTGCGTGGGAGGGGGGGGGGAAGCTGACTGAGCATTTTAAACCCCACGAAATCTTTCATCTTCAAGTTGGCTGCTACACATTCTGGTGGAATCAACGCTGGTATCGTCAGTTCGGAGAGAAAGAGTTAAGTGAAGTCACAACAAAGCCCTTGTGTTCCTTTGAGCCTGACCAAATACTACACTGTGACTTCTCTGTGCCACTTTGAGCCAACAACGTTACATTTCTATACGAACATCGCCCACTTCAGCTTCAAACTGATTCATTTCCCATTGCACTGCAGCCATTCACCTGCTTGTCAATGAACTTAAGATCACGCGTTAAGTCTTCCAGATGGACGAGACGCGTTAATTTTATAATAGTAACAAGTTAATATCGTCAGAAAATCACTAAACTTAACCACAAGGACACATGCTGAGAAATCTATATTTGGCGGTCCAGCTATCTAAAAGTCACTACTTGGTATAGTTTTTTATGCTGTCTGACTGTTCCATTGCCAAGGGCAAGCTGACGCCATCGACAAATATGGGTACTTTGTTGTCTAGTTTTTCAACAAATACTACTTAATGTACAGCAGCGAAACAAACCTATGAAGTGAGAGCAAGCTTTGGCAGGAGGAACATAAAAAAGTTTGAGAATTGTACAGTAAATTAGAATTCACTAGCATGCAAACCCCGCCCATATGTGCGAATGAAAACTGAACGTTACACGACAATATAATACACCAATTATTAGATGTACAAAAGGTGAAAGGATGTAAGAATTTTTGAATAACATCAAAGACTAACTAGTTGATGTGTTAGATAATAACATTTCACAGAGAGAGTATGTTATGTGACGTAAACCGAGACAATTCTTTATAGTTGGACTTAACACTAACCTGCAACGTCACAACCTGTGGGCATTTTGGAATAATAGCTCGTTGCCACTACACACGGACCTGTTAAGTGGCATCGAGCTATTGGTCTAAACTTGCATGCCAGTGTTCGGGCCTTCTAAAACGATAGGCCTCGCGTAAGCTCTTAATGAAACGTGAAGCCTAAGAGTTGATGCTTCTCCTTACAGCACTACGCGTAACAACTGAAACAAGCTCAATAGAATGAATTGATATTATCTCAAGTGGCATACAGCATACATTTAAATAGCTATCAGTGTCTAACGAGATGTGTAAACAGTGTGTAACGATATGTGTAAACAGTGTGTAACGATATGTGTACACAATCAGTATGTAACGATATGTGTACACAATCAGTGTGTAACGAGATGTGTTAAAAATAATTGTATAGCGAGATGTGTTAAAAATAATTGTATAGCGAGATGTGTTAAAAAATCAGTGTGAGACGATATTCGTACACAATCAGTGTGAAACGATATTTGTACACTATCAGCGTGTAGCGAGATGTGTTCAAAATCAGTGTGCAAAGAGATGTGTACACAGAGTGTAACAATATTTGTACAGTGTATAGCGAGATGAGTACACATTCACACAGTAAGTAACAAGATGTGTACAGTGTGTAAAAACATGTGTAGTTCACTTAAATGTTAATACAAAACAAGACGTGTACAGTGGATTGCTGGGAAAATGCTTTGTGTACAGAATCTTCTATCTAAGCAGTTTGGTGGTCAGAGCTTATATATTTAGTAGTAATGTAATCTTTGACGAAGTAAGGGCAATAACCGAAGAATATATGGTAGTGTCTATACGTATGAGAGTTCAACAACCTATTTCTAGAACATTATTCGATGACAAATGAGCTATTCAAAAGATCCATATTTTCTGTCAAACATAGCGCTTTCTTCGTTATATTACAGATGAGAGTTTGAGCCCTCTAACTCAGCCAACTAGAGCGCAATACAGGTGCACAGATGGTAACACGAGATGGAAACTCGGCAGACACGAGTAAGGGAGTACGGGGTGTGTGTGTGTATGGGGGGGTGCACCTCCCTGTTGATTACTAAGTAGGTCAACGTGTGTTAAGCGCAGGGCTGTTGGTGAATGCAGCATAGAGTGAGAAACCAACAAAATGTGTCTATAGGAGTACTTCACCTAGTGCTCAGCTCGAGCTGAACGCGGTCTGGCACACGACCAGTTTATGTCTCCTCGAGAACCATTTGGTCAAAATGTAAACACACTCTTCAACAGAAACAAGAGCGCTTACAACAGCGCGTCACATTTTTACTCTTCCGAGAATCAAGCAGCAACACCCAAAGCAACTACGTTAAAACACGAAACATTGCGTTTACGCTTCGTTGCAATGATTATTATCGCAGGGCCGACACATACTGAATCATGCAAACACTTTGGGGGGTTATGTTAAGTAAATTAACCCATTTCAGACCTTGCGGTTTATGGGGCCAGGTGATGTAAAGGTCATCTGTTTGTTTGGACCACAGTTAACGAGGAGGGTGTCACGTGGACAGCACAACACGACCAACCGCCTTGACTTTCCCCAACTAATGTCACGTACCCATTAGAGTTGGGTGGACTCGGGGGCGTCCCTTAAAACCCCGAAATTAAAACTCCCAGTCTTTACCGAGATTCGAATCCGGAACACTATCAGATCAATGAATGAATCCCCTTAGGACAACAATAACATGGAGAAGTACATCAAATAATCATCTCGCCAAGTTGCCCTTAACATTATCAGATCAATGAATGAATCCCCTTAGGACAACAATAACATGGAGAAGTACATCAAATAATCATCTCGCCAAGTTGCCCTTAACATTATCAGATCAATGAATGAATCCCCTTAGGACAACAATAACATGGAGAAGTACATCAAATAATCATCTCGCCAAGTTGCCCTTAACATTATCAGATCTATGAATGAATCCCCTTAGGACAACAATAACATGGAGAAGTACATCAAATAATCATCTCGCCAAGTTGCCCTTAACATTATCAGATCTATGAATGAATCCCCTTAGGACAACAATAACATGGAGAAGTACATCAAATAATCATCTCGCCAAGTTGCCCTTAACATTATCAGATCAATGAATGAATCCCCTTAGGACAACAATAACATGGAGAAGTACATCAAATAATCATCTCGCCAAGTTGCCCTTAACATTATCAGATCTATGAATGAATCCCCTTAGGACAACAATAACATGGAGAAGTACATCAAATAATCATCTCGCCAAGTTGCCCTTAACATTATCAGATCAATGAATGAATCCCCTTAGGACAACAATAACATGGAGAAGTACATCAAATAATCATCTCGCCAAGTTGCCCTTAACATTATCAGATCTATGAATGAATCCCCTTAGGACAACAATAACATGGAGAAGTACATCAAATAATCATCTCGCCAAGTTGCCCTTAACATTATCAGATCTATGAATGAATCCCCTTAGGGCAACAATGACACGGAGTAGACTTGTGGATCATTCACAAAATTGACATTTCAAAAAACCTGTACACGCGGAGTTAAGAAATATTTTCAATACAACATTTAAATAGACCAGACTAACATTCGGAACACACCAAATGTATAGGCCCTACATTGAGCCTGTTAGTAATGTGTATGCATGCACTTTTTTAAGCCAGTGAAACGTACGTAACAGATATATTAAACACTACTGAAGGGCGAGCTGATTACTATTAGACTTATCTGATAGGATAAACTGGCTTTTATTGAAGGAAGAAGTTATATTAACTGTATACAATTTACATCTTTCTGCGGACCCCAAGTGTCGTCTCCCGGGGGGGGGGGGGTTGTCAGCGGACCACAGTTTGAGAACCCCTGTTGTAGACGACTACTGTGTACAACACAAGATCAACTCCTAGTCTATGGCGCTACACTGTGAACCGTCAAAACTTTCCTGAACTCTCGATCTCTTCACTTTTCCCCATTCCACACTTGACTACCCAACACATTTTCAACATTAAAGTATTTCAACACTTCCCAGGCTAAAGAGTTCACCATCATTATCCCTCGTTACGTCAGTAGATCAAAAAAAAATGGTGTCACGGGCGAATTCCGAGAATGCCTTTGTCCATTCCGCTGGCATTGTTGACTCCTGACCACACCATTTCCAATCCCTTTTTTTTTTTTCAAGGCTCGAGAGCCTCACCAACCAGTGACGCCTACCCATTAACAGAATAATGATGATAGAGAAGGGGGTGGGGAGAGAAAGAGAGTCCTGGAATCTATCGAAACGTCAATAGGTAAGCGTGGGCAATTCTTGTATTTACACTTATCTGTGTGTGTGTGCTTGTGTGTGCGTGCGTGAGAGAAGAGACTCACGTGGAAGACATTAAAACTTTTGTTTAACTGCCAAAAACTTTGATTGACTCAGATGTAAACATTTTATAAGGGCCAGTGCTGTTTGCTTTCTAAACAGTCATAACCGCTTTTACCGTTGTACTTTTCTAGCCGACTTAGATCCAAACAGAGCCTGTACAGAGTCTAGGTCTAGTGATCAACGCAGGTCAGCCAGGGAACAGCATGGGTAGCTATCAATACAGCGTTCTTATATATTAGATATCGCCCAGATGTATTCAACAAGTCTCTGACCAAATATTTAGCACATGTTTTTGGTAACTGCTAGGCAGTAACTGCTAAAAGCTCTTACCAGCGGCAATTATGACGCAAACAAAATAGTTTCAACTGGACAATTTGTGTGCAAATGTGTGTGTAAATGCCTGCACAAACGTGTGCCAGTCGTCTGCCGGACCATTACATTTTCAAACTGACCCCCCCATGTCAATAGTTAGTCTCCTGGGGCGACCAGAACAACGTATGCCCCTGTTGTCTAGAGTCTTTAGGATAGTATTATTTTCGATGACAAAGTTTACTACGCATTTAGTCTACATACCCAAGGAACATATTTAGCTATTTATCGGAACTATAGGCCCTCGTCTCCATCTGCTTGCCTGTCTCAACAAACTTCTTCTAGGTAAAATCCAAGAAGTTGTACATTTATTTTTTTTTACATCTCTTTTACTCGTATCCAAAAAGGCTCAGGTTGGAAGCGAGGCCGAAAGCCGAGCACTCGAGGAAAGTCCCCCATTTTCATTCCATGTACCATATCAGCCCTCGAGGGTCAATGTGTTGTTTAGTGACATGTTCGCTGGGGCTTTCTTTCATTCCCGTCAATGCAATGGATTTGGTCCTTAGGCACCCCAACGGGAATTCTGTTTTACCATCTGTCGTCAGTGCCATTCGCCTGCAATAAAAGGATTTACTTCCCAAAGTAAAGTCAGGTACCCACTACAGTTGGATGGGACTTGGTTCAATTACTTGTCTTTACCGGGATTCGAACCCCTCGGTTAGGAAGCCAGGCGCTTTGCCATTCAGCCAAATTGACACCTTAAATGGTAAGAAATAACTGGGTACTATGTCATATTTTGTTATCGTCACCAAATGGTAGAAATTGTGTTGAGTGAATCAGCCAGGACTTTGGCTATTATTACCATCGATTCGTATTTCTCCCTCAATATCTTTAGCTTTCTTTACCTCATAAACATAAACACACACACGCACACACACAAGCACACTCCTCGCACTAAGATCATCTATAACTGTACAGAGAAAAAAAACAAAAAAGTAAGCCACTTAATTCCAGACGATATTTAATTCAGTCTGAGCGCAGGACGTTCTCCGTTTGAAATTAAAAAAAAAAAGCCAAACGCTCAGAGACGTCTTCACCCGCTGACGTCAGTCTGCAACGTGTCTGGAGACGTGAGACCAGAAGATGCAGCCCAACCTTCTCCCTTCCCCCTCTTTCAAACACACACACACAGACACACACACACACACACTTGAGATATAAGGTAAAGGTTCAAGTCTTCATCAAACAGCAGATCTATGGGTAGAGATCAGAGGAAAAACATGAAAACAAAAAAAAAAAAGACAGATCCAGAAATATCATTCTGTCGGCATTTAAGTAAAAGATTGCTTTAAATACGACTTTTATTACTATAAATTATAGAATAAAATAAATGAATAAATTATAATTCCTTACGGGAAAAAACAATTCCATTTGAAGATAAAGACAACACAGTACGGTGGTTGTGGGTACCGCGACAAAAAAGCGCGGACTAAATAGCGCCGACAGAATAACGCGAACAAAATAGCGCAGAAAAAAATACATTTCAGTCATTTTGAAAGAAATACTTTAGATATCGTAAAATATGAAAAGAGCCAATTTTCTTAAATGTTTGAAGGGGGTCAACACATTTCAAAATCCTATTTTTAGCAAGTTATGCATTTTAAACATTGGTGTAAAAGGGGAATGATATAAAATTTAAAGTATTCTCGTTCTCTGCAAATATGGCATACTTTCAGATCTATTAATATTGAAAAAGACAGAGACATCGTCAAAAATGCTGCCCAGGACATTAAATTACTAATAATCTTGTACTTGTATACACATCATATATAAGTCCGCGCTTTTTTGTCGGGAAATTTCGCGCTATTTTGTCGGGTCACCCAGTGGTTGACAAGTAGCTGCAGTTCATTTACAGGCTGTGTTAGCCGATACGTCTCTAAAGGTGTGTTAAGAAAAACATTATAGTTATGGATAAAAAGATTACCACAATTGTAGGTGACAAGATTATTATAGGTATAGGTAATACTATCATCAATGTTTATCTTCAGTTTATGTGCGAATGTGTGGGCCGTAATGGCGTCATTGAATCTCGTACTGCTTGCGACCAGCCACCGAATTGATATTAGACATGCACCGAACCCCATCGCAGGATCACAAATATCATAGCCCATCATACAGATAATTATGCAGCGAGCCACAAACTCTCATCAAACGGTTCGTTTTGCAGCGATCCCCATTATATCTCACACAAAGAATTGTCATATAGATAATTATGCAGCGAGCCCCCAATATATCACACAGACTCTTAAGCATCTTATGTCACAGACACATTCAAATCATGTACCCACCTTTATGGAACTTAAACTACTATCAAAACTTTCCCTAAAAATAAATGCATAAATGAATAAAAAATAAAAATAAAATAAATCTTTTTAATTAATGTGTCTCAGAAACTTTAGGTAATCGACTTTCAGACAGCCCCCCCCCCCCAAAAAAAAAAAAAAAACACCGTTAATTTCCCAAACATAAACTTATTAATTTCATCTCCAGTTCAAAGGTGTCTACTGCCTCTCAGAAGGGTTCACCTGAAGTAAAAGGCTCTTTACTCTGACACACCATCTTACGGTAGGCGCTACACTCACCCACACACTTGAATGGCATCTCCCAGATTTAATTAACCCAATTCTTGAACGTGACACGTGGGGGCATTACAAAAAAAAAAAAAAAATCTTCCAACAAAATCAGGGGAGTTGGGTCGATGAAGGCCAATCTAAACAAACCACATCAAAAGGTGAACAACTATAAAAGCGAGTCAAGTTTAAGGCAACAGGTGAAACAGTTACTGCTAAGCATTTCTACACGGGGCACGGTGTCCCCTCAAAAGTTCTTACACAAATCTCCCTTTAGAGGAGCGTAACGTCCAAACTCTTGAAGCCTTTCCCATGATTGGGTCTAGCTGCAAGGCAGCAGAGGTATGAGTTTTCCTTCTCCTAGGTGGGTAGCCAGCCATGGCTGACTAGCCCCTCCTGCCCAAAACTTACTGGTTTAGGCGCCAGTCACTCGATTTTACCCCTTTTCGTGTTAGTGAAAAAAGTTCTTTCGGACCCAGTATTTGAGCCACACGTGAAAGATCAAGGAATCCGAGAAAATAATATTCCATGCAAAAAGTTATACATTGAAACTTAAGACAAATTAGTATTTCATGTTCTTTTATCATAGAAAAATAAGTTCCTATATGAAGCATAATATCCGTAGCAAACCTTTTAAAAAAAATTCATTGTAGGCTATTTGGTGATTTCCGTATTACATATTATCTGTTATTTTAATTGGTTAGACGTAGATCTGTTCGCTTTGTCTTACGTATGGTCCTTCAGGTCGGAACATTATTGCGTCCTAGGTAATACCTACTTAAGTCCGCACAACAAATGAGGAAACAAGATTACAATGGCGACTGAGCCAACGATGACCTGCTGACCACTGTCATAAAAACGCAATTTTATCCACGAGGTCTTCGGGGCTCCTAAAGACATTCCTGCAGGGAACAGCACCAGAGAAAAGAAGAGACAGGCAAGAGAAAGCGATAAACGGGCCTGTCAACGAACAAGACTCTAGTCAAGGCAAAGGACAGAGTGCAATGGAGAAAGGCTGTCAACAGATCATCTGTAGTGTACCAATAGTTCAACAAACTAAGGCATAGGGAGTGCCTAAACCTCCTACAGGCGGGAAGGCGGCGGACAAGGTTTGAACCGGAGACCATCAAGACGACAGTCCAGAGCGCATATCACACACCGCAAATTTTTATCGACGGATAGTTCGCCAATTAGTTTATACAATAATAAAGTGTATGATTTTTAACACATTATATCAAGATATAACGGGTCGGTCTCTTAAACAGCGCGAACATTTAGTAATTACGTGTTGCTGTGTGCGAGGATGCATGCTTGTTGTAATGTGATGTCAACTGATTCTATTCTAGCGCCAAATATATAGGGTGCCAACAGAGTATGCCACCCGGGATACATAAACAAGAAGTGTTTGTTTTGTGTAAAATATTAGAGAAGTTGGACGTCCGGACGACGCGTACAAGAACTGGACTGCACCAAACTCACTGGAAGGAAGCATCCAACAATGACGTTCTTCAAGAAAAAGAAAGATCGTCTATTTCAGGGGTTCTCAACCTGTGGG
Source organism: Biomphalaria glabrata (assembly GCF_947242115.1). NCBI lineage: Eukaryota > Metazoa > Mollusca > Gastropoda > Planorbidae > Biomphalaria > Biomphalaria glabrata. Next base: position 44,673,872 of record NC_074719.1, read on the forward strand.
TCGAGACCCCTTTGGGGGTCGATTGACGATTTGCCAGGGGTCGCGGAAGACCGTCGAAAAAATGGATTGTTATTGTCTATTCTACTGTTGCTGTATGTATGTGCGGGGGAGGGGGGGTCGTGGCAGAGTGGGGGGTTTTAAAAAGGGGTCACCGAGCCTAAAATGTTGAGAACCGCTGGTCTATTTCATAATTCGCTGACATTCTCAAGATTTGACACGGACTCTGACGATATTACCCGCGGCACTTAGTTTGGGTCTAACTTATCTAGTGGATCGGATTTAAATAAATAAAATAAATTTTAGCGTTTATATAGCGCTACTTTCATGCTTAAAGCATGCTCAGAGCGCTATAGTCCAATCTCATTTGTGGACCAGTGGTGTCTAGAGAAGGTTTTCCGTGCTGCCTTTAGTTGCTCAGTAAACACAACTCTGCTCGAGTCGGGTGTCGAACCTCGAGCCCCTTCATAGGTAGCCAAACCAAGCCAATTTCAAGCGTACTTAACCTTTCGACTACGCTTTAGATTTAGAGCTATATCAAACTTGACGAATGTTCCTTTCCCATTTTAAAAAATTTCTCCACGAAAATAAAAGTAGATTGTGAAAACGGGTTTACCCATTCTGCCGACAAATTCATATCAAACATAAAATACTGTGAAAACGGGTTTACCCCTTTAAAAAAAAAAAACAAAACAAAACAAAAAAGTTTCGTTCTTTAATAGAGATAAATTTAGAATTTAATTTTTTTGCCAAATTTTTATCAAGATTGATCAAACGATTTTGATTTGTATGCGGAACATACATATATACATTCATACATACTCCTTACATTCTACTTTATATATTAGATATAAATTAAAAAGATACTTTTATTTGAGTACAAAAACGTGACGGAAATTTGAAGCATTTCGTTCGAAATAGCAATGAACTTCTTCACATTCTTATCAGTTACTTCATACTATTTTTTTTTTTTTAATTTCTTTTCCTTTTTGTAGTGCACTAAAAATGAGTTTTCAAGCATATACATTTTTAAACGAAGATAGCTGAAATACATGTATAAAAGCCAATAAAAAAAATAGAAGTGGCGTTGCACACGAAAGGAGCTTGTTATATGCATATTTAATTTAACGTTTTTAAACCACCTGAGTGTGTATGAATGCTTAAGACAAACTAAAATAAGTTAAAGAAAAAACAATTATTGTTTTTTGTTATGGAAACGAAACAAATCAAAAAGAAGGTTAAGGAGTTTGATATTTCTGTTTTCAATTCCGCCCACTAGTCAGTTTAACTGCCACTGGGTTCTACCTGAAGCTTAATTCAATTGATCCATCATTGGCTTTGACCTGTGGGGCTACAAACACGGTCAGGGTTGGGATGACCTGGTCATAGCGACAGGTCAGAGGAATGTTCTAACCGAGCGGGTCGGCGACCCATGGAACGAGTGCCAAACTTTTTTTTTTTTTTCATGGCACACCGTGGACCTACAGAAAATAATTAATTATGCTAATCAATCGATCAATAAATGGGTTACACGGTTTAATCAGTTTGGCCGACAAAGAAAAACTAACATTCTTTTGTACTCTTGTCCAATATTTATTCAAAAACAACAAACAGAAACCGATCAAGGGAGTTTGTGTACTCACGGGCAGTTAATGAGTGATGCACACACAAAAACAAAAAATAAATAAAAGTTATGCACGAATATCAACAGCTTATAAGTGTTTGTTTAAACTTTTTAAAATATATCAGCCAACAATATGCTACTTGATATCGAAGAACAATCATGTACAGATTCAGAACACTACAGAGCGCTTTTAGTTTTTTTTTGTTTTTTTTTAAGATCTGCATGTGACAGAATGAAATTAATTGAGATTTTTTTTTGTCTTTGGGGACCACAGAACGGAACATAACTCCGACTCAAACGCTAGAAAGAAAAAAAAATGCCGAATCAATTAAAAAAAAAAAAAAAACAACGAAAGAGAAAAGACTAAATAGTAAATACCAATCCATTGTATGTTTCTTTGACACATTGACACACTTCAGGCCATGTCGTGCCCTTCAACCTTTCAATGGTTATCTCACTTACAAAAATGGAAACGGAAATCTCCGAAACTAAAAATAGCAATCTAGAAAAATGCGATTTTTTTTTTCTTGTAGCTTCCGTAAGCACAGGGCTGCTGGGTAAGCTATATAATTAGTTGATTACGTAATTCACTAAATGCACGTGTAATTTGTTCCAGCTATTGTGCTTTTACTTGTTCAAACGCATTGAAGGTCACGTTCATTGGATCGCTGTCTCCGTTTTTCTTCTGGGGCCTTACATCGCGTTCAAGTGATCAAACACTGAAGTCCATCTTTGAGATTAGAGTCGTGCGTACACATCACACCACACACAAAAATCATTAAGTTCTTCGGAAGAGGGGGGAAAAAAAGGGAAACAATTTCGAAGTCGAGTTCATTTTTCCTTGACACAGTTGTAAAAAAAAAAATTAATTATCAACGCAATGCAGTTTGATTATTTGTCAATGGGAAGCCGAATGATTCGGATAAGCGAAATAGCAAAAAAAAAAAAAGTTGTCGACCAGCGTCTGTTTTATTTTACCTGACAATGTTTACCCATTCTGATACTATATACAGAGCTGATATCAACTTACTCCGTCTGTCCTTCGTTATGTCAAATGACAATCTTCTACACGTTAGTTCTCCCATGTCTTGTTCTCCGGTCAAGTTGAAATTTTACACAAGTATTCAATCTCGAAGACAGTACAGGAATCAATTTAAAAAGATAAAACAATTTACTAGTTAATTACTGGTAATTAATTGAGTTTGTTTTAAACAGAAAAAGGAGATAAACCTTGCAATATTGAGATATATTGCAGTACTTGTGCGGTTGTTGTTTTTTTCACTTATAAAAGCTTTGTTTTGTTAACCGTGGGCCACAGAAGCAGACGACCTTAACATCATCTGCCCTACAGATCGCAAGACCTGAAAAGGGGGGGAACTACTTTTTTTAAGCGTTGTTTTTTTTTTTTTTTTTTTTTTTTTAAAGTTTTTTTTCTGTAAATATTGTACTTGTTTTTACCCCCAGGACTCAACACAAGCTCATATCTTTGTTTAGCACTTCTTTCTTAAATACGGTTGTCATCCGTTTAAAAAAAAAACAACAACAACAAAAAAACCCCACCTCGAACATCTTTAGCAAACAATAAGTTTTACAACTCTGGGCGCCACCTAATGAGCTGGCGAGGCCAATATGTTATCAGTTTCCAGTCGCCCGTGCACAAGCTTGCATTTACGACCACTGCCAAAAATAGTACCATCTCCCCGGAATGCTCACTATCATCAAGGTTTTTTCAGGCAGGTGCATGTGAGTAGGTGCATCTAGGTGTACGTGTTTGTGCGTGCGAACGAGCGCGGGAAAGATAGAGAGCGAGCAGAGAGAGAGAGAGAGAAAGAGAGGGAGAGAGGAAAAAAAAAAAAAAAGACTATTTCGTGACTCCGAGAAAAACAGACATATTTTACATGCAACTCACACGTGTTATAGACTTAACTTTGGTGTCAGCGGGCATTTGTAGTCTGATTTTTTTAAACACGGCTGTTTACTAAAGGTGAGAATATGTAATGGTGATACAATGCGATACAATCACTCTTAATCTCAAAACCCTGTCCACAAAGGCGCAAGGCCTGTGGTTGTCAACAGCTTCCAGTCCATTAAACAAACAAAAAAAGACTTTTGGTAGAGAAGAATATGATCTTACAAATATGGTATTAAAGGCAGTAGATGAAAGAGATGAACGAATCAATGAGATGAAAGCGTTCCGAATGAGCTGTGAGACTGACATCAGACAACAGTGCTATCGTTCTATTGTATTTGAACAGAAGAGGAGGTGGGAAGTCTACAACAAACTCAGTGTAGATCTTCGTCTTACTCTCTGACAGTTGACCTGACTATTATTGTAAATTTTTGTATTACTCTCTGACAGTTGACCTGACTATTATTGAAGATCTCTGTGTTACTCTCTGACAGTTGACCTGACTATTATTGTAGATCTTGGTGTTACTCTCTGACAGTTGACCTGACTATTATTGTAGATCTTGGTGTTACTCTCTGACAGTTGACCTGACTATTATTGTAGATCTCTGTGTTACTCTCTGACAGTTGACCTGACTATTATTGTAAATTTTTGTATTACTCTCTGACAGTTGACCTGACTATTATTGAAGATCTCTGTGTTACTCTCTGACAGTTGACCTGACTATTATTGTAGATCTTGGTGTTACTCTCTGACAGTTGACCTGACTATTATTGTAGATCTTGGTGTTACTCTCTGACAGTTGACCTGACTATTATTGTAGATCTCTGTGTTACTCTCTGACAGTTGACCTGACTATTATTGTAGATCTTTGTGTTACTCTCTGACAGTTGACCTGACTATTATTGTAGATCTTGGTGTTACTCTCTGACAGTTGACCTGACTATTATTGTAGATCTTGGTGTTACTCTCTGACAGTTGACCTGACTATTATTGTAGATCTTGGTGTTACTCTCTGACAGTTGACCTGACTATTATTGAAGATCTTGGTGTTACTCTCTGACAGTTGACCTGACTATTATTGAAGATCTCTGTGTTACTCTCTGACAGTTGACCTGACTATTATTGAAGATCTTGGTGTTACTCTCTGACAGTTGACCTGACTATTATTGTAGATCTTGGTGTTACTCTCTGACAGTTGGCCTGACTATTATTGAAGATCTCTGTGTTACTCTCTGACAGTTGACCTGACTATTATTGTAGATCTTGGTGTTACTCTCTGACAGTTGACCTGACTATTATTGTAGATCTTGGTGTTACTCTCTGACAGTTGACCTGACTATTATTGTAGATCTCTGTGTTACTCTCTGACAGTTGACCTGACTATTATTGTAGATCTTTGTGTTACTCTCTGACAGTTGACCTGACTATTATTGTAGATCTTGGTGTTACTCTCTGACAGTTGACCTGACTATTATTGTAGATCTTGGTGTTACTCTCTGACAGTTGACCTGACTATTATTGTAGATCTTGGTGTTACTCTCTGACAGTTGACCTGACTATTATTGAAGATCTTGGTGTTACTCTCTGACAGTTGACCTGACTATTATTGAAGATCTCTGTGTTACTCTCTGACAGTTGACCTGACTATTATTGAAGATCTTGGTGTTACTCTCTGACAGTTGACCTGACTATTATTGTAGATCTTGGTGTTACTCTCTGACAGTTGGCCTGACTATTATTGTAGATCTCTGTGTTACTCTCTGACAGTTGGCCTGACTATTATTGTAGATCTTGGTGTTACTCTCTGACAGTTGACCTGACTATTATTGTAGATCTTGGTGTTACTCTCTGACAGTTGACCTGACTATTATTGTAGATCTTGGTGTTACTCTCTGACAGTTGACCTGACTATTATTGTAGATCTCTGTGTTACTCTCTGACAGTTGACCTGACTATTATTGTAGATCTTGGTGTTACTCTCTGACAGTTGACCTGACTATTATTGTAGATCTCTGTGTTACTCTCTGACAGTTGACCTGACTATTATTGTAGATCTTGGTGTTACTCTCTGACAGTTGGCCTGACTATTATTGAAGATCTTTGTGTTACTCTCTGACAGTTGACCTGACTATTATTGAAGATCTCTGTGTTACTCTCTGACAGTTGACCTGACTATTATTGAAGATCTTGGTGTTACTCTCTGACAGTTGACCTGACTATTATTGTAGATCTTGGTGTTACTCTCTGACAGTTGGCCTGACTATTATTGAAGATCTCTGTGTTACTCTCTGACAGTTGACCTGACTATTATTGTAGATCTTGGTGTTACTCTCTGACAGTTGACCTGACTATTATTGTAGATCTTGGTGTTACTCTCTGACAGTTGACCTGACTATTATTGTAGATCTCTGTGTTACTCTCTGACAGTTGACCTGACTATTATTGTAGATCTTTGTGTTACTCTCTGACAGTTGACCTGACTATTATTGTAGATCTTGGTGTTACTCTCTGACAGTTGACCTGACTATTATTGTAGATCTTGGTGTTACTCTCTGACAGTTGACCTGACTATTATTGTAGATCTTGGTGTTACTCTCTGACAGTTGACCTGACTATTATTGAAGATCTTGGTGTTACTCTCTGACAGTTGACCTGACTATTATTGAAGATCTCTGTGTTACTCTCTGACAGTTGACCTGACTATTATTGAAGATCTTGGTGTTACTCTCTGACAGTTGACCTGACTATTATTGTAGATCTTGGTGTTACTCTCTGACAGTTGGCCTGACTATTATTGTAGATCTCTGTGTTACTCTCTGACAGTTGGCCTGACTATTATTGTAGATCTTGGTGTTACTCTCTGACAGTTGACCTGACTATTATTGTAGATCTTGGTGTTACTCTCTGACAGTTGACCTGACTATTATTGTAGATCTTGGTGTTACTCTCTGACAGTTGACCTGACTATTATTGTAGATCTCTGTGTTACTCTCTGACAGTTGACCTGACTATTATTGTAGATCTTGGTGTTACTCTCTGACAGTTGACCTGACTATTATTGTAGATCTCTGTGTTACTCTCTGACAGTTGACCTGACTATTATTGTAGATCTTGGTGTTACTCTCTGACAGTTGGCCTGACTATTATTGAAGATCTTTGTGTTACTCTCTGACAGTTGACCTGACTATTATTGTAGATCTTGGTGTTACTCTCTGACAGTTGGCCTGACTATTATTGTAGATCTTGGTGTTACTCTCTGACAGTTGACCTGACTATTATTGTAGATCTTGGTGTTACTCTCTGACAGTTGACCTGACTATTATTGAAGATCTTGGTGTTACTCTCTGACAGTTGGCCTGACCATTATTGAAGATCTTGGTGTTACTCTCTGACAGTTGGCCTGACCATTATTGAAGATCTTGGTGTTACTCTCTGACAGTTGACCTGACTATTATTAAAGGTCTTTGTGTTACTCTCTGACAGTTGGCCTGACTATTATTGAAGATCTTGGTGTTACTCTCTGACAGTTGGCCTGACCATTATTGAAGATCTTGGTGTTACTCTCTGACAGTTGGCCTGACTATTATTGTAGATCTTGGTGTTACTCTCTGACAGTTGGCCTGACTATTATTGTAGATCTTGGTGTTACTCTCTGACAGTTGACCTGACTATTATTGTAGATCTTGGTGTTACTCTCTGACAGTTGGCCTGACCATTATTGAAGATCTTTGTGTTACTCTCTGACAGTTGACCTGACTATTATTGTAGATCTTTGTGTTACTCTCTGACAGTTGACCTGACTATTATTGAAGATCTTCGTGTTACTCTGACTGTTGACTATTTCTTATTTCTACAACAAACCCAGTGCTATCCCCAGGACAAAATGTTCGCCAGACTTCTGGATTCGTTGGTTACGTTCATTGTCATTTCAGCAAGTACAAACACAAAACATTTTCTTAGCCAGACATTTTTATTTGTACTGAGCACCACGCACAAAATGTGCAGCCGTTACCAGAAGAAAAACGTTATTATTTTATTAGAAAATTAATATCAACTATTGTCTGTCTGATACTAAGTTTGTATCAGGTTATTCCTTCCATTTCCCATTCCCGGGTCGAGTTGAAGCGTTGCATAATTATTCCTTGTACCTAACAAACCACGAATCAAAAAGTTAACCAAATAGTCCATTAATTGTTGGTTATTAATTATTTTCTTTGATACCGAAAAAGAGAAATATTTTCTACAATTATTGAGAGATATAGTTGTAACTGTGGAGATTAGATTTTTAGTTAAAATAAAATATTTTTACATTTTGCTTGTTTAATTCTTTAAAAAACACAAGTCATCCCAAATATTATCCAGCGACTACAATAGATGCCAAAAAACCTCAACGAGGCTCAAGCATATGTCTAGGTAACGCCTGGGTCGAAGTTTGTGTGACATGCCAAGTTCTTGATTGGTCTTCAATGTGTGTTTATAAATAGAAAGAACAGTGCCTTGAATATCATTCAGAAACACATCACTGTATGCATCTCCATTCCAGAAGAGCTTACTTTTGACCTATCAAAAAAATACTCTCTAATCATGTAAACCTGCATGTTTTTTTGTTTTTTTCAAGGCTACTTAATTGACTTTTCAGTGCTTGATGACACGGGCGGTCTCCTTATACATATACGAGTTGACAAGACAAAATGGGTCACCGTGGAATCTCAAGGAGAATGGAAAGATGGAAATGCCCCTGAACGCAAGTAATTCAACGTGGACAAATACAAGAATAAATGAAACATTTGCATTCCAGACAAAAACATCAATCATGGGTGAAATCGTTTAGTTCTTGTAAAGACCTAGATATTCGTAGAACAACAGCAATATGTTTTTCTATTGGTATTAAACTATTAAAGGCACCGTACAGAAAATCCTTTGCTTGGGGTCCCATACATTCAGTCCACATCCCAGCCAACCCAGCAGACATGACAGCATACGATGGTACTATGCAGGAGAATGGCCAAGAACAATATGGATAATGGACTAAAAGTCAAAGCAGGACGTTTTGGCGCACCCTTCAATTTAGCACAGCCATTTGGAAGCCACATTATTTATGTTCATATTATGATATATCTAAAAAGAATGATATATAATATCTACGTTTTGTACGTGTGTGTGTGTACTAACACATTTTTATTTTGTAATGAACAATAACTATTTTTTCTAAGATTGAAAACACACACGCACAACGTTTGGAAAAGAAAAGACTTTGTAAAACTTGTAGCGAAAAAAGAAAATGATTTTAAAAAAAAGCTCAAAGCTTGCATCTATGAAAGAGTTGGGTTTTCTTGAGGGAATGACACGATGTGTTCTTAATAATACTGATTACTATTTCTCAGCACGCTGCAAGGAATCAACTGTAAGCTCAAGGCACCTTTGAAAGCCTATCAAACATAAAACAGGTCTAGCATTATTTGCATGCATGGCCCAGTGTGAAGAGAGTGTCTGTCAAAATGTATTGCAAGAATCACAATTAGGAAAGATTAGGAAGACACTATCAGTTCTGAAAATAACTCGTCACAAGATGTCTGCATACTTTAAAAAAAAAGAGAAGAAAAAAAACCAACTGGCTTCAGTATCAGTCTGTACATTTCACGTAAAGGGAGAGGGAGAAAGAAGAGGAGAGGTAGTAATAGAGTGGGGGAGAGGGAGATAGAGTGGGAGGGGAGAGGGAAGAAGAGAGTGGGGGATAGAGTGGGAGAGAGGTGGAAGAGAACGGTGTGGGGGGAGGGGGAGACAGAAAGTGAGTGGGAGGGAAGAGGAAGAGGGGGTGGGGTTGAAATAGAAGTAGAAAAGGTAGACGGGGAGGAGAGGCCAAAAAGAAGGAGGGAAGAGGAAGAGGGATGAAAAGGGAGACAAATGAAAGGAAATAGAGAGAGAGTAATGATTTGGAGTTCAATGTAAATCAAAAATGTAATTTAAAAAAAAAAAACAGTAAAAGCATAACAGAAACAGGGGTATGGGGTAAGCTATGTGGCAAAAGAAAGTCCTGAAAAGCAGCTGCGATCTTAATTAAAAGAACAAAAGAGAGATGTGTTTATTGCCCTCTCCTTTAGAACACAACACACAGAATAATGGGGATGCTACAAAATTGTCATTCACATTTCACAATTTAATGTAAGCTACGACCAAAAAAACAAACAATTGTGTTCATTATTTCCCATGATTGTTCATCCATTGGAGCTCGTTGCTCTCTTCAATAAAAACATGCCCATTTGGCGGCACTAAATTCAAGGGAGGTAAGTCTACTAGAATAACAGACGTTTAGCGCCAAGAGTTGTCAGGAGAAATGCACAAAGAAGAACGACCTTCCTTAATGGTGATGCAATCAACCCCCACTAGTGGTCCATTAGCCAAAGTTTAATCTTTGGAGTTTTGGCTTACATAAAACAAAGTAGGGAGACAGTTCGGATTTGATTGTATATTACACGACAACATCTAACAACAGTGCTAAGAGTTTGACAAGGATTTTAAAAGCAATATATATATATATATTCTGGCAAATGCATGTATAGAACAGAGAAACCTAGACTGGGGCTTATACATGCATAGAACATACAAACATCGACTGATGCTAGTAAATGTATAGTTCGTAGAAAAATAGATTGATGCAAATACGTGTATAGAAAATTAAACACAAGTGCTAATACATGTATATTTCATGGGAAAAAGACAGGTGCTAATATATGTATAGAACATTATAACACAGGTGCTAATAGATGGTTTATGGAACAACAGGCAGGTGCTAATAGATGGTTTATGGAACAACAGGCAGGTGCTAATAGATGGTTTATGGAACAACAGGCAGGTGCTAATAGATGGTTTATGGAACAACAGGCAGGTGCTAATAGATGGTTTATGGAACAACAGGCAGGTGCTAATAGATGGTTTATGGAAAAACAGGCAGGTGCTAATAGATGGTTTATGAAATAACAGGCAGGTGCTAATAGATGGTCTATGGAAAAACAGGCATGTGCTAATAGATGATTTATGGAAAAACAGGCAGGTGCTAATAGATGGTTTACGGAACAACAGGCAGGTGCTAATAGATGGTTTATGAAACAACAGGCAGGTGCTAATAGATGGTTTATGCTACAACAGGCAGGTGCTACTATTTGTAAAGTTCATGGAAAAGTAGACAAGGGCTAGAGTCCCCGATATACTATGACTATACCTAGCAAAGCAATTAGTTAACTTAATTATAAAGGTACTTAGTGTGTAAAGAAAAAAAGATATATAGATATTGTGTTCAACGGGCTGTAGACAGTGGTGAAACAAAACTCTAGAAACAATACATTTCAAAACGTTGGTTTAAACATGACACAACAGAAGCCTTCCCCTTTTAAAAAAACAAACTTTTTTCAACTCTATGGGAACATTTGTAACATCCCACCAGTCCCCCTGTAATACATAAAATTGGATACAAGTCTTTTCAATTATAAATGAAAGAAATAGTTTTAAAAGTCAGCTCGAATGAAGATAATGTAGTTGGGGATTAAGGGAATGACTTTCTAGATATTCGACATAGTGTTCTACTTATAGATTTCTTATGACTGGCTTGTTGGAGCTGGACACGATGACACTGGGTGGAATACCATTTGCATGAAGGCACATCTAGAGCAATGGCAGAAATAAATAGGAACAAATTTTCAGGCAGAAAAAGATAACTTGATGGTGCAGAGGCAGATTGTTATGGAGTGTGTGTTTCCTAGGTGATATGGAAAGGGAGTACTTATTGTTAGAGAGAGAGAGAGAGAGAAAGAGAGAGCATTAATTTAATGTTAGTCTTGTAAAATGATGCAAGATAAGCGGCGGTGTCGTAAGCTATGTTAAGTACGAGAGACGACTCCATGTTGCCAGAGTGTAAAAAATGTTTGTAAAATGTTTGACATGTTTCGGATGTTCCTTCAGAGTTGAAGATAATTACTTCCTAGTCCAAACCTCCCGCAGGACGACGGGGGATGGGAGCGGGCAGGGTTAGGGACGTGTTCTTATTGTGAGATTTGTTGAAATATCTGTTTGTATCATTTCATCTCATGTTAAGTTTGTCTATATTGTAATAAAAGTTATATTTGGTTTTGTTTCTAAAGAAGTTATTTAAGTTGTACAAGTTAAAATAGGCCTACGCCTGCAGCGGCTTAGTTGTCTACCAGCAGTTTGGTGCTACAAGTCAACGACCGTCTTCACCACAGATCTACAACAACAGTTCTGACATAAAGACGAAAAGCTCATGAAGATAACTGTGTTAACGGAAGGCCCAGGACCCTCCGTGTGCTGTAGCACCACTGGGCTGGAGGGATTCAATTCTTACTTCTGCAGGCTATCATAAGGTAATCATTCCTAGCTCGACGTAGTCTGTAGGGGTAAAGCTGATGATGAAGTGTGTACATCTCTTGATAAGATGTTCACTGTAAAAACAGATCAGCCTCGTGAAAACTACGTGCCAGTGAATCAATACGTCTATACCGACAGGTTGATGTGATCTGATAAGCGGCGTGGAGAGAGACACAGAGCGGAGCTGTCTGAAGGGAACGCAACAGACGCGCTGAGGTCTGGAAGCCGTGAGAAGAGGAGATGTCTACTGGGAATAGAAGTGCCTCCAAGAAAACATAACACGCAAATGATAGCACGCCACAACAGTTGCAGGGAGAGGCCATGAAAACTATTTCAATAGACTATGCATATGCACATTTCTTTACTACAAAGCCATGTTCCCCTTTCAGACCATGCGTTCTATAGGGCAGATGATGTAAAGGTCATCTGTTTCTGTGGCCCACGGTTAACGAGTGTGTCATTTGGCCAGCACAGCGACCAACCGCTGAAACTTTCCCCAACTAATGTCAGATACACATTGGATCTGGGGTGGACTCAGGGGCGACTAAAGATTAAAAAACTAATTAAAAAGGATAAAAAAGAAATAAAAAATCCTAGTCTTCACCAGGATTCGAACCCGGGACCCCGGTTCGGAAGCCAAGCTTTACCGCTAAGCCACCACGCATCCTATTTTCATTCTAATGGGTAAGAAATTAATTATTATTATTATAGCTTTTATATAGCGCTACTTTCATGCTTATAGCACGCTCAGAGCGCTTTTGGTCCAATGTCATTTGTGGACCAGTGAGGGGAGGGGGTATCTAGGAGTTGGTTTTCCGTGCTGCCTTTAGGCAGTAAACACAACTCTGCCCGAGTCGGGTGTCGAACCTCGAGCCCCCTTCTAGGTAGCCAAGCCAAGTTCAAGCGCACTTGGCCTCTCGACCACGCTTCCCACCGAATTGAAGAAGGAGGGAGAGAGAGAGAGAAGAAGAAGAAGTAGAAGAAGAAGCAGAATCTAAGAAAGAACAAAAACTAGTTCATCTTACAAGATGGCATGATCGAAGAGTTTCTTAGTGGGACTGTAATCCAAGACTCTACCAGGATCAAAGTGATTATCTGAACAAGTCAATAAAACAAAGCATCCTTTTGAACGACAAAATCTCAATATCAGCCCGTGCTTATTACACGACAAATGTCCAGTACAACAGATACCATTGTAAGGTCTACAGACGAATGTGTTGACCTAGCGTAGAAATATTGAAATTGTCATTGTCTGCGAACTGGTTTGAAACACAGGAATATTAATTATCTTGGTTCATTGGCCTTCTACCTTGACCTTGGGGGAAGATTCTACCCAATTAAAAACGAGCAACGGAAGCACTTTTTTTTTTTTTGTGGGTACTCTCTAGTTAATTTCTCGTGACATTTCCCATAACTCTTGTTTTTCAGGAATCACCTGATACTGTTCTCTTGTTTCTGTTTTTTTCATCTCCAGTTCCAAAACCTTGTCTTGAAATCGGTTAGTCACTAATGAGGAGACTTTCCAAATTTTAGCCCAAACGTCTTTGTTGATAAAGCCTGGTCTAGTCTTTTCCTGGACTGTCCATTGTAAGGCTCGAGGGCCGCGAGCGATCTTTCTTGTATGCATGCGTCCCGTATCTGGAGGTGAGAGCTGTTTGTTTTTTTGAAACAAAGATCGTTGTTGAGAGCTGTTTTTTTTTTTTTTTTTTTGAAACAAAGATCGTTGTGACAGTAAAGCGACATAAGAAGCGAAGAGCGCTTGGGGCTTTTCATGTTAGAGTGCTTTTGTTTCCATTCAGAAGAGTTGAGGTGCAAACCTTTGTACAGACATCCCTAAAGTTGTGCTTTTCAAAAATCTCTTTTACAATGCACTCGTATATTTCGAATTTTTGTATATGGAACTCTGTGATCGCTACGATTTGTCTTCCGTAAAGTTACACCCAGGGATGTGGATGTCATCTTCCTCATTGCAAGCATCTTGTTTTTGTTTTGTTTTTATTATATCCAGCCATAAGCGATTCCCAATTAAAAAAAAAGAAACAAAAGATTGCGTTGGAGAGGTTCATCTCGAAAGAATATTACCGACAAAAACAAAAAGGCAGGCGGCCCAAAGGTAGTCCACGAATACGATGGCTTGATGATGTAGAGCAGGAGTTCTCAGCCTGTGGATGGCGACCCCTTTGGGGGGTCGAATGACCATTTGCCAGGGGTCGCCTAAGACCATAGGAAATGTCGGTTTTTCGTCTATGTTTCACTGGATGTTGTTTTGTTGTTGTTGTTTTTTTGTCATACGAGTTCTTAAGTGTTGTAACAAGCACATTTGTACCATAGATAGTATACATTGAAGAGAAACTTTTTTGTTTGGTAATTTAAGCAAACATTTCATTTTGCACTAAATAAAATTACTTAAAGCTTTTGCTAAGTAAATACATCATGGATGTCAGATATATACAATTAAAATTTGATTGATTTTATAGCGTTATCAAAATCACATTTAAAGCCTCCCTAGGCCTATGAACGAAATAAATTGTACGGTTGGGGCCGCCTAGTGGAGAATCGTACTAGAAGGTCGCCGAGCTAAAAAAAAAAAAAAGGTTGAGAACCGCTGATGTAGAGGCAGATGTACAACAGCATTGAGCCCGGACATAGAGACGAAAAGCTCAGGATGGTTTTGAGTAAAAAGATGTGTTGAAGCAGGACAGTGCCTTTCATGGGCTATAGTGCCACTGGGATGGATACATTCATTACAATGAGCGTCGGAGAATTGTTAGCGAGCAACTTTTTTTTATGTTTTGGTATAAGCCAGGGGTTCTCAACCTGTTGTCGCGACCCCCTCGGGGGTCGATTGACCATTTGCTAGGGGTCGCCTAAGACCATCTATAATATGGATGGTTATTGTCTACTCTTCTATTGCTGTGTGTGTGCGTGTGGGGGGGGGTCGCGGCAGAGTGCGGGATTGTAAAAATGGGTCGCCGAACTTAAAAGGTTGAGAACCGCTGGTATAAGCAAATAATTTGCAAGTGTAAAAAATTAACTGTATGATTAATGGCCAAATATATATGTAATGACTGAACTCAACGATACCCTTCTGTAGCCTCTCCATTCTAAACAAAGATAGTAGTTTGTAGCCTTCGTGACAAAACAGTGCGTTTCTCGTGTTTCACCGCTGGCCATCTATCAAATATTCCTTTAGAGTCTGAACAATATTTTATGCTTGACAGCTTAAAGGGTTCATTTTATTACAAAACTTATATCAACTCACACTGTCTGTCTGGTACACATTTTGAACAGGTTATGTCTCCCACTTCCCATTCTCGGATCAAGCTGAAACTTTGCCACAATCATTCATTGTTCCTAACAAAACACGAGTCAGTCAAAAATCAACTACAATTGATTAATTTAGTTTGATATCGAGCCGGGGAAAAAATCTTACAATATTGAGATACATATGGATATACATTTGGAGTTCTTCCCCTTAGATAATTCCTTTTTAAAAAGTATTTTTTAATTTTGCTTGTTTAATATTGCTATTGTTGTTAAGGAAATACAAAGTTCGGCGTAAAGCCACGGTTACTGATGGTCATACTTGCAACATTATATCTGTGATGGACTTTCAAGTAAAGGACATCGTTGAAGAAGTCACCAAGACAACAGTGCCTCAAAATTGAATATCTGTGTCTTCTCTAACTGGTCAGACTAAAAGTTGTGTCACCCTCTGCTCCTGGCCCACATTCTTTACGTTATTTCTCCCACTTCCCGTCCCTGGATCAAAGTGAAATTTTGCACAATTATTTATTGTCGAAGACAACACGTGAAAGAATAAAAAGAAAAAATATTAACCACATAACTAATTAAATAGTGGTAATTAATAAATTTGGTTTGAAAAGAGAAATAATTCTTACAATATTGAGATGTGAGGCTGTAAATGTGGAGTTGTTCCCTTTATTAAATACCTTTTGTACAAAAAAAGTTGTTGTTTTTATAGTCTGCTTGTTTTTATTGCTTTTGTATAGCACAGCTTTTATGCTATGACATGCTCATTACGCTGTGGTCCAATCTCGTTGAGGGGGGTGGGAGTATCTGGGAGAAGGTTGTCAGTGCTGCCTTATGGCGATCAGCAAACACAACTTAGTTCGAGTCGGGATTTAAACTCGAGCCTATCTTGATAGGTAGCCAAGCGGTTGAGGCCACTCAGCCACACATTAAAAAAAAGTGAAACAAAACGGGCTCCGAATGCCGGAAGAAAGAGAGAAACACAAATGTTGATCAAGAAGATGAAAAATGTAAAATGTATGTCTACAACAAAATGTAATCAATCATTGCAAACAGAGAATAGTTTCAACGAAAGCAGGGGGGGGGGGAGGGGGAAAGGGGGGAGGGATGGTAATGAGGTTGGGGGGGGGGGGGGCGTGACATTGAACTGTTTACCTGGGGGACTGAACATTCTTGGTACGTGTTTTTTTTTAAAGGCATGATGTAAGTGAGGAGGGGGGGGGGGCGGAGGTTGAGTTTGAGCTGGTCTCGGCACATTAAGGTGTGAGTATCGACAGATAGTTTACATCACAACACGGGTGAGTCAGAGCGCAAGTACTCACCCTTCACTGAACTCGCCGCTAAGGTTGAATGCTTCTTCTTGGCGTAGTTTTGGACTTTGAACTGGTTTAACAGGTAAGACTATTTGACACCAGCAAGCAATAGGGGTTTAAAACAACAAATCATTGACTCCTATGTTTTCATTGCAAGGGAAGTTTACGGCAGACAGATTTCAAAAAGAATAATGAGGACAAAATAGTGGAATGTACGGTCGTCTAGGAAATAACTACGTGGGTATTGTCCAAGTTATTGAAGACTTAGATTTTGAATTTCTGCATCTTTAGGGCGCCTCTGAGTCTACCCATCTCTAATGGGTACCTGACATTAGTTGGGGAAAAAGTAAAGGCGGTTTGTCGTGCTGACCACACGACACCCTCGTCAACCGTGCGCCACTGAAACAGATGACCTTTACATCATCTGCCCTACAGACGGCAAGGTCTGAAAGGGGAACTTTACTTTTAATAGCAATGCCATTGTGTGGATTTATTAATACGTAATGCAAAGACTAAAATAAATGGTGAGTGTGGCAGAAGAACAGCTTGAAATTAAAACGGGTATGACAATCATTACGTTCGTTTGCAAGGTACACAGTATCAAACTATCTATTTATTGACTATGTGACTCGGACAGAAGGGCAGCTATAGCGTGGCACTGGGGGCAAAAAAAAAAAACAACAACAAACTAATTGTCAAACTTCAGCTCATATGAAAATGCATCACGATACGAAGAGGATGGGCATCTGAAAAACCCCTTTCCATGACCCCAACAAGGGATCCATTCTATGCAGTAATGGCCCAGCATCTCGGTCGTCAAAACCAAGTAAAACCCGTATCTGGACAATCTTGGCACTTTGAAAGCAAGCCTTATTAGCTAGTCGGTTAATCATACGCACCAATCATAAAATAAAAGCATCACAAGGTGTTCGTTGTTTCAGCTTTTCATTTCCATGCCCATTCAACCAGACGCTTGATTCCCCCCGACTACCCGAATACAGTTGTGTGATAGAAATCTGTGTGACCCCGGCGTAGAATAAAGAAAGATATTCTGTTCCTAAGACTCGGCTCTATAGACTGGGTCAATGTCTACGTTCTACAAGAGAGCGGGTTCCAGTGCACCTAGCTGATAAGACGTTTGGGGTCTAGATCTCGTCATCGCGTCGTGTTTCCAACAACGGTTCTAGCGTCGTCCAGGCGGGCAACCAGAAATAGCAAGCTAATAAAAACCTGAATAGCGCTGAGTCTCTGAAGGAAAATTATATTTGACAGAGGCTCTTATACACTACCTACAACGATTACGTTACCAAAGATTGTAGAATAAATCTCAAAGTTATGATATTTGTTATTAAAACGGTACTATGGTTTAATGTGGGAACAAAGCAAAGGGCAAGTCATGAAAATTACAAAACAAAACAAAACAACAACAAACAAACAAAAAAACACGGAAAATCAATTTGTTCTTACTAACTGTTAGCACAGAACACCAAACTGTTGGTTAAATGATACAAAAACAACAGAGAAACAAATTTGTCACGAAGAAATGTAATAATAACGGAGTCTGAGAGCCATCGTTCCCTTCATATACCATGCAAGTAAGAAAACCTTTACAGCACTACATGCATAGAACTCCTTGTGGCCTGCAAGAACACAACATAGAGACTTTGGAGAGAACTTTCTCAACATGTACATGTTGAAGCCTACCTAAACTAAGTGTCACCCAACAGGCATGTAACATAAGAACAAAGAGTCTTACCCCTAAATGTGGTTGCATGTGGTAAAGCAGAGGTGCAGCATACTGTGTGGGGAGCTGCGGTAGTTGCAGGAGCGGTTGGTGAGGTAGGTGAAGAGGATGGAGGTGTTGGTGGTTGCGGTGGATAGAGCCAGGATGGAGCGTAACTCCACTGTTCCTGCCACCGTGCTGCTGGGAGGATGCATGGCAGAGGTGCCTGTGAGGGGAAAAGGTCAATGTCGGGGTCGCCGACGTCGGGGAATGCGCGGGGCTTCTGACCTGACCCCCGCGAGGTGGCTGCGGTGGCAAGTGGGCGATGGGCAGGTGCTTGGGGCGCTGGTTGGCGTTGGCCACGGTGAAGGTGCGATTGTCCACCTCCTCGTCAGAGTCGTTGTTATTGTTGCCGTTGCCATGGTGAACGTTGCAGTGACCATTGTCCCTGGTGCTGCTGCCATGAAGGACGCCGAAGTGACCATTGTCCCGGGTGCTGCTGGCGCTCACCACAATGGTGCTCGGGGTCGGGTTACCGGCGTGGATGTTGACAGCATTAATGTGAGTTAACAGCAGATCCACATCCATCTTTATCCACGTGAACTAATCCATGAAAACCTGATTTAACACCTTCGCGTTCAGTAATCCAAAGATCCACTTCTGGCGCTTTCAACAGCGCAGCACTCTATACTCTCCCAGCGGCGATTTGTCTTGATCGAAAACGGGTTCCAGTATACAATCGCTTCTGAATGAATAATACAAGTGTCCTCTGTAGGCGGGAGCGGCAGTGGTCAAACGAAAATGGTTGTGGTATTCGCAATACAGCCAGGTCAACCAGACACTGTTCCTCTCACCAACAACGCGAGAGTTCTCCAGCTGGCCAGTCTTCTCTATCCCTGGAGGCGACATGACTGTCGCATGATGCTGGACACGCCGGACAGAAAATTTCGCTCGCTCCTTTCAGAACAGATAGCTGAATAGAATAGATAAACAATCACAGCTACACCAATACAAACAGTTCACATCATTATATATCACAGAAACCACCTCATTCGGTCCACAGTAGAAGAAATATAACGCTCTATTAAATAATGTCCTAAAACAGAGACACCTGAGTTTCGACCCAGTTTCCCGTCAAATCCGAGCTCCGCGTGCCGTGGTGAAGGAACTACACGTCAAGGGTGAGAAGCCTATACAGGTAAAAAGAGACTGAAGAACCAAGCTACTCTATTTCACCAATCTGAAACTCACGCGTGACCTTAAGAACTTGACCTCTTGCCGCTTTCCAATGTGCACTATATATACAACACTAACCTATCGGAGCTATCTTAAGGCAGGAAAAAAAAAAACCACGGGTGGTAGGTGAGTTATAGCTTAGCGCAACGGTTCCAAAACTTAGATAAAAGCAAAACGATTCTGTCATAATAGAGATTACGCGTTGGAAAGAGACGGGGTTCATCCGCGTACAGTTCTCACCTAAATAAAACGGCGACACTTTAAACAACCATTTTGTCAAAAAAAAAAAAAAAACACAAAAAAAACTACAAGACACATAAGAAACTTGATAAACATTATGGGGAAAAAAATATTAACCTGTGTCTAAGGATACAGTTACACTTTTTTAGCGGCCCCCCTAAATGGGAAAAGAAGCTATTAGTTTTGTGTGGAATGTCTGTCCCGTTTAGATCTCGTAAACTAGAAAAGATAGTGAAAATCTGACACCACAATATTTTAGACCATTCAAAGTTCTGATGCAACGGCTACTTTTTTTCGTTTCTGAAAGCGAAAAATCTAATTTTTAAATCACTTATGTAAGCAGTTTTTTTTTCATAAAAATACACCACTTTTACAACTATTCACTATTAATAGTAACAAACACGGGAGGCTCTTTAGGAGGGGAGATATACACGCACCATATTTATAACATATTTATGCCAAAGGTTTTAGATTTTTGATCAAAACATTTTTTTTTATTACATTTGTAATGCTAAGTTATGTAAGTTCTGTCATACTAACTACAACATTTACACACAAAAAAAAGTTTTCTTTTTTTTTTTTTTAAAGAAAAAATCTATTTAGTATGCATGTAAGTTGGACATAATTTAAAACAACAATTAATAAGTAGGTTTTCATATTATCGCATGGACTGCAGCACTGGCGATGGACAGACTATCACTGAACTAAAGAATTATTTTTTTTACGGAAATGTTTTTTTTCTTAGGAATAAGAGATTGTCCCTTTACAAAACAATTAGATCAATTAATTATTCATTATAAGACATCAGCTAGGCCAAGTTCACATCTAACTTTCACCTTTCCTTTGGTTTATACACTATTTATCTAATATTATTTGATGAATATTAATTTTACCAAAATACGACTCATAAATGAACAAGACAATATCAGCAAGTCCTTGTACGTAACTTTTATAGAAAAAGCTTTCTAATCCAACTATTTTCAGAAATAAACTTATCGCCTTTCTATTACATTGCTATTAGCTTATTTCAACCAGATCGTAAAACCATACGCTATTGATAATAATAATAATAATCTTTATTATCCGTAAGGAAATTTGTCTTACAATTTGTGCATTACACAAAACAAAAAAACATTATAACTATAAGAAACCAAAGTGTACATTCACACCAGACTCACTCATAATTTACATGTGACAAAGTTTATGTCAGATTGTTTCTATTTAATGATTTGATTGCCAGGGGAACAAAAGAGTGTTTGTGTCAGTTTGTCTTTGCTATCGGTGTCTTGTATCTCTTTTGTGATGGTATTTCCAAGCAATACTATATGATCACTAACATGCCCACTATATAGTGTAAAGCTATGGGTAGAAATTGTTGAACAAATCATTCTTACTGGTATCAACGTTCTAACCGTGAGACACACCCACGATACTGGACACAGTGCTGGAAGCAGAGAAAGGGGCAAAGACAGATACCTAGAAGGAGACACTGCGAGATAAGAATGAGAGACACAGATAAAGAAAGAAAGACGAACACCCCATAAAGAGACAGAGAGAAAGAGAATCAGAGAAATGAAGGGAAGAAGGAACGCGAGGAGAATATAAATATCCAGAAAGAGACCGAGAAAGAAATATAGAAACTAGCATGAAAAGAAATACCGAGACAGAAAGAGAG
Organism: Biomphalaria glabrata; assembly: GCF_947242115.1. NCBI lineage: Eukaryota > Metazoa > Mollusca > Gastropoda > Planorbidae > Biomphalaria > Biomphalaria glabrata. Next base: position 44,695,244 of record NC_074719.1, read on the forward strand.
GGGGAGAAAGAGAGAGAGAGAGAGACAGAGAGAGACAGAGAGAGAGAGGGGTACAAGTAAATGTAACGCCCTAAACAAAACGTTTCCACAGTTCCAACATCAGAGAAAAGCCACCTCACACTGAAATCTCAGCTCAAAGACTTTTTGCTATGTCTCGGTCTTGACACCCGGCAGTTTGACATTTAGTTCTGGTAGCAATAACCGAATCAAATGAGAACATGGCAAGTCAATGTTTCCATGCAGCCAAAAGCTGTACAGCTCAGCCTAATAGCAAAGTAACCAGGTCAGGAAAGCTGGACAGCTCAGCCTAATAGCAAAGTAACCAGGTCAGGAAAGCTGGACAGCTCAGCCTAATAGCAAAGTAACCAGGTCAGGAAAGCTGGACAGCTCAGCCTAATAGCAAAGTAACCAGGTCAAGAAAGCTGGACAGCTCAGCCTAATAGCAAAGTAACCAGGTCAGGAAAGCTGGACAGCTCAGCCTAATAGCAAAGTAACCAGGTCAGGAAAGCTGGACAGCTCAGCCTAATAGCAAAGTAACCAGGTCAGGAAAGCTTGACAGCTCAGCCTAATAGCAAAGTAACCAGGTCAGGAAAGCTGGACAGCTCAGCCTAATAGCAAAGTAACCAGATCAGGAAAGCTGGACAGCTCAGCCTAATAGCAAAGTAACCAGGTCAGGAAAGCTGGACAGCTCAGCCTTAATAGCAAAGTAACCAGGTCAGGAAAGCTGGACAGCTCAGCCTAATAGCAAAGTAACCAGGTCAGGAAAGCTGGACAGCTCAGCCTAATAGCAAAGTAACCAGGTCAGGAAAGCTGGACAGCTCAGCCTAATAGCAAAGTAACCAGGTCAGGAAAGCTGGACAGCTCAGCCTAATAGCAAAGTAACCAGGTCAGGAAAGCTGGACAGCTCAGCCTAATAGCAAAGTAACCAGGTCAGGAAAGCTGGACAGCTCAGCCTTAATAGCAAAGTAACCAGGTCAGGAAAGCTGGACAGCTCAGCCTTAATAGCATAGTAACCATGTCAGGAAAGTTTGACAACTCAGCCTAATAGCAAAGTAACCAGGTCAGGAAAGCTGGACAGCTCAGCCTAATAGCAAAGTAACCAGGTCAGGAAAGCTGGACAGCTCAGCCTAATAGCAAAGTAACCAGGTCAGGAAAGCATATATATATATATTGATATAACATCTGCTAATGATGTGTTTTTTAATGGGTTTTTTTCCCCCAAAAGATTTTTAAGACAAAGACTTTCCATCAAAAATTCACTGACCACTGATTGATTGAAGTGCCGGGCGTAACCAGTTAGTAAAAGCAAGTTCAGAATACAAAGAAAATGTCACGGTAGAAAGCTAGACAGCGGGTTTCATCCCATGGCGGCATGAGTAGCAGCGAGACCATTCGTTATAGAAGGCCTCAACGGTGACCTGCAACGTCACAGCCTGTGGGCAGTTTAGACCAATAGCTCGTTGCCACACCGTACAGACCTGTGACATGGCAACGAGTTTTTGGTCCAAGCTGCCCACAGGTTCTGACGATGCAGGTCAGTATTCAGGTGACGTAGCAACGAGTTTTTGGTCCAAGCTGCCCACAGGTTCTGACGATGCAGGTCAGTATTCAGGTGACGTAGAAACGAGTTATTGGTCTAAACTGCCTACAGGTTCTGATTGCAGGTCAGTGTTCAGGGCTCTTCTAAGGATTGGTCTCGGAAGCAGTCCGAAAATGGGTTCTCTTAAAAGTCTATCTAAAAGTGAACGTTAGAGCTCTATCGCCAAAATAACAACAATAATAAGATCATAATTCAAATTCTAGTTCCAATAACACGACTAAATCTACAACTTCTATCCGTAAAAACAAAACTCTAAAAAAAAACCTGGGGTACTTTGCAGTCAATCAATGGAGCTCAAAACACGAATGTGCAGGGTTAGTCTTCTAGTCTAGCATGTTTTTGGTTGTCTGACTTTCACCAGCCTTAAGTTTTAAAGTGTTCTCATTTTATCTTCCAGGTCTGTGCATGCACACTTACAAAGTGATTAGACCAACAGTTCCAAAATGTGTTTGGACTTATCAGCACCAAGCAGCGAAACGAAAGATTAGACTTTTTAAATGGGAACACGAATTAAAGACAGCTGAAAAACTGACATTGCATATTCAAAAATTGTAGACTTTTTTTTTTGTTTTCTGAACTGTCGGGTACATTATTGCCATCCTAATTTTACACAATTAAATACAACGCATCTAGTAACTAGAAATCGTGATAAATGTGTGTATTTATCTGAGCTTCGAATCAGATAACAATCATTAGTGATTCTAGTTTGAGGATTTTGGATAGTTTCACATAGTTGAACACACATAAAGAGTCTAGATAAGAACTTAATATTACAAATAATAAAACGGGATGGTAAAAACACATATTGATAAAATCCAAATTTCGACACAGAAATCATTGGCTACAAATATCTAACCAAACACACACACACAAACATATACTCTGCCACGTAGCGATGAGCTAACAACAACCACTATAATCCAAACCGCCAAGTGAAAACGTTAAGCTCTTAAGGCTGAACCCTTAAGTTCACACACAAACAATACGCCAGTGCCACAATGCTGAAAGCACGAGAGAGCCCAGATTCTATCCACACAACAGGACCTGAAGAAACAACAGCACAGAGGGTCTCAGAAGTCACACGCAAAAGTACCCCAACACTTAGTCCACAGCGTGTTCCTAAACATCGCACAATCCCTGAAATGTCCACGCGTCCACCCCCCCCCCCCCCCCCACAAATCACAACAACAGAAACATTCTCAAAGCTAACCCTACAGATCCAAGAGAAATTCGGGAACACCTCCTCCTCCTTCTAACTCAAGCTCTCACTGAGTCAAAAATCAATCAAATCGGGGGCCCCGCAAATCTGGGAAGAAGAAGAAGAAAAAAAAAAGGGGGGGGGGAACCACGAAAAGAAAGAGAAAAGAGGAGAGGGCGGGGGGGGGGTATGAAATAACGAGAGAGATAGGAGGGAGAAAGAATCACGAGAAGGGAATGCCGAAGGTGAGTGTAGATTCAGGTAAAAAAAAAAAAAAAGTTCTCCTGCCAGCAAAACTCCATGGTTCCTCTTGCTCCTGTCAGGCGTGAGTGAGTGTGTGTGTGTGAGTGAGTGAGAGAGAGGGAGAGAAGGAAGGGAGGATAAACTGGCTAACAATCTAGGTTAAAAACAAAAGTATAGGTCCGTGTGCAAGTGATATAGGAAGACATCATGAGCACCTGACTATCATCACACTCAACTAAAGTAACCAACAGACTAAGTAACTAAATGTGTGATATATAAACACATCATAAGCACATATCATCCCATTCGACCAAAGTAACCAACAGACTAACATCTGAAGATAACTAAATGTGTGATATATAAACACATCATAAGCACCTGACTATCATTACATTCAACTAAAGTAACCAACAGACTAAGTGAAGATAACTAAATGTGTGATATATAAACACATCATAGGCACCTGACTATCATTACATTCAACCGAGTAACCAACAGACTAAGTGAAGATAACTTAATGTGTGATATATGAACACATCATAAGCACATATCATCCCATTCAACCTAAGTAACCAACAGACTAACATCTGAAGATAACTAAATGTGTGATATATGGACACATTCTAAGCACCTATCATCACATTCAACCAAAGTAACCAACAGATTAACATCTGAAGATAACTAAATGTGTGATATATGGACACATCCTAAGCACCTATCATCACATTCAACCTAAGTAACCAACAGACTAACATCTGAAGATAACTAAATGTGTGATATATGGACAATTCATAAGCACCTGACTATCATTACATTCACCCAAAGTAACCAACAGACTAACATCTGAAGATAACTAAATGTGTGATATATATGGACACATCCTAAGCACCTATCATTACATTCACCCAAAGTAACCAACAGACTAACATCTGAAGATAACTAAATGTGATATATATATATATGAACACATCCTAAGCACCCATCATTACATTCACCCCAGGTAACCAACAGACTAACATCTGAAGATAACTAAATGTGTGATATTTAACATAGTATACCCTCCCCCTCCTCTTGTTTTTAAAACTTGTACGAAGAGATCGAGATCTAAAATTTTTTTTTTGCATTTTATCAAATTAAAGAATTTAGACGTAGCCTCCTTCCATTTCTAAGTTCTTTACAACTAAACATCTTGATAACAACTGGTTACGTTTACATTTTTCTTTCTAAAAATATTTCTGAAGAACCTTTCATCTAGAAATCCACTTCCCCCTTTTTTTTTTCATTTCCCCATCAATTTACATTACGTAACATTTTCTTTAACTTTATACGATTGTGACGCCCAAACTAAGACCCGCGGGCCAGATCCAGCAATATGCGTGCTGCTATTCGAAGTTACAATGGAATGGAGTATGTGGGGGAGGGGGGGGGGTAAATACGCCTTGAAATTCTCAAAAGTGAAATCTGATGAGCCAAAGAATGTCTTAATTCTAATGAGCCAAAGAATGCCTTAATTCTGATGAGCCAAAGAATGCCTTAATTCTGATGAGCCAGAGAATGCCTTAATTCTGATGAGCCAGAGAATGCCTTAATTCTGATGAGTCAAAGAATGCCTTAATTCTGATGAGCCAAAGAATGCCTTAATTCTGATGAGCCAAAGAAGGCCTTAATTCTGATGAGCCAGAGAATGCCTTAATTCTGATGAGCCAAAGAATGTCTTAATTCTGATGAGCCAAAGAATGCCTTAATTCTGATGAGCCAAAGAATGTCTTAATTCTGATGAGCCAAATAATGCCTTAATTCTGATGAGCCAAAGAATGCCTTAATTCTGATGAGCCAAAGAATGCCTTAATTCTGATGAGCCAAAGAATGCCTTAATTTTGATGAGCCAAAGAATGCCTTAATTCTGATGAGCCAAAGAATGCCTTAATTCTGATGAGCCAAAGAATGCCTTAATGCTGATGAGCCAAAGAATGCCTTAATTCTGATGAGCCAAAGAATGCCTTAATTCTGATGAGCCAGAGAATGCCTTAATTCTGATGAGCCAAAGAATACCTTAATGCTGATGAGCCAGAGAATGCCTTATTAATTCTGATGAGCCAAAGAATGCCTTAATTCTGATGAGCCAGAGAATGCCTTAATGCTGATGAGCCAAAGAATGCCTTAATGCTGATGAGTCAAAGAATGCCTTAATTCTGATGAGCCAGAGAATGCCTTAATTCTGATGAGCCAAAGAATGCTTAATTCTGATGAGCCAGAGAATGCCTTAATGCTGATGAGCCAAATAATGTCTTATTAATTCTGATTAGCCAAAGAATGCCTTCATTCTGATGAGCCAAAGAATGCCTTATTAATTCTGATGAGCCAAATAATGTCTTTTTAATTCTGATGAGTCAAAGAATGCCTTAATTCTGATGAGCCAAAGAATGCCTTAATTCTGATGAGCCAAAGAATGCCTTAATTCTGATGAGCCAAAGAATGCCTTAATTCTGATGAGCCACAGAATGCCTTAATTCTAATGAGCCAAAGAATGCCTTAATTCTGATGAGCCAAAGAATGTCTTATTAATTCTGATGAGCCAAATAATGTCTTATTAATTCTGATTAGCCAAAGAATGCCTTAATTCTGATGAGCCAGAGAATGCCTTAATGCTGATGAGCCAAATAATGTCTTATTAATTCTGATTAGCCAAAGAATGCCTTCATTCTGATGAGCCAAAGAATGCCTTATTAATTCTGATGAGCCAAATAATGTCTTTTTAATTCTGATGAGTCAAAGAATGCCTTAATTCTGATGAGCCAAAGAATGCCTTAATTCTGATGAGCCAAAGAATGCCTTAATTCTGATGAGCCAAAGAATGTCTTATTAATTCTGATGAGCCAAATAATGTCTTATTAATTCTGATTAGCCAAAGAATGCCTTAATTCTGATGAGCCAGAGAATGCCTTAATGCTGATGAGCCAAATAATGTCTTATTAATTCTGATTAGCCAAAGAATGCCTTCATTCTGATGAGCCAAAGAATGCCTTATTAATTCTGATGAGCCAAATAATGTCTTATTAATTCTGATGAGTCAAAGAATGCCTTAATTCTGATGAGCCAAAGAATGCCTTAATTCTGATGAGCCAAAGAATGCCTTAATTCTGATGAGCCAAAGAATGCCTTAATTCTGATGAGCCAAAGAATGCCTTAATTCTGATGAGCCAAAGAATGTCTTATTAATTCTGATGAGCCAAAGAATGTCTTATTAATTCTGATTAGCCAAAGAATGCCTTAATTCTGATGAGCCAAAGAATGTCTTAATTCTGATGAGCCAAAGAATGCATGAAATCTGATGAGCCAGGGAATGCCCTAATTCTGATGAGCCAAAGAATGCCTTAATTCTGATGAGCCAGGGAATGTCTTAATTCTGATGAGCCAAAGAATGCATGAGATCTTATGAGCCAAAGAATGCCTTGATTCTGATGAGCCAGAGAATGCCTTAGATCGGATGAACCAAAGAATGCCGGGAATCCTTGTATACGTGACGAAATAACAGCGTTCGTACTAAATAAAATATTTTCATTCTCCAAGTAGACATCACGAACAGAAGGAACTGTGAACACAATAGGATTTCATTTCAAAAACTATTTCACAAAAGTAGACTAAACATGAAGCTTAAAACTTATGAACTGATCCCGCTTATTGTCTTCCCCTGAATAAATACCTTCTCCGCGACACATGGAAGAACCAGAGTCTTCTAGTGGCTAAACCCCAGCTTATTTTGAACTCTGTCTAGAAAATACAATAAACATGAATGTGTGTAACGTTATTTGTAGCTCCCATGGCTATATTTATATCTATTAGAAAAATTACTGTTGTTTCTCGAAATGCAAACATGTATACACAATACAAACAACATTGACTTTGACACTTATAATTAGGCAACATTTGGCACCTCAAAATGGCCACCCACAGTGCATTACGAAACCGCAAGTGCGGTGATGGCGCCGTGATACGCGTGTCAGAAATTTATATGCCCTCCACCCCCCCCCCCCAACCCCAAGTTTAAAAAAAAAGGAAGGACAGCACTTATCCCGCCCACCTAAGCAGACGACCGATCGCCCCCCCCCCCCTCCCAAGGGTAGACGTATCCCTTATTAAGAAACGCCACAACGCATTACAGGAAGAGTGCACTAATTCTAGAAAACAGCCAAAGACAGCGGCAGGGGCAAGGGAATTAATCTACTCTTGAACTTGTGACATCTCTGGAAAAAAAAGAGTTACGAGGCCCTGCATACATGGGCTCCAAAAAATGACTTCGTCAAGATGGTTTCAGGACCGAGAGGCCGTATTCAAGATTTAGCTCGTATGCCGGAAGTATTTTTAAACTAGCAAAGTAGTAGGCGAAATAAGGCAGCCGTAGGTTTGTTTCATTAAATATTACAAGCTTGGCTCAATCAATGTTACGATTATATTTGAAAGACGTATTAATAATGTGTTCGGAATGTCTATGTTCGGAATTATGTTTTTGTTCATTTGGAGTCGAGTTGTTACTAACTTCAAGTTAGAAGTTTGAGAAACAATGACCTAATAAGGGGCTCTTAGTTTGAAGACTTTCTTCAATCCAATCTGTATTTACAAAGCTTATATCAAGTCGCTCTGTCTGGTAAAATGTTTGCACACCTTATGTCTGCCGCACCCAATCTCGGATAAAGCTGAAATTTTGCACAATTATTTCTTTGACCTGACCTCACAAGAATCAATAAAAAATATTTACCAATTTTTTAATTGCCTAATGGTAATTAATTATTTTGTTTGGCATCTTGAACAAGGGAAAGAAGTTGTACTTGACAGAATGTAGTGATAAAAGTTGAATTAGTCGCCTTGAGGACTCGAGTAAACATTTGTTAATGCATTTAAAAATAAAGATCATCTAAACATTCACAAAGTTACCCCCTTCTTCCCTCCCCCTTTCCCAACTGGTCCAGGCAAGTGATAGCATCATAGCGCATTGAGAAAGCAAACAAAAAAAAAAAAGGTAAAACTATTTCTAATCGCACAGATTTATTATGTCTAGGTCCATCATAATTATAAATACACGAGTGGTCACAACTAATTGAAATAATTACACTTAATATAAGATTTGTTGCTGGTTTGTTTTGTTTTAAAGTGTCATTTCATGTTTTTCTTGTTTAGTTAGTTTGGAAAAAAATCAAACATGATTGAACCTCGCAAATGGTAAAACACCAGTTCTAAATGACCACTGGTAAAAAAGTGCATGCACATAATGTACATGGTTGTAGATCGGGAAATTCAATTGCAGACACACAAAAAAGCGCCGCTCCTCAGTGTAACCCCAAGAACTGGAGAAGATGACGAGGCGCCCATCAATCTTACACATCAGCTCAAGCAATATTATTATAGCTGTTATATTATTATAGCTTTTATATAGCGCTACTTTCGTGCTTATAGCATGCTCAGAGCGCTTTTGGTCCAACCTCATTTTGTGGACCAGTGGTGGGGAGGGGGTATCTAGGAGTTGGTTTTCCGTGCTGCCTTTAGGCGCTCAGTAAACACAACTCTGCCCGAGTCGGGTGTCGAACCTCGAGCCCCCTTCTAGGTAGCCGAGCCAAGCCAAGTTCAAGCGCACTTGGCCTCTCGACCACGCTTCCCAAATACTAATATCAAAAAGCCCAATGAATGAAGTGGTATATGTGACGCATATTGCATTCAAGGTCATCCACGCTTTTCAATTTCGAAACGCCCAAGACGTTTCCATTAACTACACGTGCACACCGTATCACGTGACTGTAGAGCAGTGTTCCCCAAACTGTGTTCCGCGAGGCCTGAATAGGTGGTTCCGCGATCTACTGGAATGGCTAACTAGTAGGCCACGACATGAATTACTCTCTCTAATGTCTAAAGAATCAGCAAGGTGTTCCGCTGAATACTCAGAATGAGCAAGGTGTTCCACTGAATACTCAGAATGAGCGAGGTGTTCCGCTGAATACTCAGAATGAGCGAGGTGTTCCGCTGAATACTCAGGATGAGCGAGGTGTTCCGCTAAATACTCAGGATGAGCGAGGTGTTCCGCTAAATACTCAGAATGAGCGAGGTGTTCCGCTGAATACTCAGAATGAGCGAGGTGTTCCGCTAAATACTCAGAATGAGCGAGGTGTTCCGCTGAATACTCAGAATGAGCGAGGTGTTCCGCTGAATACTCAGAATGAGCGAGGTGTTCCGTTGAATACTCAGAATGAGCAAGGTGTTCCACTGAATACTCAGAATGAGCAAGGTGTTCCACTGAATACTCAGAATGAGCGAGGTGTTCCGTTGAATACTCAGAATGAGCAAGGTGTTCCACTGAATACTCAGAATGATCGAGGTGTTCCACTGAATACTCAGAATGAGCGAGGTGTTCCGCTGAATACTCAGAATGAGCGAGGTGTTCCGTTAAATACTCAGAATGAGCAAGGTGTTCCGCTGAATACTCAGAATGAGCGAGGTGTTCCGCTAAATACTCAGGATGAGCGAGGAGTTCCGCTAAATTCTCAGAATGAGCGAGGTGTTCCGCTGAATACTCAGAATGAGCAAGGTGTTCCACTGAATACTCAGAATGAGCGAGGTGTTCCGCTGAATACTCAGAATGAGCGAGGTGTTCCGTTGAATACTCAGAATGAGCGAGGTGTTCCGTTGAATACTCAGAATGAGCGAGGTGTTCCGTTGAATACTCAGAATGAGCGAGGTGTTCTGCTGAATACTCAGAATGAGCAAGGTGTTCCGCTGAATACTCAGAATGAACGAGGTGTTCCGTTGAATACTCAGAATGAGCGAGGTGTTCCGCTGAATACTCAGAATGAGCGAGGTGTTCCGCTGAATACTCAGAATGAGCGAGGTGTTCCGTTGAATACTCAGAATGAGCAAGGTGTTCCACTGAATACTCAGAATGAGCGAGGTGTTCCGCTGAATACTCAGAATGAGCGAGGTGTTCCGTTGAATACTCAGAATGAGCGAAGTGTTCCGTTGAATACTCAGAATGAGCGAGGTGTTCCGCTGAATACTCAGAATGAGCAAGGTGTTCCGCTGAATACTCAGAATGAGCGAGGTGTTCCGCTGAATACTCAGAATGAGCGAGGTGTTCCGCTGAATACTCAGAATGAGCGAGGTGTTCCGCTGAATACTCAGAATGAGCGAGGTGTTCCGCTGGATACTCAGAATGAGCGAGGTGTTCCGCTGGATACTCAGAATGAGCGAGGTGTTCCGCTAAATACTCAGAATGAGCGAGGTGTTCCGCTGAATACTCAGAATGAGCGAGGTGTTCCGCTGAATACTCAGAATGAGCGAGGTGTTCCGTTAAGGAAAAAGTTTGGGAAACACTGCAGTCTAGAGAGTTGAAAAAAAAAAAGCCTGTCTTTGGTGGTTCTCGTTTTATTGGGAAGTGAATAGACAAAGCGTCGTCTCTATAAAAATAAAAAAAAATTGGCGAATGGCCAAATGTACTACTTTATTAAAACCTGGGTATTAAGAGAACACCTCACTAAGAAACCCAGATGTTGGGTTTTTTTTTTTAAATATATTCCAAACTAAACAAAGACATGTTTAAAATCTCGACCTCAATATCATAGCCCGGAGGACCATCTGCAAACAATAGCTATATACGTTTGAATGAATTTCAAATATTGCTTTGCATCTCGCTGTTGACCTCTTCCAGTCGAAAGTTTACATTCAACTGATTTGGTGCCTGCAGACAGGGGGGGGGGAGCTTTTATTGGAGTTTATTTCATTACAAGAGAGGGCACTACGAACTCACTTCCGTTACGGTATAACGGAAAAAGTGGGGGTAAGGTTGGGTTTTTTAACAAAATAGAAACGATGCAAATCTGGGGTTTTCTTTTATTAAACAATCAACTTATTCTTTCCTATCGTCTGCGCGAAATCTCAATTCGGCTCTTTCTTTCTTCTCTCCCCTTCCATCCTATCGCCGCAAGTCGTTAGACGTCAAAACAGGCACAGATAACCGGGAAATGCAGGGAAGAAACGGAAGAGGGTTGCGCGCCCCTCAACTAGGTCTGGGTAAAAGAGGAAGAGAAGGAGGAGGATGTGGACGAAAATAGCGCCACCAAATTTAAAAGTGTGCCCGAAATAATTTTCAGCGGCCTGCATCTTTCAATAAAATTTATGTGAATATATATATATTTTTTTTAGCTCCCTCTTAGTTCTCGACTCCAAACAAGAGCTTCTTGGAGGACTCCAGATATAAACAAATGAGAGGCAGAAACAGGGTGGTGGTGGGGGGGGGGGCAACTTATTTAGTCAGGTAAACAAGTTTATGCACATGGAGACGGAGGGGGGATAACTCTGCAAAGTGAGGATGAAAGGGAGAGAAGAAAGACGTTCTCTACAAGTATATCAAACAATAAGACGTGCTCTTATTAGATTCAAGCTATGATTAGAGGGGGGGGGGAAGAGGAGGGGAATGTACCGTTTAATTTACTTGATGCGGACAGAACTTGTGAGAGCCAATTAAAAATCCAGCGCAGGCGAAAGAAAAAAAAAGATGAAAAATGCAGGAGATTGTGAAAAACAAATAATGGTTTTGAAATGGTGAATATATATGAGAGGTGCTTTTTTTTTTTCTTTCTGTATTTTTGTATTTTCAAAACAAGATATTGAAGACTTGGAGACAGAAAGTCACGAGTTCTAGAGCAAGTAAATTCGGCTAATAAATTGAAATACAATCGATCCAAGTGAATCGGATCACACTGGGACAAGAACTATTGCTAAGAACAGGCAGGTTTGATTACAAGAACTTATTCCCTACTTCACAATGTTTTCAGTAGGGCAGGGTTCAGCCTCAATAGGATTACCTACACTCGATTATAATAAATTGCCAAATGCAACCGGAAATTCAGAGGATAAATCTCCCTATGCCATGCTGGGATGCGCAGATTAAAAATGTAGGCTCTTGATGACCAGCAAATCTTCAAATTGAAAACTAGATCAGTTGTTTTATAAATACATACAGGTGGTCATCATGACAGACTATTAGAAGAAAGGGACAGAGTTATTCTGGACATGTCTATTGAAAATTTTATAAAAGAAAGACAAAAGAACATATCAGGGTTGCTGGTCAGTTCATACAACCAATATAACTCCATTATTGTCAGTTAACAGCAGAAATATTATCTCTGTGATTTGAAATTCAATCCAAGGTTCCGATTTATGTTCTTTTTTTTTTTTCTCTGTGAATTGATTTTGAAAGAATTAAACTTAAATCAAGTAAAAAAGCTGTTACTTTGGTGTCTAATAATCAGTTGCCTGGTCGGGATGGTTGCCTGGTAGTGCGGTTTGCGCGCTGGACTGTCATTTGGATTTATCGATGGTCCAGGGTTCAAACCCTGCCCGCTCCTGCGGGAGGTTTGGACTAGGAATTAAACTATCTTCAACTCTGAAGGAACATCCGAAACATGTAAAACATTTTACGAACATTTTACAGCAAGTGTTCTTTTTGTATTGTGAGATGAGACAAATACAACTATACAACAGAAACCAACACTTAGTTACACTAGAGATAAAAAATGCCACACTCTGAGAAGAGCTGTAATGTTGGGTATAGTTCACAGATGACTCTTCAGAACCTAGAACTGTCTGTTAAGGCATAGAATATCTTATCTATTTTAAAATACAGACCTTACCTTAAAAAAGAAGATGATTACATCTTACGCATCTCCCTAGGTCAATCTAGTCATGCATATAAATCAATCAACTTAAACTCTGTTAAGTCATTGGTTTTCCTGGCTGATTCAGGGAGCCCATTCCAAGCCCTAATAGCGTAGGGGAGAAGGAGCATTTATGCAACTTTGTCAGAGCATACGAAACAAGACATGTGAAAATTGTGATGTGTATGCTAATTAAGCTTGAACTTAAAGTCTACTAGTAATGTTGTAGTTACATTATCAATGGGGGAGCTCTAGTTTAGAATAAGTAAAAAATGCAAACAATGCAAAGCTCATTGATGTATGATAAAGAATAGGTTCAAAGGTTAAGATTTGAGGATCTGTGTAGCAGCGTTGCATTTAATGTCATTAAACCATCACAACAATGTGTCCTCCTGATACTGTCACACAGGAAACTTCAATTTCTTTGCCTGGTAGGGAAATTTTATTTCTTAGCCTCTGTCACATACTTTAGGGAACTTCTATTTCTTAGCCTCTGTCACATACTTTAGGGAACTTCTATTTCTTAGCCTCTGTCACATACTTTAGGGAACTTCTATTTCTTAGCCTCTGTCACATACTTTAGGGAACTTCTATTTCTTAGCCTCTGTCACATACTTTAGGGAACTTCTATTTCTTAGCCTCTGTCACATACTTTAGGGAACTTCTATTTCTTAGCCTCTGTCACATACTTTAGGGAACTTCTATTTCTTAGCCTCTGTCACATACTTTAAGGAACTTCTATTTCCTTAGCATTTATCACACACTTTAAGAACCAGTGAAATCTGCCCATGTGGAGTATCACCAAAGAATGCTGACCACGTCCTCCAAAACTGCTCTCTTTACCAAGAGGCCAGTAAAAGACACTGGCCCCCAAAACACCCCAATAGAAAGAAAACTATATGGAGAGCTCCCTGATTTGGAAACCTCTGCACAGTTCATCTCATGTATTGGTCTAGTCATCTGAACACTCCAACATAACAATGAGAACGAAGAAGAAGAACACACTTTAGGGAACTTCTATTTCTTAGCCTCTGTCACATACTTTGGGGAACTTCTATTTCTTAGCCTCTGTCACATACTTTGGGGAACTTCTATTTCTTAGCCTCTGTCACATACTTTAGGGAACTTCTATTTCTTAGCCTCTGTCACATACTTTAGGGAACTTCTATTTCTTAGCCTCTGTCACATACTTTGGGGAACTTCTATTTCTTAGCCTCTGACACATACTTTAGGGAACTTCTATTTCTTAGCCTCTGTCACATACTTTAGGGAACTTCTATTTCTTAGCCTCTGTCACATACTTTGGGGAACTTCTATTTCTTAGCCTCTGACACATACTTTAGGGAACTTCTATTTCTTAGCCTCTGTCACATACTTAAGGGAACTTCTATTTCTTAGCCACTGTCACATACTGTAGAGAACTTCTATTTCTTAGCCTCTGTCACATACTTTAGGGAACTTCTTTTTCTTAGCCACTGTCACATACTTTGGGGAACTTCTATTTCTTAACCTGTCACATACTTTGGGGAACTTAGCCAAGTTTAAAAGATTATGAAAGAGAATGCTATAATGTTCCAAATGTTCAAAACGAAATGGACAAAAAGATTTGGACTTATAAAAATTATAATTACTATTAAGTCAAAGACGATTAATAATGTTTGTAAGCATTAGAGTTTGAATGTTCTTGTCCAATGGCAAACATGCCTACATAGTGACTTTAACTGATATGTAATAACTATTTAGAAATGTGGGGCCCAGTGGCTGAGTGGTTAAGCGCTTGGCTTCCAAACCTGGGGTTTTGAGTTTGACTGGGATTTTGAATTTCAGGATTTTTAGGGTGCCCCTGAATCCAACCAACTCTAATGGGTACCTTAATTTAGTTGGGAAAGTAAAAGCAGGTGATAATTTTGCTGGCCACATGGCACCCCGCTCGTTAACTATTGGCCAAAGAAACAGATGACCTTAACATTATCTGCCCTATAGAGTGCAAAGTCTTAAAGGGGAACTTTATTATTTAGAAATGTAAATATTTTTTTGTATAAAAAATGTGAATATCCATTTTATATTATATTAATATATAGAATTTATAGAACAGATCTATTTACTGGCATTAGTTATTTATGCATTATATCTGCTGTATATATTGAATCTATATAAAAATCTAGATACATTTGATATTTAGACTAGAGATCTTATCTAGATCCATCTAATCTATACATTTATAGACTAAAATAGATCTAGTCTTAAATCTATTATGACTCATCTTTTTCCCATTGCTACTTTTACTTTACTTTAGGACTAAACATATAATATAGATCCAAAGAAACTAAGAGGCAAAATAGAGCAGTGAGATTTAGAAAACATGAATATAATAATATAAGAATATATTACATTCACATTTGATTAGAATAGAAACAGTATTAACATCATTGGACAGATAAATAACATCACGAAATAGAATAGTAAATTTAGAGACACTTCAGGACAGAAGACTAAAAAGTAAAGTAGAAATAATATTTATATAAACAAAACATGAACCATAATACAAATTTTATCTTAATAAATGTATTAATATAAAATACTCAGAAAGACACACAGTCAGAAAGATAAAGGCACATTTCTTTTTATTTTTTATTTTCTTCCATCTAGATCTAGATTATTATATAAATTTGTAGATATATCTAGATCTATGTTCTCGCTCTACATTTAATAGTAGGACAAATCATACACATGCTAGATTTACATATCTAGTAACTTTACATTACTGTGTGTCATTACTGATTAGTTAGACTCAATAACATCATTAAAAACAACATTTATGACTTAAACTATAAATTGACACATGAAAGGTCAACAGTAACGCCCATGATTTAGAATCTAGATCTAGAGTTTATAAGATAAGACATAAATAATATAAATGAGATTTATAAGACTTACTTAAAGACTTTTAAAGACATTGTCATATTTCACTGTCTTTTGTGTTTACAGTTTAGTCATCGATTTAGATCTATATTTTTAGTATACTTATACTACATAGATATCTAGATTACTAGATCTATTAAAGAATCTAGATCTAGATTTCTAGACTCTACCTGCTGTTCACACTGTTTATATACTATTAAGTATTATATACTACAGTATTTATAAGTACAATAAGTATTTAATTAATAATTATAAATTATATACTAGTATTAGATCTAGATCTTTAGAAGTAATCTAACTATATTCTAGATGATAGATCTATTAAATCTATACTCATTACTACTTTATTATATTAGATATACTATAGTTATAGTTACACTATAGTACTATCAATTACTATCATACTATACTGAGTTGTATATTATACTATAGTATAAGTATAGGGTATAGGCTAGGACTATAGGATAAAAACTAGATTAGAATCTAGACTATATAGATTATACTGATTATACTGATTATAGTAATTATAGAAATATCTAGATCTAGAATATCTGTACTAGATAGTACATTACTATTACTATTCATATTTATATATAAATATACTATAGATCAATAATAGACAATATCATAGATCTAGAGTCTATGTCTATAGTGACTATAGTAGTATAGAGACTAGATTAGATAGAGGCATATCCACATTATTATCAGTATACTCCATTTTATTATTCACTATGGCTCAGTATGACTTTAGAATCACTTACACTAGGTCTAGGCTGACAAGGTCTAGATCTACTATACATCTCTCTATACTCTATTCTATATTTATTAGATCTAGATAATCTAGAGTAGAGAGAATCTATGTCTACTAATGACTAATTTGTCTAATTCTAATACTACTAATTATAGTCTAGATCTAGGTCTAGGTGTAGACTAGTAACTCTAGTACTAGACTCTAGGGGGGGAGTAGTAGGTGTCTTCTCACTTCTCTTCTCAGTTCTGTCCTGACAACTCACACTCAGACGACTCAGTCTCAGAGCTTTAATTATTTTAAACTAAACTAAAGCCTAAGTCTAAGACACTAGGCTAGCCCTCTAGCTAGACTTGACAGTGACTAGACTAGAGTAGACAGTCACAGTGAGTAAATTTGAGTAAAGACTGTGACTTATTTTCTGTGAATAGTGAGTGTGACTCTGACTAGTGTGAGTGTCGGACTGTCACTGTGATGTGTGGGAGTAGTTTAAGTGTGAGTAATCAAGCAAGTTAGCAAGTATGAAAAAAGTGTGAGTGTGAGTCGGTGATTGAGACTGAGTGTGCTGTGACGTGTTTCTTGGAAGTTTCTATTTAAGTTAATTAACTTAACTTCTTAAGTCTTAACTCTTAAGTGAAATTGAAATTAAGTAATAAGTCTAAGTTAGACTTATGACTTAGATCTAGATCTAATCTAAGTCATCTAAGTCTTAATTAACTATTCTATTTCTACTCTAGATAGTCTAGATCTAGATTTTCTAAATTATTTAGGTATTTTAGATCTAAAACCTACCAAGAATTCAGTCTCAGTGTTAAAATCAATTTATAAACAAGATCCTCTGGTGCATATCGATAATTTGTATTCTTTGTTTTCGCAGACACACATTTATTAGTGACGTCATTGTTTTCTGTGTATACATTGATGAAAAAAAAAGAGACTGACCTATATTGACCTGAAATTTTCAAGGCAAGTCTTCGTTGATCTTGAGAATAATAGATCTAATCTAAACCTAGATCTAGTTCAACATGGTTCAACTGAGGTTAACGATTGCAAATGTAGACCCTCCTGAAGTTAAGGGTTAGCAGACGTCCAGCTAAAATCTTAAATCTTATATAATACAGACGTTACTTAAAAAAAGAAGATGGTTAAACAGCATTTTAGTTTTATGTTCCTGTTTGATTAGTATAAATCTTTTAATAAACCTTAATTCTTTCTAGTTATATTTTGGTGTTGAATTCAATTCATTCATAAGAGATGTTTAATAAAATCGCTAAATCCCAAAACTGTTAGCGTTCTTACGTATTCTGTCCATCGTCATAAAAATTTTCATTTAATGTCTCAAAATAAAAATTTAAAAAAAAAACTAGCATTTTAGTTCATTATAATTCATTATGAAAGAAACAAATTCATTTTATATCCGAAAATCTTTGAAAGGTCTTTAGTTCAACGATGAGCTGCTAACCACTGTAAAAAAAAACGTAAACTCATTAGCCAGATAACAAGGTCCCCATGGGCTTGCATAAGACTTTCCGTAATGGAACAGTACCAGAAAAAGTAGAAGAGATAGATAAAGAAAGCCATGGGAAGACTACATTAAAGAATGTACAGGCCATTAATTGGATGAATTTCTTTCCAAGGCTTCCGAACCAGGTGTTCCGGGATTGAATCCTGTTGAAAACTGAAAATGTTAATTTCGGGATTTTTGGGCGCCTCTGAATCCATCCAGCTCTAATGAGTATTATACCTGACACTAGTTGGGGAAAAGTAAAAGTTGGTCGTTGTGCTAGCCACATGACCCCCTGGTTAGCCGTGCCCCCCCCCCCCCCCCCCCCAAAAAAAAAAAAAACAACAGATTAGCTTTACATCATCTGCCCTATAGATCGCAAGGTTTGAAAGGGAAACTTTACTATAGAAAGATTATTTACGATTGTTTAAACTTCGAGAATGAGGTCAAATAATTTTCTTAGCTGCTAGCTCGTTTATGATTTCACAAATGTTGTTTGTAACGCAGATACATTCCATGAGTTGGGCGGTTTCAACTATGTCGTTGTACTTAGCGGTTATAGAAAATATTTGGAAATGTAGGCTACTGGTTTGACTATTACTTTTAACTGAAGAATTTGACTCCAATTTTTCACTCGCCTTTTAATTGTACTGGGAGAAAGGCTGACGACTTAAACTGGGCTCTTCTATTGAGGAAATATTTTTTACTTTTATAATCCGCTTTCCAATCATCCACTTTACACAATCGTTGTCTAGTTAATAAACCTGAACCCAACGTCACCCAACAGAAAATACACATAGTGACAACTTCATTTGTTGGCTTAAAATGTGACAAACCTTTTAGCTCGCCTTTTATAAACTCATTTTATTGTATCTTATGTGAAATATTTTATCTTATCTTATATAATATATCTTTAAAAAAGAAGTTGATTACGTCCTACGCGTCAAGCATTCAGTCATGGATATTAACCAATGAGTTAAATTATGTCAAGTCACTGGTTTTCCTGGCTAGCTCAGGCAATCCATTCCATGCTCTAATAGCACTAGGGAAGAAGGAGTATTTGTACAAATTTGTCCTAGCATATGATACGACTTGATACGAGGAATGTGCCTTTATCTTTGTGTCTTTCAGAGTATTTCATTAAATTTTGTTTTTGTATTTGAAGATTATGGTTCAGTGTTTTATGTATAATTGCTACTTTACTTTTGAGTCTTCTGTAATGTCTTCTTTTGAGTCTTCTGTCCTGAAGGCTTTCTAAATTTAGTGATTTTACCAAAGGTGTTACTCTAGTCAAATGTGAATATTCGTTCGTTAATCTTCCAATCACTTCAATTTCATTTAATTCAACTGACTGTCCGCAACTGACTGACTTTAACTAATTCTCTTTAACTTGCAACTTTCTCTCTCTCACTATCTTGCCAACTATCTGACCTCGAAGTATCGAACTTTGAAAAATTGTAGAATAAACAAGAAAAAAAAAATATTAATAATAAAAAAAGCTTATCTAAGGGGAAGAACCAAAATATCACTGCCATATTTCTTAATACTGAGGAATAAGCTCCCCTTTTTTTATATGAAACAACATTTATTAATTATCACTAATTGATTAACTAATTCGTTAATTTAAAAAAAAATTGTTTTGTGATGGGAAAAAAACGTTATACAAAATGTAATAAAGAAAATAACTCCACATTTACAGCCAAACCAGAACAGCTATGCTTTTGTTTTTTTTTTTTAAAGTTAATTCCTTAGCACCTCAACTGAAATTGTTTAGCTTCACTATTTGCCAGGGCGCCATGGCTGAGAAGTATTGCCCAGTCTTTGTTCAACGATCGGGCGCTTCTAGAATCTAAAGGGAGAGATTAATTAATACCATCCTTAATTAAAGGCTATCCCTCCTACGCCTTGAATAAAAAGCGTAGTGAAATAATAATGCAGGGGGTGTTTAGGAAACAAGAGGGATGTGATAATCAGGACTATAACAGAAATATCCTTATCAATAAAATGTTCATCTTAAGGAAAGACACATTTCACTAGAAACAGTTGAACCTTTAAGCAAAGGACAATGACTAAACCTGTTTTCGCTTGCTTCTCTGGAGAATGGGAAAGCTTTGTTTGAAATGATTTAACAAGTACGAACATTATAAGAGCAAGCAACCAATGGCATTTATTCCGATAGTAAACATGAAGACTGTCTTCCACTTTTATTAGAAATATTAGTAACAAAGTCACCGACAATGTCAAGGAACATAACAATTTCTTCCTCGAGAGTCCATATTCTTCTCAATAAGTTGCCCATGCTAAGCCAGCTGATACTATTACTGTGGTACCAAACCTCGGAATGCTTTGTTTCCAAATCATCAAGTAGGCCTATTTCTTGGAACTGCCTGGGGTTAAGACCCCTAGCTCTTAGAAGTTTGATCACTGAGATAATTGGGCCAATAATTGGGCATGTTTGCTATTCAATACAGCTTTGCACAAACTTTCCTGTGTAGAGATTATGGTTGGGATACTGAGCGCCTAAAGGCAGCACGGAAAATCAACTCCTAGATACCCCCCCCCCCCCAACTGGTCCACAAATGAGATTGGACCAAAGCGCTCTGAGCATGTTATAAGCATGAAAGTAGCGCTATATAAAAGCTATAAACATATATATTGTTCTTAGATTTAATTAACAAACCTGTTCTTGTTTTCTCTGTCAAAACACAGCATCACCAGTTGTCATTTTGTTCCATGCCAACTAAACACTTTCAGTTCTTCATAGCATTGAATAAATACACAAGGATAAAGGCACATTCCTTGTTCCATATGCAAGGAAAAATTTGTACAAATGCTCCTTCTTCCCTAGTGCTATAAAAGCATGGAATGGGTTGCCTGAGCCACCCAGGAAAACCAGTGACTTGGCAGAATTTTAGTCATTGGTTAATATGCATGACTAAATGCATGATGCGTAGGACGTAATCATCTTCTTTTTTGAATTAACGTCTGTATTATATAAGATAAGATACTGGCCTGAGTTTGTTCCTTCAAATGTTTCCACATTCTGCCAATAAGAAATTACTTTCTTTTTTTTTTTAGAATGACATGTATAGAGACTACATCTTTAGCTTCTTCAACATAAGAATCAGAAGTGGGAAGCGTGGCCGAGAGGCTTGGCTCGAGGTTCGACACCCGACTCGGGCAGAGTTGTGTTTACTGAGCGCCCAAAGGCAGCACGGAAAACCAACTCCTAGATACCCCCTCCCCCCCACTGGTCCACAAATGAGATTGGACCAAAAAGCGCTCTGAGCATGCTATAAGCATGAAAGTAGCGCTATATAAAAGCTATAATAATAATAATAATGTATATAGGTATTTCAAATTAATTCTTTTACATACGTATATATATATGCATTTTATATTTATATAATCTTAGCTAGAGTAATGGAAAAAATCCAACACAAAATGACATTCTGACCATGCTAGTGCTTTAATTAGTGATTTAACTTTTATTTGGAAACTGTTTACACGTAGTGTGTGATATAGCAAAAAGTAAGGAAACATTGAATACATCAGTCTAGTACAAAGCAATATATGAACATTTTCTGGTGAGGACAAAATGTGAACATCAATAGGTTCCTGTCCATGAGCCCAATACTAGTTCTTTACTTGCTTTTCAAAACAGGAGCTGAAAGTAATTTACTATTATAAAGGGGGACAACTTGATTTTTTTTAACCTTTCCATGGCATAAAATAGTGAGAGAAATTACCGAACTTTTGGTCAATTATTAACACTCCCTACAGAATGTGGTGTGTAGATTTCAGTCACACCAATGACACCCAAAACATCTTTTGGTGGAGTTTCATACATTTCTTCAAGAAATATTCAGAAAGTTGTTAGGATCTAGAACAGGCGGAAATTTACCTCCAAAAATTGCAGAAAAAAGATACTATGATATCCCAGGAAAGATATTATGCCATGGTCAGATGACAAGGTGATGTAATTAAAAAAAAATATTTACACACAAATGTTCTCTACTTGGAGGATTCACTCAGAAGTGTTGTAACATACAGGATGAATGTAAAGTTGGGAGCTGAAGATGAAAATTTGAAGTTTTTGTTTTTCTTAGTTGTTATGTCTTTGAATATAATATCATTAAATCTGAATGGGTAAGTTAGGTAAAATATTATGTCATATTTAATTAGGTCAGGGTTATGGCCATTGTTAATGTGTTGTTTTTTATTTTCTAATTTTTTGTCTTCTAAATATAAACATTATTCAGTAATTAGAAATTCACATTAGTCAAAGATTAGTGAGAACAAGATAAAAAACATTCTAACGATCCTCCAAGATTACAGTCGTCCTGACTGAATTTACTGCACATATATCTTCAAAAACAAAAAGATCCAACCCAACCAGAAATCTTTGAATTCTTAACTCAATGCAAATGCGACTTGCAACAATTCAAAACATAGCACAACGGGTTCATTGGAAATAGATACATGTCATTGATTTTGAATATTTCAATAAACAAAACAACATAAAGATATTCTACATTAGAACTTAAATTGAAAATCAACTGAACCATTAGCTTTCTTCCACTCGTATAGTCAGAAAATAAAAGGACCTCCATTCTACTATCATCGCAAATGAATATGTACATAAGATACAAAAATTATTGTACACGGTGAAAGACTGAAGATGATTACAACAGTAGTGGAGTTACTTCCCCAGTTAAGATTAAGTAGATAAAGATGTCAGACAGGGCCGGTCCTAGGGATTGCGGGGCCCAATGCCAAAACTAATTGCGAGGGGCCTAGTCTGGGTGGGAATAAGGATAATAAATGAAAATTAAGATTTTGTACTAGGAAATAAATTCGGCTTTGCATTTTATTCATTCTTTTCTAAGTACGAAATTGAGATCAAGTTAATTTTACTTTACCAATCTTGCAACCTATGGCATATTTATATGCCAGTGACTATAAAAGTAAATACAGTATTGGAACTTTCGGTTATGGGGAAAATTCGTCCAATTATTACATTTTATTGCATGAAAGTTGACACTGCCTTTTTTTTAATCGCACGTAGGAATGGCGTTTTCCATAATGAATGACACACACAAATGATAATTTTGTCTATTTTTTTAACGAGTTTCCAGTAAATTTTAATAAGTGCAGGTTATTTCCAGGAATTTTTGTATATATTTTGCAATTAATAATTACACATAAAATTAGCGCGGGGCCCACTGCGACCGCATAGGTTGCAGTGGCCTAAGACCGGCACTGATGTCAGAGGTTACTAACTCAAAGCAAATTAGAGTAATCCCCCATTTAAAAAAAAAAACCCAGGATCTCAGTTAACTCTGAAGGTCAAGAACAACATCTAGGTTTTTTTACAAGCAAAGGTGGAGTTTTTTTTTGGTCCCCTATTAACGTTCCTTACTATTTGTTTTACAACAGACTCGCAATGGTTACATCAGAGATACAATAAGAGAGAAACTAGCATTCACCGGAGCATAAATGAACACAGGAACATAAATCCAAGCAGACAATGACAGTGAACATTTCCTGCACTACTTTAAGGAGCTTTCCATAAATAGTTTTATGTGTGAACTAATGTGTGTGAATGATACAACAGAGACACACTTTCCTCAGATATAACACAACACTCTGAACAGCTCAAGTTAATATTCTATGACCATACCTAATAATTTAAATCAAGGTAATGAATAAAACTAGAACTTGTTTAAACTGTTGACACCAGCAAAAAATACTTATTAAATGTCTAACAATGTAATTATTCTTTTTTTTTCCTCTTCAAATCATAAAATGTCATGCAAATTAATGGTTCAATATAAACATTCTTACTTGATTGGTTATGACTTCGTTCTGCTCCTAACATAAAAGCAACAAAAATACAAAATTTAGTAACATAAAAAAAAACAATAAAAAAAAAAAACATGAATTCACATACACACACTAAATTATTATAATATTGAGATATAGTTTATTGAACAATTACACTAACATAACATTAAATGAAAAGACTAGATGGACAGCAATTAGTGATTTAACAGTAAGGACAACATATATTGATTGAAATAAGGTATTTGATTTGTAAGTTCTGGACATTCCTATAGAAATGAAGATTACCATATCAGAACCCAAACCTCATGCAAGATGGCAGTGGGCAGAGTTTGGAATATGAAGTCGGGACGATTAAGATGACAGTGTAAAGCGCATACCGCACAACCAGGCAGTCTGTATGTTTTACATGTTTAGGATGTTCTTTCATAGTTGAAGATAATCTACATCCTAGCCCAATCTTCCCGCAGGATGACGGGGGATGTCAGCAGGCAGGGTATAAACCTGGACCATCGAGAGAACCAAACAACATTCCAGCGCACATACCGAACGACCAAGCAGCTGTCCTGGTAGAACGTTAAATAACTGACTAATCAGACGGGTAGAATTCATTGAAGGAAACAGAAGGATAGCATTTATTCACTTTATTGGAAATATTGAAATAATTCCTCAAAAGTAGGAAGATTTGGTCCAGTAAAGGACACCAAGTCATAGTGTGGTCCAGTAAAGGACACAAAGTCATAGTGTGGTCCAGTAAAGGACACAAAGTCATAGTGTGGTCCAGTAAAGGACACAAAGTCATAGTGATCTCAATCTAATGAGTACATGAAAGAATTCAAATAAATAAATATGATAAATATTGCTAATAATTTGTGAGTACTAGAGATAAAGTATAAATATACATATTAAATATATTGTGCATTCGTGAAAAAAAAAAATTAAATATGATAAGAAAAAAATTGCTTGATATGTCAAGAAAACAAACAAACTATTTGTAAATTGATAAGAGATTATCATCCCTAATACAATAGCAAAAAAAATGATCATAGCAGTCTCTTGCTTCAACCTGGTCATGATAAATAAGAGTTTGTAAGTCATTAGCTGATCATAAATATGTAATCTTACATTTAATTATAATGAACATAGCTGAGTTCAAGTGGAGATATATTGGGGGGGTGGAAAGTCACATTTGTAATATAGAGTTTTAATAAAGAATAATATTATTGTTTAAATAAGCACTAATGGCACTTAAGAAAAAAAAAGTATATACATAAATCAATCATAGGCACTTGATGAGATAGATTCTGGTATTTATGTATTACTGCTCTGAAATATTTTTTATTCCATTTAGTTTTCTGAGATGGTGGTAAATATTCTTTTAGTTGCATTTTGTTTTGTGGAGCTTTTCAAGTCTGGAATGCTGAACTTTGACACTGTCCTGCTGCCCCATGTGTCGGTGAGGTACTCCGAGAAAAGAGAAGAAGCCATGGCAACCTCCTGCACTGCAGAGTCCAGGAAGCTGAGCTGGGATTCTGAGAGAAAGGAGACCTCTGTTAGATCTGACAGGGTTGTGGTCAC
The DNA here is from genome assembly GCF_947242115.1 of Biomphalaria glabrata. Taxonomy (NCBI): domain Eukaryota; kingdom Metazoa; phylum Mollusca; class Gastropoda; family Planorbidae; genus Biomphalaria; species Biomphalaria glabrata. Next base: position 44,720,579 of record NC_074719.1, read on the forward strand.
TTCGGAGCTGGGGGAGTTAGCGCTGCTGGAAGAGGACTGAGACATGTCGCTAGTGGAGGACAACGATGACCAGGAAGAAGAGCTCGTGGAAGACACTGAGCCGGAGGGTTGTTCTCGAGGGCCTGTCACGGCGGAGGTCTGAGTGTATGTTAGAGACAAAGCAGGCATCAGTTGCTGACAGTGGTGTAGAAGTTTCTCCATACATTTCTGTAGGGACAGACTATCTTGACCAGAACCTGTGAACATTTGATATAAATTCTGTTAAAATCCACAGTGGTCTTAAAACTAAGAACCAAATAAAGTTAGTTAAATATTTTATTTCTCAGGCATCAAACATTGACAGGAGGCGTGGTGGCTGAGCGGTAAGGTGCTTGGCGGTCCCGGGTTTGAATCCTGGTGAAGACTGGGATTTTTTATTTTGGGATCTTTGAGCGCCTCTGAGTCCACCCAGCTCTAAATGGGTACTTGACATTAGTTGGGGGAAAGTAAAGGCGGTTGATTATTGTGCTGGCCTCATGACACTCTCCTTAACGGTAGGCAAAAGAAAGAAATGACCTTGACATTATCTGCCCTATAGACCACCATGTCTGAAAGGGGGAACTACTTACTATTAAATATATAATATATATAAACATTGGCAGGAATAAAATCCATACATTATGACTATTTTCTCTGTAGTATAATTTTTAACTTTTTATTTTTTGTTAAAAATGTACGAAGCTGTTGGTGGTCAATAATTTCTCATTATATTAATTTCTTTTAAACATGACTCAAATAACTGGGCTTAACATCATCTGAGTATCCTTGTAGCGTATGAATACATCAGAGCATAAGTATGTTGTCTTAAAATTTATATTTAAACATAGTTATGTCCCTTAGCTTCCATTAGTAGTGTTTTTATAGAGAAAATGTTAATTTTTAATTAATTCAATAGTTAATAATTGAAAAAGTGACCTTCTAAAATTGTCATAAAATGTGTTGTCACACAGTACAAGCTTGAAAGGACAATGAAAAGTTGTTAAATGATTAAAATTTCTGACCATGACGAACGTGTGAGCTACTGGGCAAACTCCTTTTAAAAAATCTGCTGAATAGTTTTCTTTAGTATCTATCCAATGTTTTAGTATCTAACAGAAACAAAGCATTTTGCTTTGACTCAGTCCAAAGCACATAATCTGTCACATAATTTTGCCTAGAAACAGAAATCAGTTTAGTCAATTTCCATGTATATCCTAACATTTGATGTGAGTGAATGAAGAGCTACACTTAGAATAGAACTAGGCATAGGCAATGAGTGGCAGTATAACTAGACACAAACCAAGTGACCAAGAGACTCAAAGAACTAGATGTAATATAGGAAATGAGCAACAGTAAAACTAGACATTTCAACAGACTGACAATAGAACTAGATACATGAGCTGAGTGAAGTAAAACTAGACATTTGAAAAAAACTGACAATAGGATTAGATTTATGAACAGAGGGACATTAGAACTAGACATTTTAATAGACTGAAAATATAAATAGCCATATGAATAAAGTAACAACAAAACTAGAAATATGAATGGACTGATATTACAGCTAACATTTGAAGCAACATTAGACACTGGAACAGATCTGATAATACTGACAATACAACTAAGACATATGATTTGCGTGACAATAAATCTACACATCAAATGATTGACAGACTTTTGAAATGTGACAGCAGAACTAAACATTTTAACTGAAAATAGAACTAGACCTTGCCACATTTCAAAGCCGAATAAAAAAAAGGACGATGTAGAACTTACCATGCAGTACAGACTCAGCAGCCAACAGCAAGGATTTGCTGGACTTCACCACAGCCAAGACACTGGATACAATTTTCTGAAGCCTAGCATACACGGCTTCATAAAACTGAGGAGATTTCTGGTCTCCATGCAAAGCTTCTTGAGCTAGTCCTTGTTTCAATGTTTTCTGCACAAGGGCTTGGATACACGACAGGACATGTTTCAGCCTTCTGGACATTTCACGAGCTTTCTGGAGAATGTTCAAGTACCATCATGAGTAAAGGTTTTCAGAGAAACAAAGCAAAAAAAAACCCCTCACCCATATTAACTAAACTTTCACTTAGGAGAGCATGAAATCTTATTCTGACATGAAAGATGTACTAAAACAAAACCACACTGCAATTTAAATACTATGCAGTGATTCTAAAACTATTGGAGATTTCATGGCAGATAACTAAAATAGTAACAAAAATTAGGAAATGTTGACAACCTAGGTGTTTTCAAAGGTTTATGAGAATTTTTGTGCACTTTTTAGCCCCTTAAATCAGATTTCTAAGCCATTTCACTTTTGCACAAACTAATGTTTATCACGAAAATGCCCAATAGTGTAGCCTGATCAAACAAATGTAAAAACTGTAAGCTAAATCTTCTGTTACTATTGTTAACTTGATCAGTCAAATGTGACAAATGTAAGCTCAATCTTCTGTTGTGATTGTTAACTTGATTTCGATACCATTTGAATAGAAGCTGACAAATTATGATATCCATCAATAACTGGAAATTTAGGCCACATTTTATGAAAAAAGATTTTCATTTTTAACATGATATTTTAAGTCTTTTGTTAAACTGGCATAAGTAAACTCTTTGGACTGACTTGTTTGGAAAAGATGTTAACAAATCCAAATGTAACACTTCAAAACATTTTAAGTGTAATCCCTGAATCAATTACCTGGTCCGAGTTCACAGCACGAGCTATGTCATCACATTTGTGTTCTAACTGCTCTAGAGAGGTGAGACCACTTTCAAATACGTGAGTAGCCAGTCTGTTACAGCCAGATACAAAACTTTTGACCACATCTGAGCTCAACTGAGCAAGAAAAACAAGCAAAATATATAAAATACTTTTAAAAAAAAAACAAAGCTTATCTCAGGGAAAGTACAGCACAATCACTGCTACATCTTTCAGTACTGCTAGGATATCTCTCCCTTTTCTATATACAATAAAATAAATTAATCAACTCATACTGATTAACTATTTGATATTATTTTGAATGATTCATGTGCTGTCTTCGACTATAAATAATTGTGCTGAATTTCAACTTAATCCAAGAATGGGAAGTGGGAGAAAAAAATGTGTAGAAGAATCATGCCAGACAGACAGACATATATTAGCTTTGTAAAAGGCAGAACTTTTAATGTAATATATTGCCTACAAATCAAAAGCTACTCAACACTGCAATTATAGAGAATAAATAACTTCCATTCATTAAGCACATGATGAAATTAAAATTGACTTTTTAAAGACTTTGGCGTCTGCTTGTTTAGTATCATCTTCTTTCAGCTCAACCAACGATAGTGCAAGGGAAAAAGTATTTTTTTTTATCGACTATTGCTTACTTAGGAGTCAATCTTTTTTACCCTTACAGTATTTCAGTGCATAACATGTTAGAGTCTATGAAGAATTTATCTTTTTGTGTATATTTTGAAATAACTTATGCAAAAGAAGAATTGCTTTTTGGGTACAATAAATATATTCATATAAATGTTTTCTCTGTTCACTAAATTTTTTTTTTAGTTTAGTCTTTAGAATGAAATCTAGATGTAAACTAATCAACAGCTTACCTTGTTTCTGTCATGTTCAAGTTGTGAGGGACCAATTCGCTGGACATTTGTCTGAGTGGCTAAGGCCAGCCCACCACAGGTTTCACACAGTGACAACAGTGTTGCGGCCAGCTTGTGTCCACTTTCAGTTGTAAGACTGACTAGCTGACCTTCACAAGCCTGACAACAAAAACGTAACTCCTTGCTCAAATAAAAATACTAATACAGACAAAGAGATAACTTAAGCTCCCCTTTGGACCTTGAGATCTCTATAGGGCAGATGATGTTGAGATCATGTTTCTGTGGCCCATGGTTAACAAGGGTGTCATGTGGCCAGAACAACAACCGCCTTAAGTTTTCCCCCCAACCAATGTTAGGTACTCATTAGAGTTGGGCGTTATTAAAATCATTAGAGTAGCTAATGATTTTATCAAATAGAAAGAAATTGATAAGAAAAAGTGATTCTGATCATGCACATTTACTCAAACTCTGAATTAAAAAAGAAAAAATCTTTGATAGAGCAATATTTAAATTTATTTCATATTCATAGAGTTTGGCTAGGGTTTTTTTTTTTTGTGTTTTTTTTAGAAAATTTCAAAAAAACCTGGAGCTTCGCTATGTGCTTAAACTGTAATGACAATGACCTACCTGTAGCAGGGAAGTGGAGTGGCGTCGAAGATCACTGACCCAGTCAGCAGCTTGGTCCAGCAAATCTTTCACCAGAGAAGACTTGGTCCCACTGTGGTCACTATACCATTGAGAGGTGAGCAGAGTTAGTGTGTGGACGTCTACTACAATCACAGACATTGGCTGGCTCCATTCTGCACCCATACCTGCCAGTCAAATTAAACCCAGAGAAATAATTTAAATGATGAAAGAAAATCCTATCCACTTTTTTTTTAAAAGGATATAAATATCTTATAAGATTCTAACACATAAAGAGATTATAAACTATTGATTCTTAGAATAACCTTTTTTAGCCTTTTTGCTGATTTTAATTGACTGTGCAATTAATTCAATGTTCTGTTTCATTCTTTGGCATATGATCAAGACTTTATCTACAGGAGACTCTTCAGTGGCTAAAAAAACAACAACATAAAACACATGAGTTTTCTATATTAAAAAGTTTTTTAAATACCGCTTTCAAAAAGAAAAATAGATGATGTTATTTAGTATTAATACAAAAAAGAAAAAAAAAAGTCCTGGCTGAGGCTTTTTGTCAGCGTTGTTTGCTGCTAAATATGTAGGTTACAGCTGGGTCTGCATATCCACATGAACACACTTCTAACTTCATGGCAATCCTTTTAAGAAGGCTGAATATCAGTCCAAAAATTAAAAAAAAAAAAAAAAGGCAGAATTTGATGATAATGAAGACCTAGATATAACCTACATATTGTGTCTGCAATCTGATAAGTGAATTCACTATTGACTTTTTTTTTGTTTCCTAATTAATTGAACAGAGAAGCGAAATAAAAAAAGTTCCATTTTTGTTTCAATCTATCATACATTAGTTATTAAGAGCAAAATATTCTCTCTAACAAAGGTTGTTACGTTGCATAAAGAAGGAATAGTCTTCTTTTTTTTTAAAGTATTTTTTTTTATATATTTTACTAGTATTTAATTTGTAAATTATTGTTTAGTGTTTATGTATTATTGCTACTTGACTTTTTAATCTTCTGTCCTGAAGTATCTCTAAATTTGGTGATTTTACTAAAGTGTATTTTAATCAAATGAGAATATTCGCTTGTTATAAAAAAAAATACCTGTAATATCACTGTTACTACTGGACAGTAAATATTTTAATGTTTTCACCAAGGTCAACTCAATTTCATCTGTTGATCTAGGACTGTACGGTTTGATGCCTGGAAAAGATACATTGAACAACATGATTTTTTCTTTTCCTATTATTAGCTACCACTTTTTTGTCTGTCAAGTACTTATTACATGTAGATGTTTATTATTTTCGATCATTCTCCAACTTTCATACCATAGACTTGATCACTCAGATTGAATGACACTACTGGTTTATTTCTATACAAGAATAATAAGCTTCATTTGCAGCATTGATAATGGCGTAACAATAATAACCTAAAACTAACCCTAACCCTAATATTTCCAATTTCACAAAAAATTTTCCAAAAAAATAGAACTCTCTCCATTGTAAAATAAAAAAAAAACAACTATCCTCTCCGTTTTACTAACAAACAAATCACTATTGAGCAATTATGAGTTACAGTCCATTCAAGCCAAAACAACATTTACTTTACAACCTCCCATGGAAATCACCCCCTCCTCAGAAGTGAACAGGATACACAGACTGACCACAACTCAGTCCTGACATTTTTTCATTGTTTATTTTAACAACTTTTCATTACACTTTCAAGCTGAAATGTCGCAATACGAACTCACGCAGCGTGAATCAAATTCTATTCAAATTTCAGAAAAATCAAATTAATTTTTGACCTCATTAAAATTTTATGTTTCCCATTACAGGCCAGTGTTCCAGATATGATATTTTTTTCTTATTACTGAAAACCAGTAATAATATCCCTTTTTCTTTTTCCCCTTCCCCATGCAAAGAAAAAAGACATAAATAATCTCTAGTCTGTTTTGTTTGCTATATTATTTTAACATGATGTAGGAATTGATTAAGTAAAAGATTTATTTTTTTATATTAATTGTTGTAATAAATATTATTATCTTGATATAAGCAACAACAAAGAAATCTGCGTCTTACACGTCCTTAGTCCAAACACTGGTGTCTTGGGCAGTTCATTCACATTGGTGAACTTACTCAGACTGAAAAAAACAAAACAAAAACAAGTCTAAGTTTTCAACACTGCTACAAGTAAACTCTTTTATAGAGAGGGTGTGGAGTAATAGACCTTTAAACATAGTACAGTACTATCTTGCTATTGAACAGAAGAACTGTAAATCACTGAACATTAATTTATAAGTATTATTTTATTGCTTTTCATTGACTTCAAGCCTATATATACAATAAAAATGTTAATTTCCACAAATAAAAGGAATACCAATTCTAAACTTCAACAGAACAGTCATGGTATCTTTATCCGAGGGTACTTGTACATTAATTTGCTTCATATGTATAAACAATGTTCAAATTACTAATTGTTGTGACACTACTATGTGTGTGACACACGGCCAAATGTTGGGTACCGGGGAGTTGAAGTCACAAGTGTATTTGTAAACAAGAAGAAGGAAGTCATCTAGTGGAGTTGTTCTGTAGATAATGTTAGCCTTGTATATATGTTATGTTGAAATGCTTCACAATTAAAAGGCCCTTTTTACTTAAAGAGACTTGTTTCTTCACACTAATATATATGTGTGCAGAAATAAGTACAAAATATAGACATGCATGTTGTGAATGTAGGAGTGCTTGAAGGGTTTTTGTTAATGTCTGGCTCTCCTCCAGACTTGTAGATTTTATTTCTTCTTATTCCTTATACGTGATAAGAACAATCCACAATCAAAAGTGATTCTATCTTTGGCCAAACAATGCTGTGTATTTATAAATTAAAATAAATCAGCAGCTTACCAAAAAAAGGATTAAATAAATAAAAACATACCTGTTGGAAGACATTGTAGGACATGGAACCTTTTCCCAGACATCATCAGGATCATTAAACACTTCATTATCAATGCCATTATCACCATGCTGAAATATTTATTCAATACTTGAGGAATGTTGAAAAGAAAAGTAACATGCAACACTCATACCAAAAAGTTAAAAACAAACTTCTTATGTTTTATAACAAAATCTTATTTTTGAGTTTTAAGATAAGGAAGATTACAGTATTTCACTTGGTTACTATGAACATGATGTGACCTACATTTTTTGCCACTGTAATACTGTCAATTTCAATTTTCACTGTTACCCCAAAGGATGCTATAATCTTCAACTCTACATAGAAAATTGTTCCTGGTTGACTGCCTGCTTGTGTGGCATGAAATCTGTACCGCTGTCTTGATGGTTCTGGGATTGAACCCTGCCTGCCAGCATCCCTGCATTTTGTAGGAGGTTTGGGCTAAGATGCAGTAATCTTCAACTCTAAAGTCAAGCATGTATCAACAGGCTACCACAGTTATACAAGAGAGGGTACATGATAGATGGTTGAAATCCTGGGATGATTCCGAAACTGCCAGGGGAGTCTGGCAGCACATGCGCCACCCTAACCGAGAGGACCTGTGGTGGAGGCTTAAAAGGTCGGAACAGTTGATAATATGCCCCATTGGTTCATACTTTGCCTGGTTCTGGCCCAATTATGATGCCCGTTGCCGACACTGCTGGGAGTCAGAAGAAATGGTAGTGCGTGTCTTGCAAGAGTGTCAGCAGCTCTGCAAGCTGAGGGGAGATGTATCCAATGGTCAACTAGAACTGTATGGAGGCTATGAAGCACTACGCCGCACAGCAGAGTTCCTTACCAGGGCACTACGGAGACCTCGGTCACCAACCGGAGTTCATCTCAACTCCAAAGTAATAGAGACAAAACCATTGTCCATTGGGAGGGGGTCAATTTCAATTGATGGTTCTGGTATTGAATCCTGCCAGCCGACATCCCCTGCATCTTGCAAGAGATTTGGGCTAGGATGCAATAATCTTCAACTCTATAGTTACATTTTCATTTGAAACATATAAAAAAAAAAACAACAACAACACATATACAGAAACTACAACTTGCCTGAAAACCTTCTCTCAATGCTGTTAACTTCTCTTCAAACTTGGACCAGGGCAGCAATGCGTGGGTCAGATTGTTGATGTTCACTGCACGGACTTGACTGTTTGGGTTGTCAGTTTGTAAATAATCTCCATAAAACTCCTATCAATACAAACAAGACAAGTCTGGTTAGTTAAATAAATATTCAAGGACTATGCTTCATGCAGAAATTTCAAAAGTAATAAAGATCTGAGTATATCTGAACAAAAAAAACAACAAAAACAAACATCTTTTTTTTTCTTCTTTTGAGAATCCCTTTAATGAACTTGTAATGATAATGACATTGTCTAGCACCCTCAATCCAGCTACCTTTCAGAATGCCCGAATGAACATCCAATGATTGGAAGAGTTCGAAGGTTCAGACAAATACACACACACACACAAAAACCCTAACTCATAAAGCATTACATAAGACATCAAGGTCCGAACAAGTTATAGACCAGGGGAACTTAACTCTCCTTCACTGGCACTCACCATATTTGTTTGCATCTGCTGACTGATCTTGTTGGCTTCTCGCACTGACAACGCTTTCCCGCACAGATCTCTCTTTGAACCAGGGCTGCCAAGAATGCTCTTCTGCATGTTCACCAACGTGGCCGGCACGCTGGCTTCCAGCTTCTTTCTCCGTGCGTATTCTAAGCGTTTCCTTTTCTCATTGATATTAGCCACAAGGAAGCCTTCCCACCTTGACCAAGCATGTTCCTGGACAAGAAGAAATACACAATGTTACTGGATGGGATGCAGATGGCTGATGCGCATGACCAAAATAACCCTAGTCCAGGGGGTTCTCAACCTGTGGGTCGCGACCCCCTTGGGGGGGGGGGGGGGGGTCGATTGGCGATTTGCCAGGGGTCGCCAAAGACCATCGAAAAAATAGATTGTTATTGTCTATGCATCTATTGCTGTATGTGTGTGTGTGTGTGGGGGGGATCGCGGCAGGTTGGTGGACTGTAAAAATGGGTCGCCAAACATAAAACGTTGAGAACCGCTGCCCTAGTCCAAAATATTGGCTCATTAGTATAACTCAGTTGTCTCCATTTTATTTATAGAGGGCACATAAATTTAGATAACTACTATGTGACAACTTCAATTTTCTCTCTCTCTCCGCCCAACCCCCAATATTTTGCTTGGAAATGACATAAATGGAATGTTCCTGTTTTTAACTGAAAAGAAAAAGACAATGGAACCAAAAAATGTTTTTTTTTTCAATTTGGTTAAAAAATCAGTCTTAGAATTAGATCATGAAAAAAAACCCAATAACATTTGGTATAGTATCCTTATTCTTATTAAAACAAGCACCATCTGATTAATTAGAGCACTGCTTCGTTTTGTGTCTGCCAATTGTTATGCTGGCCACATGACACCCTTGTGAACCTTGGGCCACAGAAAGACCTTTACATCATCAGCCCAATAAATCATAAGGTCTTAAAGGGAGACTGACTACTGTACTTTACTACTTTAATCTCCTTAAATCTGATTTGAAGTAGCTCCTTAACTCTTTCTCTCCTAAGTAACGATACCCCATCGTTGATTTGATCCCATTGAATTAAATTAATTTTTGTTTTTATATATTTAATTTGTTTTATATAAAAAGAGCATGCATTCTTCTAAAATTGTATACCAAAAGTAACATTTTCTAATTGCAAAGAAAAATGTCATTGAAGTTTAATGATAAGAAGGTAGAATATTCAAATGGGAAAAATGAACAATTCTGTTAGAACGTGGAAAAAAATTACGGAGACAAAGAGTTAAAGATAATTAAAAATGTAGAGAGACATATAAAACTTTACCGAATGGGACTGTTCCAACTTCTCGTGACTTATTCCCTCTTGAGCTTTTTTCTCCAGCATCTGACCAACAAAACAAAAAAAAAACAAACAATGAAAATATGTCCATATCTAGAGAATAACATGTAAGTAGACTTGGCTAGTATTAGTGACATTATAAGATGTTTCTCAATAGACTTAAGCATAAAAAAAAAAGTAATTCTTTAACAGTAATGCTATTCTGGCCAACTAAAACTGCCGGAAATAGTATCATGGACTCAGTGAGTCAAAAATTTCAGAGATTTCTAAAACAAAAAAAAAAAAAAAAAAAAAAAACAGTTGAGATTACGCAAGAATATTGTAGATATTTCTAGACCCTTGTAAAGGATATTTAAAGCATAAAAAAAAGAAAGAGAGGAATCAGTTCAATTGTGTTGCTTAATTGAATCTTCTCAGATCTTTCAAGACACAATCTCACTGTATTGAATAGTATTTGGAAATGCTACAGTTCCTGTTTAACATTGTATTCTAAACAGTTAAAGATCAAGGTAGTTTCATATTTTAAATTTCCATCGTTTTCTTTTTCAAATCTGCATAATATTCAATAAGGGCTTACAAAAAAAAGTCACTTATTGTGACACTTCATTGAATGTGACAGTATTACAACTTTTTAACATTCTACAATCTTTTGAAACAGCTATTTAGCTCCTTCTACTAGATTAATTGTACACTCCATCTACTTACCAGAAGATTGTGTTTTAAATGACTTATGGTGGCCTGGGCTTCTTTGTTACTGTCAACATTTGCCTCCTTCAATTTCTTGATTGTCCCCTGAGCTTCACTAAACCTTTCTTTTTCCGCAGCCTTTGTATTAAATTAAAACATGTTAATACATCATAAAGTGATTGGATCCCTGTCGTTACTTAAGCCATTTATTTCACTCATAAACACAATTTTTGTTTTAGTAGTTGTTCATTGTGGGGCATGATGGTTGAGTGGTAAAGCCCTTGATTTCCTGAGAGTCTTAAGTTCAGATCTTGGTGAAGAGTGGGATTTTTAATTTTGAAGCTACTGAATGGTTAAGCACTTGACTTCCAAATCCTGAGGTCCTGGTTTTTGAATCTTAATGAAGACTGGAATTTTGAATTTCTGGATTTTTAGTGCATCCCTGAGTTCACCCAGCTCTAATGGGTACGTGACTTTGGTTGAGGGAAAGTAAAGGCTATTGGTCGTTGTGCTGGCCACATGACACCCTGATCTTTTACCATTAGCCATAGAAACAAATGCCCTTAACATCATCCCTTCTATAGATCGCAAGGTCTGAAAATGGAACTTTACTAAACTTTCACTTAGGGGCCACCCAGCTCTAATGGGTACCTGACATTAGTTGGGGAAAGTAAAGGCGGTTGATTATTGTGCTGGCCAACCCCCCCCCCCCCCCATATTCACCCTTCAGTCATAGAAAAAGATGAGCCTTACATCATCAGCTCTAAAGACGCAAAGTCTGAAAGAGGGAATTTACTTCTTTTAGTTCTTATTAAAGGATATAATATTAAAAAAACCACCTCATCATTTTGTTAAATTTCTTGGGAGAAATAAGAACATTTTTTTTCACCTAAGACAAGAAGACCTACCAGAGCAGTTTCTAGATTTCTAAGTTTGTTTTCATAACTTTTTCTCAGTTGTTGTAACTCTTGTCTGCTCTTCTCTCCTTCTACGTCCAGTAACTCTTGTACTCTGGAAATGGACAACAACAAATGTTGGCTAGCCTCTACAATCAACAAATATTTAGCATTTAAGACTAATTTTTAGTGTTTAAGATTTCATTTTGTTGTATCAAACTGTACATAAGTAAAAAAAAAATAAAATATAAACAAACCTTGCAGTTTGAACCCTGTGAAGCTCTTCTTTTGCAAATTCATAATCTTTAATATCAGAGTTACTTCCCTCTTTGTCTAAAGTCTTTTGTACTTCCATTGGGTGATTAAATCTTGAAAGTAAATGTGAAAGTAGAATAATAATATAAAAAAAAAAAAAATCAGAGACAACTAATTAATGACACAAGTATCTTTTTTTTTGTTAATAGTACAACAGACAAATTACAAAGAGTACTGACCTAAAGTAATGATCTTCCCCTAAGATAACTCGGTCTCCCTGTGAAAACAACAAATTAGAGTTAATTACACATTGTTTGGGTCAGTGCGTCAGTGCTTATAACTTGTTTTCTTTGAGTCATCATTCAAGGTACAGTCGAGTGAGCGTGAAGAAAGGGTGGTCAGAAGAAAAAGCTGGACAGGCCTCCCTCTTAATATCCTACTAAGAGCAGATGCTGACAGGGAAAAATGGGATTTTGTTACATGAACTGTCACAGCACATCTATGACGAAAGTCAAGAAACAGATGATGATGAGCGTCTGGCTTATTGTGTTTTGCAACAGAAAGTGACTAGATGCGCAATGGCATAAAGAATTTCAAAATAGGTTGTGAGACAAAAAATTATTTTTTTTCCCCTTAGACTGATCCAAAGAATTAATTTATTCTCTAAACATAGCACCTTTCTGATATCAGGTGGATGAGTCTAGTTTTTACATAATTCGTCTCTGATATACTTGTATTATGGTTTAACCTTGTTCTCAAATTAAGAATAATGGCAGAATTCCTTTGTTTTCCAATGCCTAATTTTGACAATGTTGATCAAAGCCCTTATTATAGATGTGCCTGTGAATAGTGAGCATGCTATGTAAAGGAAAGCATTGGGATACTTACATGATGTAAGACTGTAGTTTGGGATAGAAGGTTGCCATTGATGTAGGTTGGGGCATCATCGATGGGTGTGATCTCAACAATATCTTTCTTATTGGTGATAACACTGAGGATGACAAAATGAAATAATTGCCTGATCAATTAGTGATCATGAGAAATGGCTAGAGTTTATCAGAACATACTTTGAACTGACAGGGCGAATAGTGTCACAATGTAAGCTACTTTTTCTGTTTCCAAACAAAAGAAATCCCTGATCCTGAGATAATTTTAGTGGTCCAACCTAACGGATATTCAGTTTGACTACCATTGTCCATTTTAGCATCACTTTAATAACAATAATGATATAGATGCAAATGCAAACATAATAATAATAAAAAAAAAATTTCCAAAAAAAAACAAAAAAACACACACACAACAGTGCTTGATGACTTGGGCATCAGTGACCTCCATCATTTTCCTTCAACATGTCACACTAACCATGCCATAGAACAGCCCACTGAGGAACAGCCTGTGGACCATGACAGGATTTTTGGGGCGCTCTTTCAATCCAGAATGAGTGCAATGAAACAATGTTCTTAGGCACCCCAACGTAAGTCTTGTTTTCCATGGAGACAACCAGATACTACAGCAGATTTTCATTTCATTTTAGTAAACACACAACAAATGCACATAAAACTGTAGCTATCGGCAGCACAAACACAAACGCTTACCAGTGATTGTCTGCTATCAAATCCCCCATCAGTTTAATGTCAAGGTCAGAGTTGTCAACGTTGCGCCCAACTCTGGTCTCGCCTTCTTTAAGTACATACAGCAACATTTCAGAGATTTGTGGAGCCTCACTCAAGTTGACCAGATTGGGTAGGGTGTTGTCTACTTTGAATGTCAATCCAGATTTCTACAAGTACAATGAAAAAAAAAAAAAGGAAATAAAATGTAAATCCTGATATACAAGGTGAAAAGAAGACTATTTTCTATATAAATTCTTAATTTCAACCTCTGCTGAGCTCTTTAATTCTTCAGCCTTCTTGATTTCTGCATCTAGGAGACGTTCTTTCAAAGACCGCCTTAACTCCTCCATTTCCTGCTTCAGCCGAGCAATTTCAGCTGTGCTAGCAGCCAGAGCATCTTCATTGGTAGTGCCCTTTTGTTGGGCTCTCAGCTGCTCTATCTCATTGAGTAATTCTGGAGAAGACCACATGATACAAGCAAAATGTTAACAAAGTGAATGAAATTATATTAAACATACAAGAAAATTTGAATGATGAAAGGTCGCAACCAGAACAACTTACGCCTTATGAGCTTGTCTTTAGGGACCTCGTTGATGCGCACAACATTGACGATGGACCTGGCCTGCTGCGCGTAGCGCAAAGTGCTCAAAGTCTCCTCAAGGTGTTGGTTGGAAGGGGAGATGGTTGCGATCATGGCAGTCTTTGAGTTGCCTCCCAAGGATTCCTTCAACAGCCTGAGTCACACACAAAACATTTTTATTTCTTTATTCATAGTGACACCTAGTGATTAAACACTGTGCCTTCACAAAAACAAATTAGTTCACAACTGCTAATATATTTAACTCTCTTAGTATAGTTGGTTTAGTTGACATTTCTAAAAAAAAATAATAAAAATTAATTTCTAACAACATGGCTGTATGTTTTATAACAAAAAATTATTTTAAAAACTCACAGAAAATTTTACCATAAAAAAAATAATATGAAGATATGTTTAGGTAACAAAAAATAAACTACAACCAACCAAGTCAAAAGGGAGTCTCGGTAAGGTATATACATTTTGTCCTTTTTGTTCCGCTTCCCTTTTTTGTTGCCTTGCTGTGAACGTTCACATAGAAGATATATCACTTTCCCAAGTGTCAACAGGGACTTGTTAATGCTGGCTCCTTCCTAGAACGCACAAGCAGATACAACAGTTGATATAGTTAGTTTGACATAGTTATTATTCATTCAAAATATTCAATATGCATACACACAAAAAAAGTCAATACCCTAGTATTTATCAATGTTGGCCCAACAGGGTCACTTCTTAAATAGCGTCAGAGTGATGAATGAATGAACAAATGAATGTTTGACATTTGTTAAATAAAAATGTATATTTAGATCAGCTTTTCTGAGCCCTTGACATCTTCGCCTCTGGATGAGCTTTGTGTAGACAAGCTGGTGAAGAAAATGCTAATAATGGAGTCACTTTTGTGCATCTGTTTTAATGAAACATTGAAGAACTAAGCTTGCAAGATACAGATGACAAAAAAATGTATTTCTACAATGTTTCAGCTTATATGACTAACTCACTCTAAGTCTTTCACCACTTGTATTGGCTGTCGACTGTCTCTCACTTCCGGCCAAGTCTACTAAGTTAATCTTACTGTTGACGCAGAGTTCATGTTCCTGGCCACCTGTGATGCCAATCTACAGGATTATATAAAACAAAAATGTAAAAAACAAAAAACCAAAAAAAAACACCACATTACAATGACATTTAAACATTAAAAGCAATGACATAACCCCAGCCAACCAGTCCAGTATTTAAAACAAAATATTAAAACTAGATAAGATTGAACAGAGGCTGTCATGAGTGGAGTTATTCTAAGTCTAAATCTCAAGGTATAGTTTAAAGTTCTTATGGTATATTCTAGATATTGTTTGATCTTGAATGATTCTGGTATTTTCAAAGATGTTTACAAGGAATGAAATATGTAGAAGAATGTGGTCATTCTTGTGAACATAGTAAAGAATTATTGAGTTCATGAAGAGATTTCAACAACTTGTTGATTTGTAGATTATCTGTGGACGGTTATAATAACAATAAACTAGAATTTTTAAAAATGTACTTACTTTGGTTTGACTTAAGACAATGGTGAAGACAGAGTGAGATCGACTGCTGTGGAGATTCATTTCTGTAGCTGCTGTAAACCTATTGTTGCCCCCCTTTGTAATCAAGTTCTGTAAATATTAAGCAATAACAATTTTTATGAATCAAAATGTTTATACTATAGACCCCTTACCTAACTAATCCTTCTATTTGGAGAATTAGACATAATAATATCTAGAGGTCAGTGTTTGTAGTCAAAAGTTTTTTTTATTGTTACTACAATGACTAAAAGCTTTTTATTTGTGGTCCACTGACTAACATCTTCACTATATAAAGTGAACATTCAGTCACCATACACCATGTAGGCAAGATTTACAATGCTCTATTTAGATTAGATTAGCCTGTAAGTATATTCAACCATCATACCCCTATGTCCCTTAGAATGGCCTGTATATAAAACCACCAAACCCCAAGTAGATAAGATTGGCTTGTGATTATATTCAACCTCCAAACCACATATAGATAAGATTGGCCTGTGATTATATTAAACCACCAAACCACATATAGATAAGATTGGCCTGTGATTATATTAAACCACCAAACCATACATAGATAAGATTGGCATGTAAGTATATTCAACCATAATAAGATGAGCTTGTCCATGTACAAACTACTAAAAAAGTGTGGATGATTTCAACTTCAACCTCTGACCCCCAACAGACAACAAACCTTGACTTCCTCAAAAGAGTTGACTACATAAGTGGACAGACCCTCCACATAGGGTCCCAGGACCGGGTGCTCTCTTACATCAAGCTGCGGAAAAACAGAAGTCTTTGATAAGCAGAGATTTATAAGAAAGGGAAAAAAAGGAAATAAATCTTACTGTCACCATAACAAAATCAAGTTGTGTGGAGAACGTTGCTTGGGAAACACTGATGCCTTAAGTCAAGTTCCCCTTTCAGACCATGCGGTCTTTAGGGCAGATGATGTAAAGGTCATCTGTTTCTTAATGTGTGACACCTTTAATTAATTGACTAATTGAGTATTTTTGTTTATTGATTCATGTTTTGGCACAATAAATAATTGTTCAAAGTATCAACTTGATTGGAGAATAAGTGAGGGAGAAATAGCATTAAGAATAATTTAAGGGGACTAAACCCAACAAATTTAGCTATATCTGACAGTGATGAGAACAAACTTTGACAAAATTGTAGGAAATTTCGTACACCCGCTTTTTTTTTAACTGGCTTATCGCGGCGACTTAAAAAAAAGATGTTGCTGAATTTTTTTAATCATGTAAAATTAATTATAATAAATATTTTCTTTAATTAATGTTGTATTACATAATAATTGCATTGCATAAGCTTTACTGTACACATGCACACAAAATGCATGCAAGGCACTAATGTTGGTACATATTGATGAGAGGAGAAAGCTTTTTGCAGATGCTTTATATCTGGGCCCAGGCTGTCTGAGCATTCTACTATAATAGATGAATGCTTTACTGATATTGTAACAACTTCTCTCTCAAACAACTATAAAGAATTAATGTGTTTGAAAATCAAAACATGCTTGAGTTTTGGAAGTACTTCAAAAGTATGAGCTACACTTCTGTTAGTTTCACTGATTATTTTAAAAACTTTGTACAAAGTCCACCAAAATATGCTTTGAAAAGCAATTGAGAGAAAGCTGCTTAATCTCTACTGAGTTCTTAAGCAAGACAAGCAAGAACAACCAGATGAGAAGCAATGCTTAGAGGAAGAGAATGTTTAAATCTTCATATTGAGGCTTCCTAATGTGACTCTTTTTCATGCTGATACAAGTTATTTACAAGAAGTGGGCTTTTAAAGCATTTGTAATGATTAGTTATTAGTCATAGAAAAACCGTAAAAAATATATATATTTCTCGCTATAGATCTAGATCTATCTATAATACTATAATCTATATCTACTTAAATCTAATAACTTGGATCTAGATCTCTTGTGACTCTAGATCCAATATATTACTATTATCATCTATTACATTCTAACAGACTTATATTCAGTAACTCACTATGCCACTATGCATATGGCTGTCTATTATAGTGACTATAGTATAGTCATGTAAAGTAAGCCTACATCTATATAGATAGCCGTTAGGCCTACTAGATCTAGATCTTTTATATCTAGATGTCTAAATCTAATCCCATTTAAGCTTATGGAAGTTGGCAGCAGGGTTCAAATTAGAAAAATCTAAAACTAGGGGCAATCGTAACAACACAGCAAAAGACGGCCAGGCATTATGATCATGATTGACATGATGCTCTCAACTATGATACTTTTCAAAAGCTGGCAAGCAGCCATTGAAGTCTAGACGCTCTAGATCTTGATCAAAAGTATTCAAATTAAAGAAACTAGATATCTTATCGGTAATAGAATATATAGACTGATTCAAACCACTCTAGACCTAGATTTAGGTCTAGACTTATAAGACAATACGATAACACAAGAATTAAAAAAAATAGAACTTTAACTGTGTCAAAAGACCGGATGTGTGCATGTCCAAAACAAATCAAATCCTTTTTCGCATTCTTCCGAAAATGGAAACATAATAAATTCTGATTTTTTTTTTCATTAAGAAATTTTCAGAAATTCCCATCACTGATCTGTGAATACTAAAGTATTAGTTTTCCTTGTTGATATTAAACAAAGCAATGAATTACCAGTAATTAATGTCTAATTGGTTACTTTTTTTTATTTTATTGTCTATGTCAATGAATACTTGTGCAAAATTTCAACTTGCTCTGAGAATGGGTGTGAGAGAAATAACGTGAACATACTTTTCACCAGACAGATAGACAGACAGAGTGAGTTGATATAAGCTTTGTAGAAATCCTAGTCCAGTGGTTGCTTACTGTAACTTTCTTGGCCCCTTTCTCCTCATTGCTGGCAAGAAGGTCGTGGATTTTCTCTTGGTAGATCTCAAAGAAACTAATTTCAACCTTCACCTTGACCTGTCAACACATTAAGCAAAGAATCTTAGTAATAATTTACCCAAACCTATTAAAAAAAAATCTTGTATATATAAATAAAAACAGTCTTAAACAAGAAATAAAATAGATGCTCTTTTGACCAAGAGCTGCAGTTCTGATGATGCTATTGTCAGAGTCTGCACAGAAAAATAAATGAAAGTAAATTAGCAACTGACTTTTTTTAATAATAGTAAAGTACACATTTTCATGTTAACGTATCCTGCTGCTGTAGCCAATGGTTGACTATTAAGTAATACCTCAAAACAGTTTGGAAAGACATAGCCCTCTGCATTGAAGTAAGCATGATGCTCTCCTTGGTCATGGCAATATTCTTATATGCTTGTGAATCCTGAACGCAACAGAATTAAAGAGGAACGTAGCCATGGAGTCAATATGTTACAGAAGTATCCTGGATATGACCTACAAAGACAGCACCACAAATGAGGAAATTTGAAACAGGATCACAAATGGCCCACACAATGAGCAGCCGACCAGAGCTAGGAAATGCAAACTTAAACTGTGTCACCGTGAGGTCCTCAAGACTCACAAAGATCTTTATGCAGGGAACGGTACAAGGGAAAAGAAGAAAAGGCAGACAGAGAAATCCATGTGTGTGTGTGTGGCATTTTACGTCTCGAGAGACGATCTTTTCCCTTTGCAACTTCTTGTGTGACTAAAGAGGCCAATCCTTGATACACAGCTGCGCAGGTTGGGCATATAAGTGAAGACAACATAAATAATGGACTGGCCTACCATTAAAAGAGATTCAACTCAAGATGAAAGATGAGCAGTGGAGAAAAAATGGTTGACAGATCTCAAATGTGGTGCCCCATTGGTCCAAAAGATTAAGGTATGGATGGGAAGCTTGGTCGAGAGGCCAAGTATGCTTGAACTTGGCTTGGCTACCTAGAAGGGGGCTCGAGGTTCGACACCCGACTCGGGCAGAGTTGTGTTAATGGAGCGCCTAAAGGCAGCACGGAAAACCAACTCCTAGATACCCCCTCCCCACACTGGTCCACAAATGAGATTGGACCAAAGCGCTCTGAGCATGCTATAAGCATGAAAGTAGCGCTATATAAAAGCTATAAATATATATATATATATATGTAGATGAAAGGGAAAGCACAGTAAACAATCAAGTATATCTTGTACAGAAAATGCCTGGTATCCATTGAAGCTAGGCGGACTCAAAATTGCTGTCAAACACCATTTGTTTTCTACAAGTATTCAATCACAAGAGTGCTTTACCATACTACAAACTCCTTATGTTTAAAGAACTCCAGATAAATCAAGCGGGACTCACCTTTTTCTTAGTTGTGAGCATATCTGCACGACTAAACAAGTCTGAACAAAACCTTGGAATGATGCCAACATCAGTGGGTGACCCAAGTATACTGCAATGAATTATATGACAAATTAAATTTAAAAAATATTGGTAAAATGGTGATGCATAATGTAAAAATGTTTTATTTTTAAATCAAATCAAGTAAAAATTCCATTATTCAAATGATTAAAATACACAATTGGTGTTGTACAAATTTAGATTAATGCTGGTTAGGAATTAGTCATTGCTGATTGTCAAAGGCACAGCAGACGTATTTCTATGTGCTTATTATGTAATAGCACATGTTGTGTGGCTGGCAAAATGACAAAGACCATTTCTAGTTCTTCATTAGTATGATATCCACTTACATGTCAAATACATCATCAAAATTATATTGTATCCATGTGAATAAAAATAGTACAATGTAGAATAATGTTTCTAAACACCTGACTTACTGCTGTACATGGTGTTGTTTTAATTTAATAATTATAAATATATGTATCATAATATATTTTTTATTGAAATTTTAAGTCGCACAAGAAAAATGTCTGACCTATAGCTCTTCCCACTCCCTGTTTGACCGTAAGCAAAAAGGCAAGTGTTGTAGCCCTCAAAGGCTTTTCCCAGTAGTGGCTGTGCAAGCCTGGCATAGACAGCTTCCTGATCGCAGTAGTCTCCTGAGCTCTGGTCATGAGACCAGAAGGAAAAATCATAAACAAAACGGTGAGTGGCTCCAGTATCTGACACCACAGTTGTTTCGTTGCCCTGCATTTGGACGGCACATCTGCAGTTAGAATCTCGAAGTTCCCTAGCATGAGAGAAAAAATTATTTAATCTTGGATAATTACAAAAAAAAATATATTTTGCAATAATAGAGCAAATTTATCCTTAGTAAAATATGTAATGTGAAAGAAGAAAAGAGCAAGTATTATCTAGTTTACTGTATAAATCACACAAAAATGACTTAATTATCACAGACATCAGTGGTTCCCAAACTGTGTTCCACGGAACCCTAGTCTTCCACGAACTACTGGAATAATTAATTAGTAGGCCACCACGTGAGTTAATCTCTGTAAAAATAAGCAAAGTGGTCCGCTAACTAATCAGAATGTGCAAAGTGTTCCGTTAAGGAAAAAGTTTGGGAACTACAGTGATGCATATAAAAATACAAAGGAGATGCTTATATAAAGTTCCTCTTTTATTAGTGTAAGTTTCAGAGCACCAACGCTATATGAAGGTATTTTATGCCAATAAATTAAATTGCCCTCAAATTTTGATATTGACCAGGATTCAAATCTATAGCTGCTCTGTTGTAAAGCAATCTATTACTGTACTAATAAGTGAGAAATAAAGGGGGGGAAAAAACTTTTTTGAGGCACTGTTGGATTAAATTTTGACACTAAATCTCTAATTCCTATTGACATTTAAAACAAAAAATGTGAAAAAAAAAAAACCAAAAAAAAAAAAAAATAAATTTTAATTTTTAAAATCAGACCAAAATGAAATCTGTTTTTATTGATTCAATAAATGCTTTCTCTTAACAGTGAAAGTTAAGGTGATAAAACAAAACAAAAAAAAAAAAGAAAGTAAGATGATACCCATGAGATTATGAACAGACAGTTTTAAAAGAAAAGAGGTGATGTGAGATAATGTAGCGGGCAAGGGTTTAGAATTACAATTAAGAAATATGTTAAATGTGTAGTGGTAACATCAAAAGCAAAAAAATGTGTAGTGTGTAACATCATAGAGGTGTTTAGTGGTAACATCATAGAGGTGTTTAGTGTGTAACATCATAGAGGTGTTTAGTGGTAACATCATAGAGGTGTTTAGTGGTAACATCATAGAGGTGTTTAGTGGTAACATCATGGAGGTGTTTAGTGGTAACATCATAGAGGTGTTTAGTGGTAACATCATAGAGGTGTTTAGTGGTAACATCATAGAGGTGTTTAGTGGTAACATCATAGAGGTGTTTAGTGTGTAACATCATAGAGGTGTTTAGTGTGTAACATCATAGAGGTGTTTAGTGTGTAACATCATAGAGGTGTTTAGTGCGTAACATCATAGAGGTGTTTAGTGCGTAACATCATAGAGGTGTTTAGTGTGTAACATCATAGAGGTGTTTAGTGTGTAACATCATAGAGGTGTTTAGTGTGTAACATCATAGAGGTGTTTAGTGCGTAACATCATAGAGGTGTTTAGTGTGTAACATCATAGAGGTGTTTAGTGTGTAACATCATAGAGGTGTTTAGTGCGTAACATCATAGAGGTGTTTAGTGTGTAACATCATAGAGGTGTTTAGTGTGTAACATCATAGAGGTGTTTAGTGCGTAACATCATAGAGGTGTTTAGTGTGTAACATCATAGAGGTGTTTAGTGGTAACATCATAGAGGTGTTTAGTGTGTAACATCATAGAGGTGTTTAGTGTGTAACATCATAGAGGTGTTTAGTGCGTAACATCATAGAGGTGTTTAGTGGTAACATCATAGAGGTGTTTAGTGGTAACATCATAGAGGTGTTTAGTGCGTAACATCATAGAGGTGTTTAGTGCGTAACATCATAGAGGTGTTTAGTGGTAACATCATAGAGGTGTATAGAGGTAACATCATAGAGGTGTTTAGTGCGTAACATCATAGAGGTGTTTAGTGGTAACATCATAGAGGTGTATAGAGGTAACATCATAGAGGTGTGTAGTTGTCACCTCAAAAGTAACAAAATTTGTAGTAATAACATCATAGAGTTGTGTAGTAGGATTACACATCCTAGAGGTGTGTAATGGTAACATCCCCTTGTGTGCACTAATAACAGCAGATGTTAGCTTTCTAATTGCATTAAACCAAAATCAAACACGGCAAACCTTTCACAAAATGGTCTGACTCTGACAGCTACCACCACGCTGCAACTGTCCTCTCCATCAGCCAGAGATTGAACCTGGTCCTCTTGATTCAAAGTAGAAAACAGTTTGGCCCTGTCAAAGCTCACATCGTGAAAACAGTCCGGGGTGGAGAACAGTTTACTTTCCAGCGTGTGCCTGCGAGCATTTTTACCATGTGGTGCTTGGAAAGGAGTCAATGCGATACTCTCTATGTGATCCATGGTTTTCCTGGGATTATCTTTAACACTCAGGCTTGAATCTATAGAAAAACATGGTTGCACTAGTTAAATTCAACCTATTTAATCAAACAGTGAAGAAATAATAATTACGTTCCAAAAAAAATAAAAAAATTTTTTTTTCAAGGAAATCTTTTAGACAATGTTTTCATTTTAGATTTGTAAAGTATAAAACATATTAAAAGGAATAGTCAAATATCTTTTCAATATAAAATTTATCAATATGAAACTGAATACTTGTCACATAGATTAATTTGAAATAATATAATATTTATAATATAATATAATATATATATAATATATAAATATCTTGCTTAAAAAATTATATCAAACCTGAAGAACTATCTTCAATTTTTTCACTTAAATTATCATTGCTGCCAAGAAAATCTTTGGAATTTCGTTGGACCGTTGGAGTTCTGTTGCTTGTGGTCATGCCATCTGACTTTTTACTGCTTAAATTATCATTACTGCCGAGAAAATCTTTTGAGTTTCTATCGACTTTTAGAAATTTGTTTCCTGTGCCATCATTTTTTCTGTTGCCAGGAGTTAGATTGTCATTACTGCCAAGAAAGTCTCTGGAATTTCTCTTGACTCTGGGCGTGGTACTGCAAGTTGTACCATCCATTTTGTGATCGCTAAGATTATCATTACTGCCAAGAAAGTCTCTGGAATTTCTCTTGACTCTGGGAGTTGTACTGCATGTTGTACCATCCATCTTGTGATCACTAAGTTTATCATTACTGCCCAGAAAATCTTTGGAATTCCTGTTAGCTTTAAGATTTGCATTGTTTGTGCCTTCTTTCTTTTCAACAGTAGTATTCAGCTTATCACTTGATTTTTCTTTTACACGTGATTTGCCAATGGTAGGTTTTATTCGTGTGCTTGGAGACTGAAATGTCTCAGTATTGCTTTTGGAAGACAAACTACTGCTGGCGGAGGTAGACACAGCTGTCTCACAGGCTTTTGTTTTGCTAGCATCTGATACACTCTCTTTATTTTCTTTACCCACAGACACATTTTCTGCCTTGCTGGCTGTGCCAGTATCGCAGCTTTGGGTGGTCAATTTTGATGCTCCGCTCAAGCAGGAAGACACATCAAAGTGAAGAAGCAAATCTTTTTTTATCTTGCCGATACGCTGTGTTCCGCCAATGGAGGTTTCAATGGTCTCATCTGAGAAGGTGACACTTTTGAACTGGGAGTTTTCAGGTTGTGAGATCTGAGGGGCTTGTTTGGCTCTTAGTACCTTACGTGGTGAGACAAAGGCCATGACAAAAACCTGAAATAATAATGATATATAAATATCAATTTTTAGCTTAAATACCAATTATAATCATTATTATTATCATGATGTAGTTGTAGATCTATATAGATCTAGATCTAATTTTAATGTACTATTATCATCCGTAAATGATAATTTATATATATATATCAGTCTATAATTAGAATAATAAATCTAGATTATATCATATCCAGCGATGCTCAACTGGATTAAGAGATTAACAACAGGATAGCCAAAGCAATTTGCATCATCTCACAGTTGCAGAAAAGAGTGTGAGACAACATATTGCTAACTAACAATACTAAGGCCTAAGTCTACCGGACCTGTGTGATGAGCACTTTGCTATCGGAAGTGAAACATGGTCAACCTACAAATGGCAAGAAAAAAAGCTGAATGTCTTCCACCTCTGATGCCTTAGGCGAATCTTTAAAAATAAGGTGGCAAGATAAAATAACCAATAAGGAAGTGCTATGAAGAGCACGGTGCCAGGACATGCACAGTGTTATCAGCAGTAGATGCCTTGGCCACGTTCTTAGAATGCCAGTAGGTCAACTTCCACCAAACATTCTGTATGGTGATATAACAGAAAGCAGGTTGTCCACTTTTACAGTGTAATGAGTGTATACGGATGTATGCAAATGCAACATGTAGCTCTTCAAAATCTACATTAGTGTCACTAGCAGCTGGGAAAAAAGTGGCACTGTATTGTGACTGGATAAATCCATGTGTATTATTGTATGGAGAGACATAATAATTATAATTAAATAATAAAGGAAGGGGAAGGGATTGCAGATGCCATACACATTACACAACAGCAGCAGAAAGAAGGGTGAAAATGCAACAGGGCCTGGTGATTACATATGCCCAACCTGTGACCTGTGCATCAAGGATAGGCCTCTTAAGTCACACAAGAAGTTGCAAAGGGAAAAGATTGTCTGTAAAATGACACAGATTGTGAAAGATCTAGAAATATAAATTAAACATCTTATTACTAATTAGTAATTCTATTATACTTAAATTTATTTAAGATTATATAGATCTAGATCTATAAAAAATTCTATTTAGTAATAGTATATTATATTTAATAATATTCTGAAATAAAATTATTCATTATGATTATGACAATGATTTTCTAGACAAGACACAAACTCAGTGACAAAGTCAAAGTGACAAAAACACAAGATTGAAAAGACTAGATTCACTAGATTCTAGACTAATCTAGATAGATTGAGTGAGTAGACTAGACTCTGAGTCCTAGGCCTAGGCTAGATAGATTCTAGATGTGTGACTATCACTTACTTGACTTACTATACTATAAGATCTAATCTAGTAACTATTAGAATATTAGATGTAGATGATGAGTAGATAGATCTAGATCTATTCTAGACATTCTAGTATGATTCTAGATTTAGATCTTATCTTATCTAGTATCTTAATGTATCTTCTATAATGATAATTATAATCTACTGATCTAGACCTAATAATTATAATATAAATATTTATTGATAAAAATAAAAGACTAAGAGTACTAGATCTAAGACCTAAGACTAAGACTAGTAAGACTACTAACTAAGTAACTTACTAAGACTAAGACTAACTAGTCTAAGTCTAAGACTAACTAGATCTAGACTTAACTTTAGACTGAGACTAGACTTAGACTGACTTAGTCACAAGACAAGTTAGTTAGTGACTAGGACCAAGGACTAGGAGTAGACACTCAGTAGATCTAGATTCTAGAATCTAGAAGTTAAAGAAGACTTAGAAGTAGTTAGTAGATCTACTTAGGTAGAAGCCAACGCCCAAACATTAGATTATAATAACTGGGATTCTATCTAAATCTAGACTAGATCTTAGATCTCATAATCTATAGATCTATATAATATTACTCACATAAGAAAATGTTTAAAGAACAATGTTTATTTTAGGGCTAGACTCTAGATTTATAGTCACATAGTGTGTACCAAGTATCCATTCGAAGAAAATGCCTATCAATTTCATTGGTCGTTTCACGTTTGTAAATTCTAAATTTAGAATATTTCCTTTCCTTACAAAAGTATATACTTCAAAATAGACGAGACAATCATTAAAAATATACTGCAAACGTCTAACTAGATCTAGATGTCACCCTTATATTTTAGATTACATTGTAAAATAATTGCTCTTTCAATTTGTTTCGCTAAAGAAAGAAATATTAAATGTTTGCAAAAATAAATTAAATTATCTAAACAGGCCTATATTCTTAGCAAACATTAAAAGGGACATTACTCATTAATGTATTTTTGTTTTTCTGTTCCACCAGAGTTAATGTTCCTTCTGACAAAAGTGTGTCACCGATCGATAAGCAGTAAGAGCCCTGTGTTTGTAATTTTGACTCACTCAATTTCATTGGCTGGATTCTCATCTTTTTGACACATGAGGGAAACAGTTCGTGCAGTGTTACACACCTGCACCCTCGCCATTGTGTACAATATTTTTATTGTCTTGACAAACGACCGGCGACATTATTGTCATGATATTGTGGTTCACTGCTTGAGCTTATTGTTATGATGTGTAACTGGTATCAGAGTTGTCCACTAGTCGGATCAGCGAATCAGTTCGTCAACGAATTTTAATCTAAACAAAACAAACTTTTAGAAAAAAAAAAAATCTAAACACAAGCAGTGCCAGTGTGAGTGAGCCAGTGGATAACATTATTTAAACTAATTAAAGTTACACAAGTTACAAATGTCTGGTTTAAAATTGGGAATTCTCAGGCTAGGAAGAGTAGCTGGAAAGGTAATTTTCATCTAGATGTAGTAGATCTATGTCTAGATCTAGAAATTTTATTAGATTTAAAGTTATCTAGATCTATCTAGTTACTAGTTAAATCTAGTATTACTAGTATCTAGATCTAGTTACAATCTAGTATTAGTTAATTAGTAGTCACCTCGTAGTACTAGACTAGTAGAGTAGATCTACTACTAGAACTAGATCTAGATTCTAGATCTAATACTTTTTTTACTAATAGACTAAGTTACTCACTAAGTCACTAATCGTCTCTAGAATTAGAGTAATCTAGATCTAGTACTCCAGTGACCTAGATAATTAGATAACAGTGGATATTTTTAATAATAGATCTAGATTCTAGATCTATTATTATTATTATATAGTATTAAATCTAAAGAGCAGTGATTCCCAAAGTGGTCCCCAGGGCAGCGCCCAGGGTTCTAACAAGACTTTCAAGGGGTCTACAAAAGTGGAAAAATAAATTGGGGGTCTATGAGATGTCAATGGGCAATGGGGTCTTCGTAACTTTTATGTAATTATTTCATACACTAGATATATGATTTATACCTTAGTTAATCTTTTAAACATTTATACTGCTATTCAAAAAAAAATTGATGTACATTTAATTTCAATACTTATTTCAATAGCTTAATTTTGTCTACATGCAACTAATGTTTAACAAAAAGAAATATAGACTGTACAGAGTTGCTTATTTAAAATTAGGATTCATTCCTTCCTTGACAAACAAGCGGTTGCCTAACTGATATTTTTATGGTGATATGAAACCAATTGAAGTGGAGGATCATTTAAGACGATGCCACCCTGAAAAAATGATTTAGTAAATGTTTGAAAAACTTTCGAATACTCAAAGATAAAGTTCAGAATAGACCCTCAAAATCTTTCTTCGCCCTCATATAGAGAAGATGATGGTTTGTTATCGTGTTACAATATCTCTTTACTTATAGCGAAATTGGAAAAACTCTTATACAAATCTTGAAATGGTATTATTAAAAGAATTTCTTTTAAAAGCAACAATACAATGCAATACAAGGGCACATCAGTGGAGTGAGTTATAACATTAAAAGCTTCTTTTATGCAATTCTTTGAAAACGACATATTCTGTTTGGGATCAGCTGCATCACAGGCTGACAGGGTGTAGCGCTGTGAGCTACAAACTGCCTATGGGTCAACATCTCCTTATTTTCTTAGGGTTGACCCACGAAACATTTCACATATTTGGGTATAGCTGCAAGGCAACATGGGTTTTCCTCCTGCTTGGTGGGTAGCAAGTGAAGGCTATGCTAACGAGCCTGCCTGAAGCTTACTGGCTTAGACTACAGTCACCTTCGTCCCTTCTCCTGTTAGAGAAAACGGTCTGCGGTTGAGCTACATGTGAAAGATCAAGAAATAAAAAGAAACTGCTCTTTGCAGAAATTTGTACAATGATATATTTAAGGCTAATTAATTAATCAATTAATATTTAATGTTTGAGGGACTATATGAAACATAATATCCATAGCAGCGGAGGATAAACCTGCAAAAAAAACAAAACATTTCCAATGTGTTTGGTGATTCCAGTAATACTTATTAATTGTTATTTTAAGTGGTTTAAATTGGAATTTTATCAATAAAAAAAGATCTCTATAACTTAAAATGTAGCTTTCAGTGACTTTTTTCTCTCTTCCACTCACTACAGTTTGAAACTATGTTTAAAAAAAATATTTGAGTTGATGAATTTGCAAAATGCAATACAAAGGGGGTCTACCGAAAACCAGAAAACATGGCAAGGGGTCTACCTGACAAAAAAAGTTTGGGAACCACTGTTATAAACTATACTAGATCTATATCTATATAGATAGATCTATAATATTCTATATAATAGATCTAGAATCTAGATTAGATCTATTTAGTTTTCTACTCAACCTTTACATTTGCATATATATATATCATTTATTATGTCAATATCAATGTTAACTGCCAGTAGTATTAATAAATATTATAAATTATGCAATAGTAGTACTATATTATATGGCTGTCTTGCTGTTATATAATTGTCCAGCTCAAATGCATTGAATATGATTGTGATTGATTCTGATTGAGCAACATTAAAAGTTAACATTTAAAAGCAGACAAACACACACATTTTGAAATGATCATGCTAAACAACCTGTGACCATGATTCATGATGTTCAATTGTAAGCTTTAAATCTAGACTACAAAACAAGACCAATTTATGTGACAGATGTGACACATGTGGGATGAGACTGTGGCGGTACTAATAATAACTTGTTGTAGAACTATATCTAGTACTTTACTTCTTTGTCTAACTTAACCACCTATAAATGGAAAACATTGAAAAGGAAAATATATTTGATTACATGCTTTGAGGACGCAGGACTAGAGCACTATTAATATTTTTGTCAAATGTTTTAAAATTGTTGAAATTTGATACAATATTTGATAAGCTAATAAAAGTTGATATAATTTATTCAGTTTAATAAAGGAGCAAAAATACATGAAACAATAAATCGTAACTTACAAATTATACAAACACAAGCCTAATAAAGAGAGATAAAAAGTTTAACATTAAAAAGATAGTGAAATAAATATTATATATACCAAGTTATTCTTATCTTATGAAATACGCCCCACTAACTAGAGCTAGCAAAGATATTCCTTGAGAGTAATGCTGGACTGAAAGAGTTAAGTCTGTCATTAACATGCGTGGCTAGATTTTACACATCAATGCGCCTATTTTGTGTTTTGAATGAAGGTCTTTAATCTTTAAAAAAGCTAATAATTAAAGTAAAAATTTATTTTACCTTTTAAAATATGACAATATTAGAATTTGAATGATTTATTGGTTATTACAAAAAAAAGTGTGGCAATAGTTCTTGAATGCTAGCTGGCTGCATGGTTGTGTGGTTTGCGCGCTGGACTGTCATTCGGATTTAATAATAATAATCTTTATTGTCTGTTTAGTAAGGAAATTTGTCTTTCAATTTCTGCATTATCCATGGTTCAAGGTTCAAACCCTGCCCGCTCCCATCCCCTGTCGTCCTGCGGGAGGTTTGGACTAGGAAGTAAATTATCTTCAACTTTGAAGGAACATCCAAAATATATATCAAACAGTTTACAAACATTTTAGATAGAATTTCAAATAACAAATTTGGACAAAAGTTTCATTTTTATCACTCTATATTGTGTTCTAAAGTATTGATTATTAAAACTTAATATCATTTGTATAAGAATTATATAAATATTTAATTTTATTGATTGGTTGATTTTAGAATCTATATTTTTCAATTTCATTTAGGAACAGTCATATATGTCACAAAATGTTGCCTTGGACAAATGCTTAACAGTTCAATTATAATTATTTAGATTTCTTTTTAAAACCCAATGCTTGAATCCACCAGAAGATAGTTTGTGTTATAAAGTCTGGGATTGTGAGTAAAAAGTGATTGGAATGGAAAGATCAGTGTCTTTAGACATTGATTGCCATGTGTCATCTTATTCTGACAATGTCTTCAATTGTTTACTCTACAGTCAAAATATGCTCTGTTAGATGAGCGAGACATCAGCATCGTACAACAACATGCCATAGAAGTAAGTTTCTTGTACATATAGAAAACAAATGTTATTGTTGTCTGCAAAAAGTAGCAGATTTTGTTGTGATAATAATGGGCATCTTGAACCGTTACTCTGGCTTCAAATGACGATTAGTGAAACTGTATTTTTTCATTAAGTTGTGGGGATAATCAGATGTACAAATTCTTAGACCTAAATATCTAAATATATGGTACGGTATGGTATGAGGGCACCATATTTTGGATTAGCCTCTTTTTATACATTTTTATAAAGCTTATATCAACTCACTCTGCCTGCCTGTCTGGTAAAAAGTTTGAACAGGTTATTTCTTCAACCCCTCAATCTGGGATCAAGCTGAAAATTTGCACAATTATTTCTTTTACCTGACAACACAGGAATCAATTTTAAAAATTAACCAATTAGTTATTTAACTATTGGTAATTAGTTATTTGTTTGGTATCTCGAACAAAATTAACTATTGGTAATTAGTTATTTGTTTGGTAACTCTTGAACAAGGAAAAGCTGAATTGGTCTCCTTTATTGGTAGTCCTTTAAGTCTTAATGAATATAAACATGAAATACGACGAGACGATACAAACAATAGATAACTCTACAATCTTTTATGTTCATAAGAACTTCACAGCAGAGTGGTTACAATGTTGGCTTGAGGAATGAGTTCATATTAAGGTCATCCCCCACCATTTTTTTAAATAAAATAAATGCTTTTTTTTTATTGTTAGTCTAGATGAATTACAAATTAAATTACATGACTGATCAAAACTAATTGATACAACTCTGCTTAATATAAGCTTTGTTGTTGTTGTTTTTTTTTAAAGTAGTTTTTTATATTTTTTTTGTCACTGTTTAAAAAAAAAACACACTAAAACTGCCTATTTGTGATGTTCTGTTTTCACTTCATTGCTTAACATGTTGTTTTCACTCAATTTGATCTTAGCCAAGAGTGGAAGTAGATAAAAACGGAAACGGAGCTCGCATTTACGCCATAGCACATGACATTGGAAAGAGTCGTGGCAACGGGAGGTATCTTCACGAGTTTCTCTGGTGAGTAGTTGATATTGTGTTTCAAGCTTTTATACTGTAGCGGCCTGTTGATAAAGGCTAGATGGTCAAAACAAGGTCTGAAATTCAACTGCTGGTGGATTTGCTATCGATTGTTAACACCCTTCTCTTATTAGTATTTGGGTAGTGTAGAAGTGTTCACATAATGATCCACCTGAACATAGAAACAAATACATTTGACATGCCTCTTGGAAACTTTACATGCTTGTATTTTATTTATGGTAAGCTTAGAATAGAAACACCCAACGAAGATCAATGTTTTTCAGTCCGGGGGTTATATTTCTGACATGCTCGCCTCTAAGCTATTCAGTTTTTGAGGGGGGTGGATTAGTGGCACTGTGGCTGAGTGGTGATGCGCTTGGTTTCCGAACCGGGGGTCCCGGGTTTGAATCCAGGTGATGACTGGGATTTTTAATTTTGGGATCTTAAGGGCTCCTCTGAGTCAACCCAGCTCTAATGGGTACTGGAAATTTGTTGGGGAAAGTAATAGTGGTTTGTCATTGACACCCCCATTAACAGTGGGCCACAGAAACAGATGACCTTTACATCATCTGCCCTATGGATAGCAAGGTCTGAAAGGAAAACTGGATAGCATCATGTCACGGGGCAGATATGGCTACGCTGGCTGTAGTTTGAGCTTCACTGATATACAGAATGTTAACTTTTTGTAAATGAAAGTAACATTTTTATTCAGATACATTATCACCTTTTTTGCGTGTACTTTAAAAAAATAGAAACAGTACATACCAATTGTCATTCTACATCAATAATGTAACTAATGCAAATATTCATGTTGAAGGGAACGGCATAAAGGCGGCATAGCGCCAGGTTGGAAGGTGGTCCACAAGAACAACGTCACTGTGGACAATCGTCTAGACAATTTGGAGCTGGTCAAGGATGACTGCACGGTGCTACAGCAGCAAGACGAGAGCTCTGGGGCACACAGTAAGAACAGGGAGAACAGCTTGTATTGGATCACAGTGACTCAGTTGTTGGGAGACCCTTTGGAAATGGTACTGCTCTTTTTTTTAAGAATCAGTATAATCTTTATTATAAAGCACAAAATCAGGCGTATGTATGTCCCGAATGAAAATCAAAACCATTAGACAAATCGTGATGAAACTTGGCATAGACGTTCATTAGATCATGTCGGAGGCCATGCTGTATGTTTAATGTCTCTCCCTTTAATTGGAGGGCCCTAAAAATAGACAAATAGTGCCTAATCGTGTCTCTGTTAAAGTACAAAACTTTTTAACAAATCAGGAGAACTTGTTTTCACAGTATTTTATAATTGATATGAATATGGTGGCTGAACGGGTAAACCCATTTTCACTCTACTTTTATTTTCATGGCAAAGTAAAAGAGTGTAAATGGAACATTCTTCAGGCCGCTGGTCATATCTGGCTAGTATATTTATATAGGACTATCAATGGGAGAAAGGAGAGCAAAGTGCTAAAATGTGTGCCTTATGTTTTGATCCTTATTTACTTAATTACTCAGGGTAATTAGGTATCATATTGTGGTGACAGTGTTTATGTGTGTCTGACCTAATGATAATGTGTTTATAACATTGATGTAGTGTTTTTGTGGTCTGAGTATGTCACTCAATAAATGATTCAGCCCTCTATTTTATTTTTCTCTTGACTTTTTATTATACTTAACAGTTGTCTGGAGGTACGTTGGCTGAGTGATAAAGCACTTGGCTTCCAAACCATGGTCCCGGGTTCAAATCCTAGTGATGAATAGGATTTTTTAATTTCGGGATCTTTTGGCCGCTTCTAAATTCACCCAGTTTTAATGTATACCTGACATTAGTTAGGGAAAGTGTCACTGTGTTATTTTATATGTTATGAATGTGGCTGTGGTTATCAATGTAGGCGTGGTGGTGACATTGGGTTCTTGTTACAAATCACTGAATAATGAAATGACGCTGGGTGTAGCAGACACAATAAGTTTAATATAACACCACATTGTGAATACACCATACAATTCGACCCAGGAATGGTCAGTATTAATCCAACAGTAATATACGAATATCACAACTTAGTACTTATTCTATAACCAACTACTTTAAACATCTAACTCTACTGCTTATATCTTAAGTGACTCAATACAAGTGCTTGCTACAAGATCTCTATGTGGACTGACTGCCTTTAACTCTCTGGTTCACCTAAGGTCAAAAGTGTTCACCTTGGTGCAACATGGGTTGTGAATAAGATTCACAATATGGAATTAACATACACAATACAGAATTAGGGTTTCTACTCTATGGCACCAACTTTGAGGTGGTGACATTACCTATCACCCCCCTTTTGAAAAAAATTTTGAAGAAATTTTTTTCAGCTTGACGACATAATTATCCTAAGTAGGATCAATTGGAATTCTTGGGGTCTATGAAATGTACAATTGCAGAGTTCAAATAGAACTACAAACTTGCAATAAAATATATAATA
The DNA here is from genome assembly GCF_947242115.1 of Biomphalaria glabrata. NCBI lineage: Eukaryota > Metazoa > Mollusca > Gastropoda > Planorbidae > Biomphalaria > Biomphalaria glabrata. Next base: position 44,754,870 of record NC_074719.1, read on the forward strand.
TGACGGTGTTACACAAAATATTTGCTGAATCAAAAAAATTCATACAAGGGCAAAATTCTCTAATTCATCATATTCTTGTAAGGCAATTCAAATAATTCTCTGAGTCAAATACTTAACATCCCAAATAATTCTTTACATGTAGTTCTAATATATACATCAATGTTCAAATGTGTTCAATATTTACAAGTCTTTTTCATAATAATATGTGCAAAGTGTGACAAAAATTTCAATGACAATCTCCTATGTCACAATATGAAAAATTAATACAAGTTTTTATTCACAATATCTATTTATAAAAAATCTTTGACACTATAGAAATGTTAGAAGTCTGGTTTTTTTTTAACACCAATAGTACAATATGTACAAATCATGTAGAAAATGTTACAAGTAAGTCTCAATATGTAAGTGATAAGTATAGAAAAATTCAAAATATGTGTCAAAATTCAACATCAAATTGTTTAATGATCATTGTTATTAATTCAATGTATCTGTTTACTTCAATATGAGGTCTGATATCTCCATAAAAAATTGTTGTGCATTAATATTACACAAGTAAATATGTATAATTCAAGTATCAAAATATTTGCTCAAAAGTATGAACATCAAATCAAAATAAATATCTTTCATAGTGCTTGTTGCATGCACCTTATGTTTCAATTAAGTATTTCTCCATATGACAGTTCAAATAATTTGTAGCTAGTAATGGCAAAAGTTTAATGTTACATTGTTTATCAAATAATTATTGTGTACAAAGTTCAAAAAACTCTTTTGTCAAAAAAAATTTAACTGAGAAAATGTGTCAGTTGTGATACAATCTTTGAGTTTACATTAATTTGTTCAAGCATATATATACAAGCATAACATCCTACTAGTTTAGTTGTATTCATTTTAATCTGTTGTGAAAAAATGTGTAAGTCCAATTTAAAAGAATAATATCAAGTGTCTCTTTCAGTACTTGAAATATCAAAAAGTTTGTACAACAATCTTCTTGTTTACATCAATGATTGTTACAAAAAATATAGTCCATAAGAATAGTTTGACAAAAATGTTTTCAAAAAAATACAAGTGTATGTCAATATTTCATTACACTAATTGACATTGAATAAATAAGTTACATTATGAATCAATCTCCTTTTTATCAATAGTATTGAAAAATGTGACTAAGTTATATAATTGTGATAAATGACATAGTAAAATAATTGCAATCTTGTTTACAATAGCTGTGGAAAAAAATTTTTGTCCAAGTTGCTCTCAATACTATGAGAAAAAATAATGTTTACATTGCATGGAAAAAAATTAAGCTAGGTACTGAATAAGTTTGGAAAAAATTCAATGTTTGTTTACATTGTTGAGTACAAAAATGTTATTCTTGTTGACAAAAGAATGTGAAAAAAATTGTTGGTTACAATGTAGTAATCAAATTCCAAAGTTTGTTTACAAATAGAGTTTTTAAAAAAAAATGAAGTCTTAGTTCTAGTTCAATGTTTACAAATAGTACTCAATGTTTACAAAATAATGCTCAATATTTACAAAATAATGCTCAATGTTTACCAGATGCGATGTATTAAGTCAACAACACTGATGTTAATTGTGAGTCCCTTAATTGGTGTTCCATATATTTTATGTAATAACTCTTTGTAATGGCCAAAGTTTTTTATTTGTACCCACATTGACTCTCCAAGTTCTGGATGTTTCCAAACTTTTTTATATCCAAAATCACAAGTTATTTCTTGTACTATTTGAAAAATTTCTTTCTGGAAATCACAATCAGATAGGTCATAAAACCATATTGTTTTATGTATTACTGGCTTTTGATGCACTTTAACTTTTGGATAAGATCCAATAATTACTGGACTGATAGTATTTTCAAGTATTACAACTTTTATTTTCCCTTTTATAAATGGTGATTTGATTTCAGCAATGGCAGTTTTACATTCTATCTTTCTAGAGTTTGGTAAGGTTACAATGGCTATATCATTCAAATAATCTTCTTTTTCTACTAAATTGGGCTCTACAAAAGTGATTGTGGATTCTTCATCAACTATGCATACAACATCCTGATAATTGACTTCTAGATCATATACTTCTATCTGTTTGCTGTTTTTAAATGTCAAGGCTAATATTTCCTCTGTTATTATTACTTTAGGTGAGCTAGTGTTAATGTCATTTTGAATTTCTTGTTTTTTAGCTTTATCTTTATCATCTATTTGTATTTCATCTGTTTGTATTTCACTATCATTTGTTTGTGTGTTAATTGTTTGGCAATCTTTATTTAGTTTAGATGCTTCTGTTAGCAAATGAGTTTGACATTCTACATCTATTTTATTTGCATTTGTTTAGTTGCTTCATGTATACTGACATTGTTGTAATCATGTGAATTAGTAGTTGATGCTAACTCAATGTTTTCTTGATTCACACTATTAGCCCATTTTACTAAGGCTTCTTCTGATAGTTCAACTATATTCTCTATGTTCCCTATAATTAGTTCTTCAGCTGGGTTGTTCATTACTATGGCTTTGTATTGACCAGTGAACCATGGTGATTCAATGAAAACTAATGCTGTTTCACATACTTCCCATAAGTCTTTATTCGCATAAGTCAGTGTGACCTTGTCTTCAAGTATCTGTTCAGGTTTTACTAGTGATTTCTTTACAATGATTGAGGTGCAGCCGCTGTCACGTAATGCATATACCTTAATGCCATCCACATAGGCAGGATACACTTTTAATTTGGCTACCTTTGTCTGTATATATGCTACTGTTTCATATTCTATTGGTGTTTCAGTTGCTACAGCTGCTATGTTTTGTCTGGTATGATTGTTATTGTGGTAAGTATGTTGTCTATCTTGAAATTGATCTCTTCTAGACATTCTGTTGTTTTGCCATCTTCTGTTTGTTTGATGTGATCTACTGTTAGTTGGACTGTAGCTTTGCCATGTTCTTCTGTTATATTGTTGTTGATAGGATCTATTATAGTTAGGACTGAAGCTCTGGAAAGTTCTGTTATCTCTTCCATATCTATGGTTTCTATTTACATGTTGTTGTTTTTCTGATGCCATTCTCTTTCTGCACTCTGCTTTGGTGTGACCCAATATGCCACAGAAAAAACATTGTATGCTCTTGGCATATTTAAATTTATTTGTAGATCTTGGATGGTTTTCTGTCACTGTTGCAGCTACATTGTACAATTCCCTTTTGTCAATGGTGATGTTTGGGTGTGAGTCTTTGTATGTTGTTAAGTTTGATATCAATTCAGCTTCATTTTTTATTTTTCTCTCCTTCAGGAATGAGAATGCTGCATCTGTAACATTTATTAACACATTTTCAATGAGAAAGAAATCTAAGATCTGTTTGGGGTCTTCTAAGTTACAGTTTGCGAGTTGTAGCCACTTTGTCATGTTCTGGCGCATGTCATGTATTGTTCTTTTTAAATCTGCATTCTTGGCTAGTTTTATTTCCCTAAAAAGTTTTCGATAGTGCTCCTCCGTTTTGCCAAAATGTTCAATAAGTCTTTGTTTTACTGTGTTGTAGTCTTTTCTTTGCTCCATAGTTAGTGTGTCGATGATGTTTAGTGGTTCACCTCTTAAGTTAGCTAGAAGTTGTTGAGCCATTTGTGCACTATTCATATTTGCTGTTTGACAGATGTATTCAAATTGAATAATGAAATTCTCTAATGTGTCTTCTTTTGGGTCAAAGTTCCTAAATTTGCTATGATACTGATGATGAGATGAAGTTTGATTTGCTGATTTATCTTTATTTTCCTTTGCTAGTTTTGCCATTTTTTCCTCATGTTCCTTAAGTTTTATTTCATGCTGGCGTTCTTTTTCTTTCTCTAAATTTTCTTGTTCTTTCTCTCTGAGTCTTCTTTCATGTAGCCTTTCTTCACGTTGCTTGTCTTTCTCTAATCTAATTCTGTCTATTTCAATTTTGATGAATGCTGCTCTATCATCTTCTTTTAACTTTAGTTTATCCACTATCTCTATTAGTTTTTCATACTCAGCCATTTTCAAAGATTCAAATTAGTAATATAGTTAATTAATAGATATGTGTACACTAGGTAGTTGTAAATGAATATTGTACGATAAATAATTAGTATAGCTCAAATAGTAATTGAAGGTAATAGTAGATATATATTTTGTGCGAAACAATTGAGGTTATGAGGTATCTTAAGTTATTCTTGGTACTTTGTCTAGTTCGTAATGTAATACTTTACTGATCAATTATGTGATTATGTATTTTTAGTATCTCCACTTGCAATGTAAAAATTTATTGCAACAAATAATTCACAATTATGTGAGCCTTATTAGTCTGATAAATAGTGATCAATGTATCAATAGTATCAAAATAGTTGAATGTGTTTGAAGAGTATATACAATATAAATTTTGTCAATCTCAAATCAAAATATATCCCATAGTGTATCAAGTGTGTAGTGTAGTGTTGATAATAATAAAAAATAGGTTGAAATAAAAAGTAAAATAAATATATATATATTAATCTAAAGAGTCCCTACCAATACCTGGATGCTTACTTGAAAAAACATATAAATGCTCAGACTCAATAGATAATTAAATTTAGTCCCTAAAGTCAAATGTATATATAAATACAAATGTAAACAATGAAAAAAAATTGTGGTGTAGTTTAAAGAGAACTAATCAATACTGATAATACTAAGGGTAATTAAAGTTACTTCCCTTAAATATTCACTTGATGCTTGACTTGTACATAAAGTTCCGGTGATGCTCCACATAAAATATGTCCACAGTACAGTTCATAAGTAATCCACTTGCTAAATCCGCAGCACAACGGTACAGTTCATAAGTAATTCACTTGCTAAATCCACAGCACAATGGTACAGTTCATAAGTAATCCACTTGTTAAATCCACAGTTCATAAGTAATCCACTTGTTAAATCCACAGTACAATGTTACAGTTCATAAGTAATCCACAGTAGAATAGTACAGTTCATAAGTAATCCACTTGTTAAATCCACAGTACAACGGTACAGTTCATAAGTAATTCACTTGCTAAATCCACAGCACAATGGTACAGTTCATAAGTAATCCACTTGTTAAATTCACAGTACAATGTTAAATGATACGGTACTCAAGTTCTTGAACAATAGTAATCCAATAGATACTTCATATGTTTGACAGATAATCCATTAAACAATTCATATAGTTGACACGTAATCCAATAAATAATTCATGTGCTTGATAGGTAATCCACTGTTTCGTACAGTTGCTGAAACAAATATAAATAACTAAAAATGACCATAAGTAGTGACGGCGAGAGAGGTCTGAGAGTAAGAGCGCTCTCTTATTAAATGTGCTGTTAGACAGCGACAATATGAGTGTGTCATTAGAATTATGACGAGCACTCGATGTAGATGATTCTTGAATATGTCAGCTACTTCGACTGACCATATATCAGCTGTCTTCAAACGATGACTTGAATGACTTGTAGTACTAGATTTTCACCCACACCGGTTGTAGTATCACGGTTGTCTAGTTTCACCCACACAGGCTGTAGTATCCAGGTTGTCTCAGCCTGTTTGATCTCTTTTGCTTAGGATGTTAAAGTAACTTTGAACAATGCTGTGCTCCTAAAGCTATCTCAACTGGTGTAAAAAAAAAAGTACAACCACATAAATCAGGCTTCCAGATAAATGACACTTAGGACAGTAGTCAACTGGAAAAGTTGAAAATACAGCTCGCACAGGAACAGTTCAAATTGTTCAGTTCATCACAGATGAAAAAATAGCTCGCTAACGGTAACTGTGTCATGGCAGGTCAATGTGACATGTAGTAGTAGATCTACATACCAAGTGTGTAGTCAAAAAAATTTAATAAATTCTAGATTAGTTGCAATTCATGTAAAGTTCAATCTTGAAGTACAAGTTAAAATAGTAGGCACCGTTAACTTTCAATTTCAGCTCTGTTTTCTGTTAGAGTTAGAGTGTTAGACTAGCTGAAGATAATAATAATGTCACTCTTGGATCACGTGAATCTCACTTGAAAAATTGTGTGCTGGTCTCAATAAATGTAGATCTAGGTCATCTCTATAATGTTGAATGTGTCGCTGAACGACCAACTGAGAAAAATAGTAGAGTCTGTAATAATCAGGTTTTAGCTTTCTTGCTTGTTGAGTGGCGTCATAATTTGTGTAAGAAAAATTTTTTAGAGTTACTTTTTCATGTGTTAACTAAATAGTTCACTTGCCAACTTCAAAAAAATATCCGTATAAATGTTACTGTAAGTAACTGTAGTATTAAAATACTTCTGACAGCAATAGAAAAAAATTCTTGACTTGTTCCTCTGGTGCTCATAAATCCTTTAAGTTAGCAGTTCTGACTTCTGACATCATAAAATATCATTTGCTGACACTTCTGACACTATAAATGCTGTTTGCTGACACTTCTGACACTATTAAATGTCGTTTTCTGACAATAAATGACTTGCACTTTGGACACTTCTGACACCATTAAATGTCGTTTTCTTACACCACTTCTGACACCATTAAATGTCACTGTGTTATTTTATATGTTATGAATGTGGCTGTGGTTATCAATGTAGGCGTGGTGGTGACATTGGGTTCTTGTTACAAATCACTGAATAATGAAATGACGCTGGGTGTAGCAGACACAATAAGTTTAATATAACACCACATAGTGAATACACCATACAATTCGACCCAGGAATGGTCAGTATTAATCCAACAGTAATATACGAATATCACAACTTAGTACTTATTCTATAACCAACTACTTTAAACATCTAACTCTACTGCTTATATCTTAAGTGACTCAATACAAGTGCTTGCTACAAGATCTCTATGTGGACTGACTGCCTTTAACTCTCTGGTTCACCTAAGGTCAAAAGTGTTCACCTTGGTGCAACATGGGTTGTGAATAAGATTCACAATATGGAATTAACATACACAATACAGAATTAGGGTTTCTACTCTATGGCACCAACTTTGAGGTGGTGACAGAAAGTAAAAGCAGTTGGTCATTGTGCTGGCCACATTACACCCTCATTAACTGTGGGTCATAGAAACAGATGACCTTTACATCATCTGCCCTATAGGTTGCAAGGTCTGAAAAGGGAACTTTTACTTTTACATTTAGTCTACAAAGTAACAAAGTAAAGGTGGTTGTAATTATTGCTGAAAGTTAACTATCTGCCACAGTAGCAGGTGAACATATATCATGGAGTCTGATAATGGAAATCTTTGTTTTCTTTTTTACTTACCGGTATCTCATTAGTTTCAGTAGTAAGATAAAAAAGTATTTATATTTGTATTATCTTCTGTTTTATCAAGTTTAATTTCTTCTTCTTCCTTGTTCTCATTATTATTATTATTTTTTGGAGCGTTCAGACGACTAGACCAATATATGAGATGAACTGCGCAGTAGTTTCCAGATCAGGGAGCTCTCCATATAGTTTACTTTTAGGGGTGTTTTGGGGCCAGTGTCTTGTTCCGGCCTCTTGATGAAGAATGCAGTTTTGAAGGACATGTTCAGCATTCTCTGGTGACACTCCACATGGGCAGATTTCACTAGTTCCATTTTTTAGCTTCTGGAACATATGTTGTCTCATTCTGTTGTGTCTGGTTCTGAAGTGAAAGATTAGAAGTTAATTTTGTTGGGATAGCTTATAATAGGCGTACATTTTCTTGCGATTCGGATGAGAGCTTGTCCATTTCATTGTATTCTATTCACTTAGGTCTTGGGTGATAATTTGTAATGAGAAGCTCAACCATTGTTAAATAGGTAACAGTAACAGTCCTGACTTAGACGAAAAGTTGTTAGTCTTAACACTGCCCTCACAGCTCTCATCAAATGTTGGCCATGAATTCATGTTTGCCTCCTCCCATGAATCTTGAGGGAACCTTTTTATTTATACTGTGAAAGTTATGTATTGAATTTAGGTTCCTTTGTGTTGAACAATGATAGCCCTAAGAAACAAAGTCATTACTCTATACAGAGTCATGTAGATTTGGATTGGGATGAAAACAATCATCTATCTGTTGATTGTTGATTTGTAGTTCGTATCTTAGGCGTGATTTAATGTTTTTAAACTTTGATTCTTCAGAACTATCATCATTTCAATAAATGGTATGACTTCAATGGAGATGTAGTGGACCCAGCAGGTACGTTACAATTTTTTAAAGTTAAATGTTCCCTGTACAAATTAATCATAAAAAAAAAATATTAAAAGTGGCTGATCTAATAAATTGTTCTTACTGACAGCGAAATAATAATTCGTAAATGCCAATGGTCAGCTCAAAATCAAATCTATTGAGCCTTTTTGAGTTTAGAAAAATTAACTACTCAATCAACCCATCACACTGACACATGTGTCCCCATCTAGCAAGCACTATTTTAGCTATTTCTTGTATTTTCCCACCTTTTTGGAACTATTTGTGTGTGTGCTATTAGCACATTTCACTTTCCTTATTCTTGATATGCCTACCCAAGAGTTGTGATAGGTTGTCCATTTTTTTCTCACATGATGATTCAATGAAGCATTTGGTGAAAGTTACATTGTAAAGTAACTTCTCCTTTAAAAAACAAAAAAACAAATGAAAATATTGTTTTTGAAAAGATTGTTGCCTGAATGTAAAGGCTTTGTCTGAATGTCTTATAACATTTGATTTCGAATCCAAATATTTTAAAAACTTTGGAAATTGGACTAAAATAATTTGATCTTGTTTGTTCTTCTGTCTAGGTGAGAGTTATATTTATTATGAGTGTCACTATCCTCCTTGTACAAGAATGGAAAGAGAGCTGAGGGAATTTAGTATATGTGGCAGATGTCAGGAAGTCAGGTGAGACTTATTGCCCTTTTTTTTCCCCCCAATTTTTTTAAAATGAATGAAACAAAATATTTTGTTTATATTCTATTCTTGGGAGCAATTTTACTCACAACTGTAAAACATGAGTTTCTAATAAGATTTAGAAAAAACTAACATTATTTAGAAATACTAATAAGTTAAATAAATGAAGCAAATATTATATATATAAATTCCTTTTTGTTTAGTGTATTTTTCTTTCTATAGCATGTCAAGTGCACTAATAATTTTTCTAGACCTGTCTTTGTGTGGGGGGCATTAGGGAGAGGGCTTCTGAGCTGCCCTTAGGTGCCCAGCAAACACATTTCGGCTTGAGTCCAGATTCAAACACAAGCCCCATGTGAATCTCTTGTATTGCTTGATGGGAAATTATATACCTATAGTTTTTCTATGAGATTCGTAGTCGGAATGCATTCATTCTCAAAAAAGTTAAAGATAAGACTTTTTTTGTTGTAATTCACAACGGTTTTAGTCAATATGCATATATAAATGTCCTTTTAAACATTCTCCCTCTTAATTGTATCAAATTAAATTGGTGTACCTTTTTTATTTCCCTTTTTATTGAAAGTCATGTTTCCGAGAGTTTTTTTTTTAAATTTAAAATAATGTGCATTTTTATATTCTATGCATGTCTAGAAAAAATCTTTCAGTGTGATCTTCTGTAGTAGTTCTTCAACTGTTTGTTGACTTATTTTTTTTGTTTTCACATTTCTCAGATGTTAGTTCAGAATTGGAGATCATTACATCCTGGCCCAAACCTCCTGTAAGAGGGTAGGGGATGGTGGGGGGCAGGGTTTAAACTCAGGGCCATCAAGATTCATAGCGCAAACCACATGACCTGGAAGCAATCCTGTTTGCTTGCTCTAACAAGTTTTCCCCAAAACTGTTTAATAATTTACATTCTTGTGTGAATTTTAAAATTCTCTGCATGTGCAAGTCCTATTTGACATGGGCAGATGCATAGCTAGGGTGGGGGGGAGGGAGGGGGCCCCCCAAATGAGTGTTTTTTTATATTAAATATTAAGTATTACACAAAATGCATCCCCCAAAGAGGTCAAGCTCTGTCCTGGTTCCCCAAATTCCTAGCTACGCCAGTGGTGACAGGTGTTTGACAAGCTAATTTCTATATCTCATAGCCATGGCAGCTAGCAAATACTTTACCTTAAAGGCCCTTAACATGAACTCTTTCTTTATCTCTCCCACCAGATACTGTGGTACCTCATGCCAGGAACGAGACTGGCCATCACACAAACGGTTCTGTCGTGAACGTCGCAGGCACACAAGAGAAAGCACCCCGGATCGGTGATGAGCTTTTAATTCCTTGCCATCCATTCACCACCCCGCTGTCCATCTAAAAGCTAGTCTTCTGTGTTATTTATTTCATCTCTCATAATTCATTTGTGAACCAGTATCATTACCAAAAGATACTTTTTTATAAACAAATCATTTCCAGTTTTAAAATCATTCCTTATGATGAATCCGACTGCATAATTTCTCTGATGACCAAAAATGTATGTACTGTTTTTAAAGCGTTTCATTCCATTATTACATTTTTAACTCCCCTTACGAATTCCAATATTGTTAATATTCTTTGACAATTTTTTGTGTGTGGAAATATTTTTAAAATGTTTTACCTCTAGATTATATAATTTATATATTGTCGCCTGCATACCTGATAGTGACATTGTATGTTTTTCTACCTATGTGATAAATTTTTTCTTTCCCCAAGTTTTCTTTTTTCTTTGAAAAAAGGAAGTGAGCAGTCATGTTATATTTATTTCTGGTTAAAAAAAATAAAATTGGAATGAACCAAAAGAAAAAACCTGACAGCAAGTTTAAGCTCTGTGTTGAACCAAATCTATTGTTGCTATATTTTTGTTTAGACTTGAATTTTTTAGCCAACACTTCTTAAAGAGATAGAAGGAGGGATGCCAGTATTTTTTAAAATTAAAGATTTTATTTAACTTGCTCTCTTTTGATTCAGTAAGATCAAATGTTTCTATCCATTTTCAAAAACTTTTTTATTTCACTGAAAAAAAAGCAACAAACTTATAGCTATCATGGAAACAGAATTTTTATTCTCTGAAATAAATAATCTGTCGAGTTTTTGTATAACTTTATTTGTTCAACCAGCAACATTTTTTTTATTTCTCTCTTGATCAAGTCTTGTACATGTGAATCTCTCGTACTGCGTGATGGGAAGCTTGACTTTTTGTTAAGTATAAATAGTATTTATCTTCATATTATCTGATGATGACCAGCTTGATCCTACCTTAGGTGAGAGACTTAAGCCACATCATTGCTCTGATAACTGCGTTTGCTTGCCATAATTTTTAAAAGAACTTTTTACATTTAATATGTGTGCAGCTTGTATAATAGTAAATTAACCTATTTTTTATTGTCTTTTATCTTTTCCTGTAGATTTTATTTTTATAGTAACCTGACATTTCTGTTTTGTTTTTACTGCAATGGCATGGTTTTTTATTTGATGCCTGTTTCTTGTACACAAACCAAATAAACAATCCATAATGCATTTAATATCTGTTGGTATGCTTTTAACATTCAGTGTATAGGGAAGTAAGAATCTATGATGTTGTTTTAACTAAGCTGCTCTCTCTTTATTTCAACTATGCTCAGCTCCCAGCATGCAGAAATTTAGATTTAAAATATACACAAATTTTTATATATATATATATATATATATATATATATATATATATATATATATATATATATATATATATATATATATATATATATATAAATATGTCAGTGCTTAAGTTCAATGTTATAGCTTTCAAGGTAATTGATTTTTAAACAAAAAATGACAAGTTTCAGTGAAGCATTATTTTTATTTTTTTTAATTAAAAAGAGAAGCAGGAGTTGTCATTATTTAAAAAATAAATACATGTTGATGTCCAAGTTTCTATATTGAATGTAAAAAAATTGACAATGTTAACTTTTGTTTTAATTGTTACTAATACTGTGAACATGTTTTGCATACAATTTTTATTGACACAACCAACAGCGTCAATTTTTATTTGGTTTATTTTTGGAAGGGGATTTAGAAAGTCAGGTGGTTCGCTTGCTAGAGTGCAAGTTCATGTTGCGGCTAATCTTTAAGCTTACACCTGTGTTAAACCTTTTATCTAGCAAGCCTTGCGGGCTTCTTTCTTGTGCAATGTCATATTTGGCCACATTCATGTATGTCTTTACTATTGGGGAATAGTTTTTATGATAAAATATTGATGTGATATTTTCATTGTAAGGAAACCCCAAACCAGTAGATCCTATAGCTTTGTTTTTCTCTCTATTTGTCCTTTGTGAAGCTCCACAAATTTAAAATATAAATAATTCTAAACATTAGCCTATCAATAATTCTGTTAATGTGGTTAGAATGTGTTCTGTAGTTTACATGGTAATAATTAGGAGCTTAAAAAAAATTCCTTATAAACCTGTATGTAAATTTTGTATGTAGTGGTAAGACCTAAGTCATTAATCCTTTCTCATTTCTACATCTTCCATGGTAGTTTGTGTTTCTTATGACATTTATAAAGGCCATGTCATCTGACTGGGATACATTTTTTCATCTTTGAACAGTAAAACATGTCATTATTTTTTTTTTAAATTGACAACAACAATACAAATGTAGTGTAGCTTTTTTAAAATGTTTTGTACATTGTAACCAGCACAACTTTTAAAAATGATGTTCCATATGACTGAATCAAATATATTTTTTCAATAACTTCACCAACAGTGAGACAGAATTCAAATTTGTCAAAGTAGGTAGAAAGCTACACATGTTATTAGGTCTTGGTGCATGGTTGGGATGCGTGGTTGAGAGGTTAAGTATTCTTGAACTTGGCTACCTATGAAGGGGACTCGAGGTTCGACACGATACTCGAGCAGAGTTGTGTTTACTGAGCGCCTAAAGGCAGAACAGAAAACCTTCTCCCTTTTAATTTAAAAGTTCTAAAACAAAATTGAGAATCATCTCATCTCTGACTGTGGCCCATTCCGGTGCTTAATCTACCAACGATGTTTTCTCCAGGCTTCAAGGCTATGGCCCAGTCTCTTTAACTGTCTTGCCCATTCTCTTGGAGTGTGCACCCACATGTCAGTGCCATGTATTTCTGGACTGTCCCTTATTTTCACATTATATTGAGTCTTGGCTATAGTTGTAAAAGAATAGTGAAAATGTCAACCATTTATAGTGGAGCAAAACATATTTGATAAATTTTATAAAGATAATTTATTTGTAGAATCAAGAAATATTTTATTTTTTTAATTTCAATAAGTCAATGCATAATTTGTATACTCTGTTTTCCCCCAAACATAGACTTGAAGCTAGGTGCTGAAACAAATGTGATACATACATATATTAAACATGAATGAATAGCAGCACCAGTGACCAAGTTTTTAAGAGAGAAAGTAGTGAATTAAAAAGCTACGAAAATAAGGGACTGCGCTGACCGAGGCTTGAACCTGGAAATGACACAACTGCCTAGCGATAACGTACTAGGCGAACTTAACCTCTACACCATCGAAATGTCAAAAAAACCCATTTGTCTGGTCCAGAGTCATTTCGCCCGTATGCAAATTACCACCCCAGTGGTCAAAGGTCACATGCCCTAGCTAGCCTCTCCCCCCACCTCGCAGCATCCATTCACTAACAACTTCATTAGAGCCGACACAGACAGCCATTAGTTAGGCATGTATTAGGCAAACGATGGCTCTATCTAATTGTATATCTCTTATAATGACAATTGGACAACATAAACACATTACATATAGAAGCTTCACAACATGTTCTGCTCAATTCTTTGACAGTAAGAAAGGCAAAGAGCTTGAATGAGAATGGTAAATAATGTAAAGAAAACAAATATGAAAGTTTCTTTGGTATGTGACAGCATGACATGTTGCAGTTGTTGCCCTTTGCATCTTATTGTTAATGTACATTTAGGCTCTAAAACAAGTGAATCCAACTGAAGGGGAAACAACTCACTAACTGCTCATTTTTTAAACTTTTTTTTTTTTTCTTTTTTTTAATAGTTTGCTTAACATAAAAAGGTGTAAGAAATAATTAATCGCACATGCTGTGACACTTTCAAAACTATTAACACTAATTCAGGGTGACCCAATGTAGAGTTTACTGTTGAATGTTTTACAAAACACCCAAGTTTGAACATTCAATCCAAGCTTCTAAGAACAGGAATCTTACATTAGTGTCCTCATCATTGCCCTATTTTAGAGATCAACTCTCTGTTCTCTGGGATATGGTTTAATTCAATAAATTTATTAACTTCTCTTCTTCTTTTTAGTAAAATAAAAAAAGTATTTAAAGGGAACAAATTTGATCTATCATTTACCAATAATTAATTATTACATGTGCAGCCAGTCTGGAAATTGGCCCGGAATATTCTAAATGCCAGTCAAGAGTGTACTATATGCCAGTCTAGAGAGTTACTAGACAGACATGGCATGTAATCATGTATGTTTTATATTAGCTTGTATTTAATTAGCATCTGTATTGTCTCTTGTATAATTTTAATGATCTAGCTTTAATGACATCCAAAGTATTCATAAATGTTCAATATGTTTTGACCTGTCTACGGTGTACCCTAATATACCCAAGATGCATTTTGGTATCAGGCTAGAGTATTTTCCTAAATGAACTTCATTTTAAAAATCTTTTCTGCATTCTATTGTCTTTTAGGTATGACGACTCTTTAAAAGTTGCCATCACAGACCTTGTGCAGTCTATAGGGTAGATGATATAAAGGTCATCTGTTTTTATGACCAACAGATAATGACCAACTACTTTACTGTCCCCCATTAGAGTCCAGTGCACTCAGGGGCGTCCTTAAAATCCCAAAATTAAAAAATCCCAGTCGTGACTTTAGTTAGCACAATATTTAACCTAGTCATGCTAATAACTTGATAGCACAGCTTGCCATTAGTGTAGATAAAAAAGATATTATACACCTAACAATTAGTGTTAATTAGTTTTTGCTACAGTTTGTCAGGTAGTTGAAAGTAGATGATGGTACAGTCTACTTTTAAGAAACTGAAAAAAAAATTAGAATTTTCATTTTTATCTTTTATAATAATATTTTGTGTTTGAAGTATCCCATAATATTATTGTTGAGTTTCTGTCACTGATTCCATAATACATCATTGTTTTTATGTCAATATTCTCATTCCAATATATTATTTTGTTTCTTTTCTTTACTAAATACTGTCATAATGACAACTATAACCACTATTTCAAATATATAATGTGAAAATATGTTTGTTTTTACACAATTCCTAGTCCATGTTTTTAATTTATTTTATGTTTCATTTCGTTTCTGCTTTAAAGGAAGTCCACAAATTGAACTTGAAATGTTTATCTCTTGTTTTTATTGATGGATTTCTTAGTTTGTAACAAAAAAAATAATATTTAATCCAATCTTTCTTGTGTGTTGTCTTTTTTTTTTTAATGTTTAAATTCCATATTATTTTCTGGGACAATATTTAATATGTACTTATGATTGGACAGATACTAAAGAGAAATTCTTGTGATTGGACAGTTATTTTCGATATTTACTCTTAAGAGCTCTATTAGTAATGGGACATAGACTTTTAAGAGATCTATTAGTGGTGGGACATAGACTTTTAAGAGATCTATTAGTGGTGGGACATAGACTTTTAAGAGATCTATTAGTGGTGGGACATAGACTTTTAAGAGATCTATTAGTGGTGGGACATAGACTTTTAAGAGATCTATTAGTGGTGGGACATAGACTTTTAAGAGATCTATTAGTGGTGGGACATAGACTTTTAAGAGATCTATTAGTGGTGGGACATAGACTTTTAAGAGATCTATTAGTGGTGGGACATAGACTTTTAAGAGATCTATTAGTGGTGGGACATAGACTTTTAAGAGATCTATTAGTGATGGGACATAGACTTTTAAGAGATCTAATAGTGGTGGGACATAGACTTTTAAGAGATCTATTAGTGGTGGGACATAGACTTTTAAGAAATCTATTAGTGGTGGGACATAGACTTTTAAGAGATCTATTAGTGGTGGGACATAGACTTTTAAGAGCTCTATTAGTGGTGGGACATAGACTTTTAAGAGATCTATTAGTGGTTGGACATAGACTTTTAAGAGATCTATTAGTGGTGGGACATAGACTTTTAAGAGATCTATTAGTAATGGGACATAGACTTTTAAGAGCTCTATTAGTAATGGGACATAGACTTTTAAGAGCTCTATTAGTAATAGGACATATACTTTTAAGAAATATATTAGTAATGGGACATAGACTTTTAAGAGGTCTATTAGTAATGGGACATAGACTTTTAAGAGCTCTATTAGTGGGACAGATACTTTTGGCATCGCTTAGTTTATTGTTTTAAATCCCAAGGACGTCGAAACATGTTGCTTGCACACAATCCAGTAATAAGTTCAACATTGCAACCCAGCAATAGGTTTAACATTGCAACCATAAATACGTTTAACATCATTAAAAAAAAGATTTAACATTGAAATCCTGTAATAAGTTTAACATTATCGTCAATGTACAGATTGTGTGTGCAAAAATATCAATCGAGGTGCAAAATCTTTCTTTTATCTTCATTTTTATTTGTTTATTTACAATGCCAGATGCGCAGAAAACATGCGCGATGGCACTTTAAGCTGTTCCCCTTAAAGAGAATTCATAGATACTGCATGAAGGCGATTTTTTTTCCCGTAAACTTTAAAAAGAAAATAATTCGTCGTTTTTACAAAACTACGGAAGTAGCTCTTAAAGTTTAAAGATAAATAATATCGTACTTTATGGGATAAAATGCAGATTGATCACAATTATAATAACTAGATTTGAAGTCAATGGCTGAAAAAGTAAGGCAATGAAATTGTAGTGGGCACTATGTTCCATGAGGAACTCGAAGGAAAGATGATGATGATACATAAAGCATATTATGGTATCGTTTGAGTTGGTGGTAGAAGAACCAGCCATTTTTAATTTGGCACGTTTTTCTCCTAGATCTGAGGCCAATGTTTTTCCCCTCTCCAGGGCCGGCCTTAGGCATAGGCAATCTAAGGCCTTCGATTGGTTGTGGCCTCGTACAAGAAGAAATGGCGAAACTTGACTCCAATGTTATTCTTGTCTTATTATTATTATGACAGACGTTACTTAAAAATGGAAGATAATTACGTCCTACGCATTTCGTGTGTCAATCTAGACATGCTTGTTAATCAATGACTTAAACTCTGCTACGTCGTTGGTTTTCCTGGCTGATTCAGGCAACCCATTCCATGCTCTAATGGCACTAGGGAATAAAGAGAACTTGTGCGATTTGTTCTAGCGTTTGATATAAGAAATGTGCCTCTGTCTTTGTGTCTGAGTATTTAATTAGATTTTGTTTTTCTATGTGTAAATTACGGTTTAGTGTTTTTGTAGGCTATTATAGCTACTTTACTTTGTATTCTTCTGTCCTGAAGTATCACTTAAGTTTAGTGATTTTACTTGTGGCGTTACTCTAGTCAAATTGGAATATTCGTTTGTATCTGTTGGAGTAGCCTACACTAGGTTTTTAATCAATTGTGTAATATTAGTTATTTCGCTGTTTATTATTTAATTTTTCTATTTCATTTGGGACCTCCAAATTCACTGCGCCTAGAGCCTCCAATTATCCAAGGCCGGCCCTGCCCTCTCTTTCTTTGTCACCATCTCTCTCCTCTTATGTATTTCATCATTTTTAAAAACCTCTCCTCGTTCCATATGTTAGAACAAATTTGAACAAATGTTCCTTCTTCCTGAGTGCTATTAGAGCATGCCTGAGCCAGCAAGGAAAACCAATGACTTGGCAGAATTTAATTCATTGGTTAATATCTATTGGAGCAGCTCACATCCCATTTACAAGAAAAAGGACGCCTATTATAAAGCTATCTCGACACGACCAGTGCATAATTTTTCGACTCAGAACCGTACACAACAGAATGAGACAACAGATGTTCCGGAAGCTTAAAGTCGGAACAAGCGAAACTTGCCCTTGTGGAGCATCACCAGAGAATGCTGACCATGTCCTTCAAAGCTGCATACTATATCAAGTTTCTGGCCCCAAAACCCTCCTATAGAACAGAAATTATACCGAGAACTACCTGGTCTGCAAACCACTGCGCAGTTCATCTTAATTAAAGTTCCCCTTTCAGACCTTGTGTTCTATAGGGCAGATGATGTAAAGGTCATCTGTTTCTGTGGCCTACGGTTAACGAGGGTGTCATGTGGCCAGCACAACGACCAAACGCCTTTACTTTTCCCTAACTAATGTCAGGTACCCATTAGAGCTGGGTGGACTCAGAGGCGCCCGAAGATCCCCGGTTCGGAAGCCAAGCACTTTACCGCTCAGCCACCGCGCCTCCGCAGTTCATCTCAGATATAAGATTACTGATCTGAACCCTCCGACATGTAAAATGAGAACGAAGAAGAAGAACATGCATGACTAGATGCATGACGCGTAGGACGTAATCATCTCCTTTTTTAAAGTAACGTCTGTATTTTATAAGTTAAGATAAGATTGTGTTACTATACTAGTGTTATACAGGTCTTAATCTTCAGTCACCCACGGTGGTCAAATCTTACTCCTTAATGGCTTGTTTTAGCCATGGGCGCATGGTTATTAGTATTATTTTATTTTCGCTTTTTTCCTCGCGCTAGAAAATTGCGATTACATTTTGTGATCATGTTCTCAAAATTTATATTGAAAACAAAAAAAACTTTTTTTTCTCTTCATCAGCAGTACAGTTCCCAGCATTCAGTACTCCACATAGCCAGACTTTGTAATGTGTTCTAAATCCAAGTGTCCCATTATCTACTTATCCAGCCTTGTAAGGAAGTGTGCCAGATTCTAGCACTTTGACTAGTCCTCAGTCAATGCATGCTATGCCCAAACGTCCGATATTTGACTGATCAGTCCTAATATCATGAATTCTACTAGGCCGGTCTGTCCTTAATACGTCCTGAGCCAGATCCACTTGACTACGTTCGGCTTATGATGATTCTCAAGAGACATATACGGAAGTTTAATCCCGAAGGTCATCTGTACAGAACTAAAAACCAAAAATTAAAGTTCCACTCCTTTCTGATGGTCATCGGAGTCTCGGTCATCCTTGTGCTCTCGGCCACAGCCATCATCTGCTTCAATACTCGGTCCGAGATGCTCTGGTGCTCGTTGCTGTTGGGTCATTTCAGGAAAGAATTACAGCTCCCAGAATGCAAAGACATGTCGTGGTCTACTGGTAAAATAAGAACGACAACTAACAAATAGTAATGTATTAAAATGTTGTGGCGGCGTCTAAGTTCGAATCATGGCATTAAACATGAAGGGCGGGCGTGATCGGGATTTCTTGGCCACTAGCTCGCGCATACACTGGGTCCATGTTTAACTCTTTCTCTCCGTAATTATTTTTCCGCGTTTCGATGGAATTCTTCATTTTGCTCATTTCAATTTCTCTACCCTATTATGATTAAGCTTCAATAGCTTTGTTGTTTGTTATTGAAAAATGTTTTTATTTGGTATAGAATTCAAGGGGAATGCATGTTCTTTTTATATAACACAAAGAAAAGTTTATAAAATTAAACATTAATTGAATGAGGTCAAATCAACGTAGGTATTGTCAATAGGAGAGAAAGAGTTAAGGTCTTCTTGTTAACCCTGGCAGAGTGCAAAAGAAGTTCGTTCTGTTTCATTTCAGAAGACAAAAAAAATGTTTTCTGCCTACTCGATAAGCTTATGATTTGAATGCAGTGCCTTTGAGAATCATTAATTAAAAACTATTAGGCCATATTTATCTACTAGTATTCATAAAATTCAGAACCAAATATATATATATATATATATATATATATATATATATATATATATATATATATATATATATATATATATATATATATATATGTGTATGTGTATATGTGTATATATGTATATGTATATGTATATATATATATATATGTATAAATAATATTTAAAAAAAAACAACAAAGTACATATGAAGCACACCACTACTATGCAGCTTCCATTAGTCATTTAATTAATGTAATAGATTTAGATTTTAGACTAACAATAATATATCAGTGCGATTAGAAATATTTTTACCAATTGTTTTTGTTTAGCACAGTCTCATGCTTTTAGCTTTCCCAATACGCTATAATCCTATCACTTTTCTGGACCAGTTGGGAAAGGGGTGGTGTGAGAAAGAAGGGGGTATCTGAGTAAATATTAACGGAATCGCTTTTTAAATGCATTTATTTTTTTAAAAGTTGAACGACCTAGATTCGAACTCAAGGGCTCTAGCCTCCTCTATCTAACACGCTAACCACTGCACCAGAGAAAGGCTTATGAAAATAGAAGGATTTATAGTTATCTAATGTTAATTTCAAGCTTTATAGCAAAGTATGAAGGGGACAAATTCAACGTATACCAACACATCAGTCAAATACTATTTCTTTCCCTTGTTCGATACCAAACAAAATAAGTAATTACCAATAGTTAATTAACTAATTTTTAAACAAGGTTACAAAGACAGTTTGTGTGGAAACACT
The DNA here is from genome assembly GCF_947242115.1 of Biomphalaria glabrata. Classification (NCBI taxonomy): domain Eukaryota; kingdom Metazoa; phylum Mollusca; class Gastropoda; family Planorbidae; genus Biomphalaria; species Biomphalaria glabrata. Next base: position 44,775,320 of record NC_074719.1, read on the forward strand.
AACTCAAATCGGCCCCCGAAGTGGTCCACCCAGGAAGGTAAAAAGGCAGGTTTATCTTATCTTATATAACACAGACGTTAATTCAAAAAAGAAGATGATTACGCCCTACGCGTCATGCACTCAGTCATGCATATTAACCAATGACTTAAATTCTGCTAAGTCACTGGTTTTCCTGGCTAGCTCAGGCAACCCATTCCATGCTCTAATAGAAAAAGACAAATGACAGAGAAGGATATGTGAAAGTGAATGTGAAGTTAGATGTGAATCTGGCATAACTGATGTCTTATAATGAATATCTAAATGATCTAATTGTTTTGTAAAGGGTTAATCTCTTATTCAAATCCTCAAGTAAAAAAAAACATTTCCGTAAAAAAAAAATAATTGAAAAAAAAAATTATGTGTACTGTATTCTCGAACATTGGGATAACTATGGCGACGCCCTGTCCGTTGTTCTTACTCACGGAAGCACAGTCATACACTCTGCTCGACAATACGCTGCCTACATGAATGCCTCCGGCAAATAGCGGGGTATGCTACGCCGTGGGTCGACTAGTACATATTAAAAAACTTTATGTATGGGAAATAATGATAACTTTTTTGTTTCTTGCGGTATGTGTGTTTGTGTAATAGTGATAATATTTCCCACTTTCACGTCTCTCTCTCTCCTGTTGGTAGTAGGTAGGGTTCAGGTACCCACAGAGGTGACGAACGTTAACGAAGCTGTAGCGATGCTCCCTGGTATGAAAGCTGGTGGGCGCCACTGCCCCAGAGACTGCAAGCCTAAAGACAAAACAGCTATCGTGATACCTTTCCAGGACAGGCAGACGCACCTGGATATTCTCTTGGCAGTGCTGTTGCCCATGTTGGTCAGGCAAGGTCTGGACTTTTGTGTGTTTGTGATCGAGCAGGTACAGAAGTGTCCGTTTTTTGAGATTTTAAGTTTATCTCATAATTGATTATCTTTTCTCGGTTTATCTCATCTTAGCTTATCACATATTGTCTATATAAGCGTATCTTATTTTAGCTTATCACAGATTATCTTTATCAACTTATCTCATCTAAGCTTATCGCAGCGTATCCATATCATCGTATCTCATTTTAGCTGACGAGATTATCTTTATCAACTTATCTAATTTTAGCGTATCACATTGTCTATATCAGCTTATCTCATCTGAGCTTATCACAATTTAGCTATATCAGCTATCTCATTTTAACTTATCACAAATGATCTATATCAACGGATCTCATTTAAGCTTATCACAGATGATCTATATCAGCTGATCTCATTTTAGCTTATCACAGATGATCTATATCAGCTGATCTCATTTTAGCTTATCACAGATGATCTATATCAGCTTGTCTCATTTTAGCTTATCACAGATGATCTATATCAGCTGATCTCATTTTAGCTTATCACAGATGATCCATATCAACTGATCTAATTTTAGCTTATCACAGATGATCTATATCAGCTGATCTCATTTTAGCTTATCACATGATCTATATCAGCTGATCTCATTTTAACTAATCACAAATGATCTATATCAACGGATCTCATTTAAGCTTATCACAGATGATCTATATCAGCTGATCTCATTTTAGCTTATCACAGATGATCTATATCAGCTTGTCTCATTTTAGCTTATCACAGATGATCTATATCAGCTGATCTCATTTTAGCTTATCACAGATGATCTATATCAGCTGATCTTATTTTAGCTTATCACAGATGATCCATATCAACTGATCTAATTTTAGCTTATCACAGATGATCTATATCAGCTGATCTCATTTTAGCTTATCACAGATGATCTATATCAGCTGATCTCATTTTAACTAATCACAAATGATCTATATCAACGGATCTCATTTAAGCTTATCACAGATGATCTATATCAGCTGATCTCATTTTAGCTTATCACAGATGATCTATATCAGCTTGTCTCATTTTAGCTTATCACATATGATCTATATCAGCTGATCTCATTTTAGCTTATCAGAGATGATCTATATCAGCTAATCTCATTTTAGCTTATCACAGATGATCCATATCAGCTGATCTAATTTTAGCTTATCACAGATGATCTATATCAGCTGATCTCATTTTAGCTTATCACAGATGATCTATATCAGCTGATCTCATTTTAGCTTATCACAGATGATCCATATCAGCTTATCTCATTTTAGCTATTTTAACATTATTATATTATTATTTATTATTTATTATTATATTATTATTTTAACATATATATATATATATATATATATATATATATATATATATATATATATATATATATATATATATATATATATATATATATATATATATAATTAGAGCACGTTTGTCCTGATACTACCACACAAAGCTTGGGATTTTAAACTTACGTTTTGTATATTCATTCCAGCTAGTCCGTTGAGTATTTTGTTATCCGGAAACATTATTTTGTAATTATCTTTCATTTTTATTCCTCCTCTCTTTTTTCACTCTTCTCTCTACCTCCTCCATTTTCCTTTCTCTTCCGATTCTGTATCTCTCCTCTCCCTCTTCGATTTCCTCCCTCTCTCTCTCTTCTCTTTCCATTCTCTCCTCCCTTTTCTTTCTCTTCTCGTATCTGTCTCCTTTCCTCTCCCCTTCCTTCATGCCTCCCGTTCTCCTCTCTCTTTCCTCATTTCGTTTTCCAACACTCTGAAGCCATTCCCTCTCCCTCCTTCCTCTTCTCGTTCCCCTTTCCTCTCTGCTTCCTCTCTATCCCTCCTTAAGTGCGACCAGTAATATTTCAATCTGACCCTGAAGACATTAAGTGAGGGAATTAAACCAAAACCAATCATTACAGAAGGCCTGAATACTGACATGCAACGTCGCAGCCTATGGGCAGTTTTAACCAATAGCTCGTTGCTCGTTTTACGAGGTGGCAACGAGCTACGTTGCAGGTCAGTGTTTAGGCCTGCTATAACGATGGTCTCAGTTAAACGATGACGCCGAGACTGTTTACCCTACACCGAAACAGTGTAGCCATTTAGCCAGAGACCGTTCCTTTATCTCTAGATGTCACGTAACGAGTTTAACAAAAGTCTCCTTACCAATGTTGGTTACATTGAGGCGCTGAAGATTGACGACTTTGACTGCTTCATCTTTCACGACGTCGACCTGGTACCCATTGATGACCGGAACATCTACAGGTGCCATACCGACGGGCCTGTTCACATGGCGGCTGCTATCAATAAATTCAACTATAGGTAAGAAAGGAGGCGCGGTGGCTGAGTGGTAAGTTATTGGCCTCGGAACCGATTGTCCGAGGTTCGAATCCTGGTGAAGAATTGGATTTTTAATTTCGGTATCTCTAGGGCGTCTCTGAGTCCACCCAGCTTTAATTGATACCTGGCATTAGTTGGGGAAAAGTAGCGACGGTCGGACGTTGTGCTGGCCAAATGACACCCTCGTTAACCATGGGTCACAGAAACAGATGACCTTTAGGGCCCTACATCATCTGACCACATAGTCTGAAAAGATAACTGTTTTTTTTATAGGTAAGAAAGCAGCGGAGATACATAAGAGAACAGTGTACACCAACTACGCTTACAAACACTATTATAATTGATAAGATTTATTTATAGTTTGTTGAATGCTAAGTCAAAAGAGAAAAAACAACAACAACAACATGAAAAGCCAGCGTTTCTCAAATCTTTACAAATGATGCCCCCTAGTCAAACTAATTTCCGTTCGCGCCCATCTTTATCCACCCAGGTGATGGTTGTCTGGTGCTGTGTTACACATTCTGAACTGTTTTTCCAAGATTTCAATAATTCCGGGTTCGAACCCAGCACGCCGCCACCCCCCCCCCCACCCGTTGCGCTGCGGGAGGTTTGAGCTAGGATGTAATCATCTTCAAATGGGAAGAAACACCCGAAACGTAGAAGAGAACAATACTTGTAGGAGTGCGGTTTGTGTGGGCGCTGGAAGCTCCCCCCCCCTCCCAGCGAAACCAAACGTTTTCCTCTATTCTAAACCTCCAGAAACTCATTCTCCTGGTGTCTACAACCGAGACCAATCTTATAGAAGGCCTGAACACTGGCCTACAACGTCACAACCTGTGGGCTGTCGAGACCAATAGTTCGTTGCCACGTCGTACAGGCCTGTGACATGGCAACACGCAAGCTTAAAATATATGGCCATATTACAAGATCTTCGGTGCTCGCAAAGACCTTCCTTCAGGGAACAGTAACAGGAAAAAGAAGAAGAAGAGGCCGACAGAGAAAGCGAAGGGAGGACAACATAAAAGAATGGGCGGGCCTGTTATTGAAAGAGGTTCTAAGGCAAAAGACAGAGAAATGGAGAAAAACTGTCGAGGAGCATGGTGCCCCAACGGTCAAACAGACTAAGGGATATGTAAGGTATAACAATCGGTATTGCTACAACCCATTCCTCCCCTCCTGCGATGAAGAGCGTAAGTCGAAGTTCAATTAAGAAGTGTTTGGATTTTCCAGTACTGAAGTTATAAGAGACATTCGAAGCAGTACAGCATGTTTGTTTTGGATACAGGCGTGGTCATCGCGAGGTCGCCATTGTGTGCAGCCGAAATCAATTGTTTTAGAAGGCCTGAATGCTGGCCTGCGACGTCGCAACCTGTTGACACTGTAGACCAATGGCTCGTTGCCACGTCACAAGTCGGACGCCACAATATTTTGACAACTTCGACAATCTTAATATAATGAATTATGGATACTTTGATTATCTTGATAATACAATGCATTATAGATACTTTAACTATCTTTACAGTCTAATGTATTTCGTATACTTTGAGTATCTTGACGATACAATGTATTATAGATACTTTAACTATCTTTACAGTCTAATGTAGTAGGATAGTCCTACTATTACGGATATTTGTACTATGTTTACAGTCTAATGTTTTAAGGATACTCTGGCTATCTTTGCAGTCTAATGTATCATGGATACTTCGGCGGAGTGGTCGCTTTCACGAGGAAGCAGTACCTCAAGATCAACGGCGCTTCAAACATGTACTTCGGGTGGGGCGCCGATGACGATGACTTGAGAGATCGGTAATGAACAGAAAGTTACTTTAGTTTTGAGTACCGTACATCTATAAGTACAAATAGTTATTTATTTTTAATAGTTGGTCTGTGCAGTAAGGCGTGCTTAGTAATATTAAGAGAGAAAAGTGTGGGGTGAAGCTTTGTTTAGATTATCTCCCCGTAAATAGATTTCACAGATTGTTAAGGACTTGAACAAGCCGGGTCTTTCAAAGCCAAATGTTGCAACATAGATCACCGGAAAATATTAAGTCTCCCGATCTAGAGAGATCTATTTTTACAGTACCTCTATTTAACCCGTTCAACTCATGGACATTAAAGACACGGATCTCGAAAACGGCTCTAACGATGTTCCTAGAAATTTGACAAAGTGTGTATATTTTTTGGGGCAAAGAATTACTGGCGAATGGGCTACAAGTTATAATGTTCTTTAAAATGAAATTTGGTCTGGACGAGAGGCCAAGTGCGCTTGAACTTGGCTTGGCTTGGCTACCTAGAAGGGGGCTCGAGGTTCGACACCCGACTCGGGCAGAGTTGTGTTTACTGAGCGCCTAAAGGCAGCACGGAAAACAGACTCCTTGATTTCCCCTCCCCCACTGGTCCACAAATGAGGTTGGACCAAAAGCGCTCTGAGCATGCTATAAGCATGAAAGTAGCGCTATATAAAAGCTATAATAATAATAATAATAATAATTACGAGAAGCATATCCTGAAACTCAATGTTGTCGACAAATGCCGAAAATGTGGAAATGTGGGCGAGTCGATTGAACACATTATGGCAGGATGTCCAGCCCTATCAGAATCAGCCTACCTGGGTCGCCATAACCAAGTTGCAAAGTTAATACACCAACACCTGGCTTTGACGTACAAATTGATCGGTAAGGACACTCCCCCTTATTATAAATACTCTCCGCAAGAGGTTCTCGAGTCTACTGAACATCTGCTGTACTGGGATAGGCCTATTCTGACCGACAAAACGGTAGATTTCAATCGCCCGGATCTGCTGTTCATCGATAAAAAAGAAAAAACCGCTACCATTATCGATATCGCCGTACCACTGTCTCATAATTTAAGAAAAACTGAGATAGAAAAACAAAGAAAATATGGGAACCTAGGCTTGGAGATTAAGCGTCTATGGAAATTGTCCAAAATAACAATATACCCCATTGTTATATCAACCGAGGGGATAATAACAACTGACCTCACAGACACCTTCAAGGCCCTTAACATTCCTAGGAACATCTTCGTTGCCTGTCAGAGGGCGGTACTGCTGCAGACCTGCCACATCACCAGAAAATTCCTCAGTGGAAACTGTTAAAGGGACTACGATGAATTTTGTTTCTCTTTAGCGAAACTCGACCCTGGCAGCGCCAGAGAATGACTACTCGTTCATTTCTAACATAATAATAGTATCTTGAACACACCTACGTCAGCGGATATTCCCGAATATATTCATTACAGAGTTAAATAAATAAATAGACATTCTGCAACATTTCGTCTTCTAAGCCTGAATCTATAGGCCTATGATTAGAGTTGTATATACACTTGACTAGATTTATACATTCGCTTAACCAAGATTTTTGGGGGGGCTTTGGGCGAGGTAATTCTTTTTCTATTTTTTAAAACTTATTATCCATTCGTTATCAAGAGCTAATTAATGGCTCTTACTAAAATTCGTCAGCTTTATAAAGGAAGAATCGTGTTAAAAAAACAACACCTTATTGATGTTGCTTGTTTATCATAGAACCGAAGCTCATTGTAGCTGGATAATTCATTAACCCACTTCGCAACCGCTCTAAGTGGCGACTTGTATCTTCTTTTTCCTATTCGCTCTAACATTTTTTGGTCCGATTAAACAGAATTTCGATTCAAATAACTTAAGGAAACACAATTTCACCTATATTAGGGGATTTGTTTCAAATCTCAAAGACAACCTGCACCCATTAAACCACTGGTACATAAGATCTAAAAGAAGTGGTCGTCTCCTTTCCATTAGGACTAAAACTGAAAGATGTAAAAACTTCTTTATCCCACTTTCGGACAGAGTGTTACAAGATCAGCTGTCGTCATCGAGAAGTACATAGAAGTCAAATTCATAAAGCGCTGATTGTGTATGTGTTTTTGTGTGTGAATGTTGTTCGAATTTTTCATCTATACTGTTATTGTACAGTAGTTACGCTGAGCTTGTCAATTGTAGTCAAACTGAATTTCCATTAGATTGGATCAATAAAAATTATCTTAAAATATATATTAATTTACAGAGTGACATTCAAAAATTTGACTCTGTTTCGAAAAACGTATAAATATGGAGCCTATGACATGCTGTATCACACAGATTCCAAGAAGAACTCTGACAGGTAACTAATGAGCACTATGTTAGTCGTGTGTAGGCCTATATCTATTAATCTATACTGTATTTAGTTCGTTTAAGTGTTATACCTATGGAGGTGATGCGCGCGCGCGCGTGTGTGTGTGTGGGGGTGGGGGGTGGGGGTGGGGGGGGGGCTAGCTGAAACACTACACAGACCAAAGCTAGATGAGCGGTCAAACTTGACGAGTGGCGTCGGTCATCCGTGACGAGTGGCGACGCGGCGACGTTTGGGGAAAGATGTATTGCCACCAACTATGAATTACAAAATATTCATATCCCCTCGCACAAGGCAGAAAATTTCCCAAACGAAATAAACTAGAACTTCTCAATCTCCTATTCAAAATTCAAATGCCACCGTTTTCCTCCAAAGTTAACAGAAGATACAGACTGGCCACAACTCAGTCTTGACAAATTTCTTTATATTCAACTCACTCTGTCTGTCTGTCTGTCTGGTAAAAGTTTGAATTCGTTATTTCCCCCACATCCAATCTCGAATCAAGCTGAAATTGTGCACAATTATTTCTTTTACCTGACAACAAAGAAATCAATAAAAATTAGTTAACTAACTATTGTCAATAAATTATTTTGCTTGGTATCTCGAACAATGGAAAGAAGTTGTTTAATTGAAGTAGTGGGATAAGCTGAATTAGTCCCCTTTATAGGACGTCGTATGAGTCTCAGAGAACACAAACATGAAACACGACGAGACAATTGAAACAATACACAACTATACAATCTTCTATGTTCATAGGAACTTCCCTAGCAGAGTGGTTAGAATGTCGGCTTGAGGAGGCTTGTGCCATGAGTTCGAATTCAGGTCGCCCAACCCTTTTTTATATAAATGCTTTTTTTGTTTAGTCTTGATGCATTACAGATTTAATTACATGACTGATCCAAACTAAATAATACAAGGATGCTTAATATAAAGCTTTGCCTGTCTTTTTTTTAAAGTATGTTTTTATATTTTCAATTTACAGGTTTAAAGTTTATAAAACGCGAAAGGTCAGGCAAGACTATGATGGTCTTAATTCGGTGGTTTATACATCGTCTGGTTTACTGTTGCTTCCAGCATACACCCGGATTGGAGTGTCTTATGACAGAGTCCTCGTTGAGAAGGTAACAAAGAAAAGAATAATTAAACAAAACAAAAGAGTAACAGATTGTCATAAGAATAATACAAGAATAATGTTTAACAGCTTGGTTGTCGAAATGAGGTAACTTGTAAATTACAGACCTTCCTTTTGGTTGGCGTCACGTCTTTATAATTGAGAGTATACTGTCTCTATTTCCATGAAAAACAGATTCGGAGGAGCCTCTAGGCCTCTACTTATATAGACTGAAGAGATTTTCAATTTATTTTCCTTGTGTTAAATGTTTGTTTTACATGTTTCGGATGTTCCTTCAGAGTTGAAGATAATTACTTCCTAGTCCAAACCTCCCGCAGGACGACGGGGGATGGGAGCGGGCAGGGTTTGAACCCTGGACCATCGATAAATCTGAACGACAGTCCAGCGCGCAAACCGCACGACCAGGCAGCCATCCTGCTTTCAAAAGCAATTCAATAAACAAATGATTCAGCGGTGAACATAAAAAAATAAATCACTTGCACTATTAAAATAATGCCCTGACTGACGGTAAAGTATTATCGTTGAATAAATAAAGCACAGTGATGATTAAAGATATTAATTAGAGAATAATAAAAACTGAAAAAAAACCTGGAACAATGATTCCGATAGCTAGCTCTACTTTGCTTATACAGTCCCGAATCAAGACTCCGATAGCTAGCTCTACTTTGCTTATATAGTCCCGAATCAAGACTCCGATAGCTAGCTCTACTTTGCTTATATAGTCCCGAATCAAGACTCCGATAGCTAGCTCTACTTTGCTTATATAGTCCCGAATCAAGACTCCGATAGCTAGCTCTACTTTGCTTATATAGTCCCGAATCAAGACTCCGATAGCTAGCTCTACTTTGCTTATACAGTATCGGATCAAGACTCCGATAGCTAGCTCTACTTTGCTTATACAGTCCCGAATCAAGACTATTTTAGAGTGTTTATATCAGTGTTTCACAAACTGTGTTCTGTGGAACCTTAGTTTTCTGCGAGGCCTGACTAGATGTTCCACGAACTACTGGAATAATTAACTAGTAGGCCACCACATGTATTAATCTCACTTTGAAAAAATAAGCAAAGTGTTCCGCTAAATACTCAGAATGCGCGAAGTGTTCCGTTAAGGAAAAAGTTTGGGAAACATTGTTGACGCCATTATTAGTATTTTCGCAAGTTTCTTAAACTTCTGTGTCTTGTCCTTTTATCCAGTACTAAATATATGTCAGTGACAAGTTTGTTTACATTAAGGTCATCTAGATTGTTCAGTCTAGCAATAAGCATGTCCCCCCCTCTCTCTCTCTCTCTCTCTGTCTTTTCTGGCTTACCCATAGAAGTGTGACAGTTAGACGGGCTATACCTCCTGTCATAGAATTTTGCCGGACCGTCCTTGTGTCAGGGTTTACCTTTACCTATCCCTTAGTCTGTTGGACCGTTGGGGTACCAAGCAAGATTTGTCGACCGTCTTTCTCCATTCCTCCCTGTCTTTTGCCTTGTTTAAAACCTCTGTCAATGGTAGGCCCGTCCATTCTTTTATGTTGCCCTCCCATCGCTTTCTCTGTCTGCCTGTTCTTCTTTTTCCTGGTACTGTTCCCTGAAGGAAGGTCTTTGCGAGCCCCGTGGATCTTGTAATATGGCCATATATTTTAAGCTTGCGTTTCTTTACAATAGTTAGCAGGTCATCATGGGGTCGAATCGCTGCAGTAACCCTGTCTCTAATCTCTTGGTTTGTGATGAGGTATTCCATTGCTAGGATCCTCCTCTCTAGCTCTGCTATGTCAGGGTTACATATTGTAAACTAAAAGTGATATTAAAAATCCCAAATAGTGCTTGAAGCAATTGAAGCGGCTACTTTCGGTCCCCTGACAGTAAAGGCGGTTGGTCGCTGTGCTGGCCACAAGGTACAAATGTTAATTATCGGCCGTTGAAACCGATGAGATTGACACTGCCTGCCTCATGAGCAGCAAGACCTAATAGGGGAACGAAATGTTTTTTGTTTTTTTTCAAATGCAATAACTTCCCCCTCCCCCAATGCCGTAACTTTTTTCTTCATAAATGCCGTAACATATTTCCCAAATGCCGTAACTTTTCTTCACTAAACGACGTAACTTTCTATTTTTGTTTAAAATTAAAATGCCTTCATTTTTTTCCTGAATGGCGTAACATTTTCCATAAATGCTGTAACCTTTGTTTTCCTATGGCACAGGCTATGATAGTTTTCTCACCTGCTCTTACTCCTTCTCCCAGGCTATACCTCTACACATTGGATCTGGACCTACGAATGACTTTGAATATATGCAAGCCAAGTTTGTCACTATTGAATAATACGCAGAGAACAAAAAAACTTACTTAAGTTAGCATAGCGAAAATGAGCAAATACATTCTGATTTTATGATGGTATATCACCACAACACTGATACATTTTATGAACTTTATCTCTGCTCGCAAAATTTGGAGGAAAATTTTGATACTTCAAATGTTTGACACGTTTCGGAGGCTCCTTCAGAGTTGAGGATAAGATACGTCCTATTCCAAATCTCCCTCAAGACGACGTGGGGTGGCATGAACCAGAGACAAGCGAGACAACCGAACGACAGTCCAGTGAGCATACCAGGCCAGGCAGCCATAATTCTATTATTCTTCTTCATTTTTTGAAATTTAAACATAAAAAAAATCTAGAGGAAAAAAAAACAACAACAACAATAAAAGTTAATCAAAAAGACTTATGTTTTCTACTTTTGTAATTGTTAACTTATTATTTTTTCTATGCTGCTCACTGGCAGACCTTGGTTATGGCGCCCCCCCCCCTAAACTGTATTGGTTGTTCCTGTTCTTTTGAACCCAGCAGCTGCGTGAAAAGGGAGGGGGGCTGCTTTGTGGACTGCTTTGTGGAAGACGTTTTGACCATAACCTTTGCCCTAACTCTCATCTAGTCCTCCACGAGATTAGTCATATTTCTATAGTCCTCCATGAATGGAGCCTTATTTCTATAGTCCTTCACGAGATGAGCCATAGTCCTATATTCGTCTCACGTGCGAAAGAGTCCCACGAAAGACATTACTATTATATATAAAATCGAGAGATCTAATTCTGATAAAATATTCGATGAACAAAAATAATCGACCGTCACTTAATTTCACACAGAATCTCTATTTTATTTCTTGTCTAACCGCCCGTATTATCTAGTTGTATTCAAATATTGATGCTGGTGGGAATGTACACTTTGGTTTCTTATAGTTCAAATGTTTTTTGTTTGGTGTAATGCACAAATTGTAAGACAAATTTCCATACGGACAATAAAGATTATTATTATTATTAGGGCACCTAGAGCCACCTTCCTTGTTGTCTGCTGAACAGACCTGAGCGACAGACGACGTCATGCCTGGTGCAGCAGCCAATCCGTCCGGTTTAGTCATGCCTCCCTTGTCTGGGCGATGATGCGCGTCACGCTTGAGGTGGTGTTCTGACCGGACGTCATTGTCAAGAACAGAGGCGAGCTAATTTTGTCAGTCCGTCACGTTCTTATCTCATGGTCACATTATGACTGTGTGAATATTTTCCTGACCTATGTCTAACTGACCAATCACACATTTTCCTGGTCGTGAGGTTCGCGCGCTGGACTGTCGTTCAGATTTATCGATGGTCCAGGGTTCAAACCCTGCCCGCTCCCATCCCCCGTCGTCCTGCGGGAGGTTTGGACTAGGAAGTAAATTATCTTCAACTCTGAAGGAACATCCGAAACATGTAAAACATTTTACAAACATTTTTCTGAATCTGTTTTTTACTTCCGCCCAGACGGCGTATAAGCTTCAAACGTCAGCGGTCGCTTTCTTCTCTCTGGATAGTTACAGCGTGTTCGTTTCCCAGAATCTATTATATTCACGCACTCGTTCTACTCCTTTGACTTGTGTTTTATAAGACGTTTAATTGTTTTCAAGTTAGAAAATTAAATTAAGAATGAGGTCAGCAGGATATCACGTGACTACGATGTGTGATGTGTGGATAGTGAAATGGTTGTGGGGGCTCTCTTCCGTCCTTCAACTGCGACGGACTCTGTCTTTAGTCAGCCCGACGGCCTTTTTGCTTCCCTGTTGGCCTAACCGTCTCCTCTAGAGACGTTTCCACGTTGAGGGCAAAAAGCAGTCATCGGCCCAAAGGCGTGGCTAGGTTATACGACGCCCCGTGCGGCCCGCACCACCCGTACATTACTTGCTACGTCTTGGCCCGGTTTTTCGATTTTGTATCTGTTGTTGCTTCTTTCTGTTTTCTTAAGTTGAAGGATCACAATATTGATCTAAACAAGTTTAAATAGCATCTCGCTTCCGAAGTGAACATTCTAGAATTGTCCTTAAATAGATTAGAAATTATTTTTAGCGGCCCCCGAAAGTAGAACACACGCTATTAGTTTTGTGTGGTCTGTCTGTCGTCCGTCTGTACCGTTTAGATCTCGTAAACTAGAAAAGATATTGAAAATCCATCATATTTTAGACCTTTCAATGTTCTACTTTTTTCTTTTCTGAAAGCGAAAAATTTAATTTTTAAAATCAACTATGTAAGCAGTTTTTTCATAAAATTACATCATTTTTACAATTATTCACTATTAATAGTAACAACCACGGGAGGCTATTAATAAAGGGAGATTATTATTTATGATATCGGGGACCGATTCTGAGTTTGTGTTTCCATACATACTGTTTTGTAACCTTGTATAGCTTTACGTTCTTACATAATTTGTAAACGATTTGAAACAAATACAGAACTCATCTACTAGTTGTTATAAAGTAAATTTAATTTATTTCTTCAACCTTGTACTCAACACTTAACAATATATGATGTCTTAAAAAGTAATCGATCTGCTCAGTAATGGTAGTCGTGATTATGCAACATCCTGTGCAGCCGCGTCAAGGGCAAGGTTGCCGGCACCCAGAGCTTGGTTTAGACCAGCTGCTTGAAGTAAGCCCAATCCTTTGGCGAGGCCGAGATTGGCGGCTAGGGCAGCTGCGTTGCCAAAAGCTGCTCCTTGGCCGAGGGCGAGGCCTGCCTTGGCAGCGCGGGCAGTTCTGCCGTCGCTTTTATCCCAAGTGGACACGTAGAGAAGAATCTTGCCTTTGTCCGAGATGAACAGACTCAGCTCGCGGTCTACGTCTGAAAACAGAATCCTGTGTTGTAAAACATTGGAGAACTGCACCAATAATCACTGAAGCCGTAGTACCATACTTCTAGTTAAGACTTCAACGTAAAAGCGAAATAGGACAGTACAACAAAAGTTGAACACCTACGCTTGGAGGCAGGGGCGTCGCTAGAAACTTTCCATAGATTGGGGGTCCGGGGCTTGACCTTTTTGGGGGCCCCTGCATTTTGAGTAATATTTAATTTTTATGTAAAAAACACTCATTTGGGGCCGTGGGGGGCCCTAGAGGATTTTCAAATTCTCCCCTCTCCTCCCCCACCCAAGCTACGCTTGGAGGTGAAGAGATTATTGGATATTTTGTTTATACTAAAGATAATTTAGAGTAATCTGCTTTATTTCGAAAAAAAATTCCTCTTTTTTTTGTTGTAAGCCATACGGTATAATCAATACTTACGATGTAATCAATACTTACTTATGATCATTCTGACAAAGTTGAAGGTCTCCAGGAGTGTATCCTTGAGGGGTGGGAGCAATATTGGGGCTGACCTACTATGATCATTGGCACCTACAATGAAAGGAGCAAACTATGTGTATGAGCTTGCAATGACTCACATTGACTTTAGCGAAATATATACTGAAAGATTCTAAATATCACAAACACAGACCGCATCACAAATGACAAGATTAGAAACATGATTAATACAGCCATTGGACCTCAGGATGACCTGCTAACTACTCTGAAAAAAAACGCAAGCTTAAATTCCACTGTCGTATCACAAGGTCCCCAGGGCTCGCAAAGACATTCCTTCAGGGAACAGTACCAGGAAAAAGAAGAAGAGTCAGACCGAGAAAGCGATGGGAAGACAGACAGAATGGACAGGCCTGTCATTGAAAGAAATTCTCTGTAAGGCAAAAACCACAGAGGAATGGAGAAAGATAGTCAGCAGATCTTGTGTGGTGCCCCAAACGGTTTAACAGACCAAGGGAGGGGAAGGCAAAAATTGCGTCAAATTTTGGGTAAAGATTATTTCATTATAAAGAAACAATAAACATATTTTGTGATTTGCAAGAACTCTTATAAAACGATATGTTTAAACTGAATGTTTTAAACTAGAATTTTAAATACAGCCGTTTTTTTTGGTATACTTTAGACATCTGATTTTAATGCGTGGATTTTAATTAATTAGCGCTAAATCTCAAAGCCCGAATACCACAAAGTCTTTCGAATTATAGCAATGTCCAGCACAGGACATGTGATCCAAATGAGGGACTGTGTTATTTTTTCGCGTCTGGCCAAGACCATTCGATATAGAAGACCTCATCACTGACCTGCAACGTCACAAGCTGTGGGCAGTTTAGACCAATAGCTAGGTGCCACGTCGTACAGACCTTTGACGTCGCAGGTCAGTATTCAGGCGCTACCGTTCATGTAACCACCATCTGTTAGACTAACTAACTTAAGGTAGCTAACAAATGGCTTTTTTAAAAACAAGTTACATGAATCAATTGTTACAAATGAGACGTTTCATTCCACACAGTTGGTTTAAAAAAACGTTGAGTGAATGTTCAATGAATGTAAAATGAAATGTTCAATGAATGTAAAATGAGATGTTTAATGAATGTAAAATGAGATGTTCAAGGAATGTAAAATGAGATGTAAAACGAATGTAAAATGAGATGTAAAACGAATGTAAAATGAGATGTAAAACGAATGTAAAATGAAATGTAAAACGAATGTAAAATGGGATGTAAAACGAATGTAAAATGAGATGTAAAACGAATGTAAAATGGGATGTAAAACGAATGAAAATGAGATGTAAAACGAATGTAAAATGAAATGTAAAACGAATGTAAAATGGGATGTAAAACGAATGTAAAATGAGATGTAAAACGAATGTAAAATGGGATGTAAAACGAATGAAAATGAGATGTAAAACGAATGTAAAATGAAATGTAAAACGAATGTAAAATGATATGTAAAACGAATGTAAAATGAGATGTGAAACGAATGTAAACTGAGATGTGAAACGAATGCAAAATGAGATGTGAAACGAATGCAAACTGAGATGTAAAACGAATGCAAACTGAGATGTAAAACGAATGTAAAAGGAGATGTAAAACGAATGTAAAATGAGATGTTCAATGAATGTAAAATGAGATGTAAAACGAATGTAAAATGAGATGTAAAACGAATGTAAAATGAGATGTAAAACGAATGTAAAATGAGATGTAAAACGAATGGAAAATGAGATGTAAAACGAATGTAAAATGAGATGTGAAACGAATGTAAACTGAGATGTGAAACGAATGCAAAATGAGATGTGGAACGAATGCAAACTGAGATGTAAAACGAATGTAAAATGAGATGTAAAACGAATGTAAAATGAGATGTAAAACGAATGTAAAATGAGATGTAAAACGAATGTAAAATGAGATGTTCAAGGAATGTAAAATGAGATGTAAAACGAATGTAAAATGAGATGTGAAACGAATGTAAACTGAGATGTGAAACGAATGCAAAATGAGATGTGAAACGAATGCAAACTGAGATGTAAAACGGATGTAAAATGAGATGTAAAACGAATGCAAACTGAGATGTAAACGAATGTAAAATGAGATGTAAAACGAATGTGAAATGAGATGTAAAACGAATTGTAAAACGAATGTAAAATGAGATGTAAAATGAGATGTAAAACGAATGTAAAATGAAATGTAAAACAAATGTAAAATGAAATGTAAAACGAATGTAAAATGAGATGTAAAACGAATGTAAAATGAAATGTAAAACGAATGTAAAATGAGATGTAAAACGAATATGAAATGTCTATAACATTACATAATATGGCCAGTTAAACATCTTGCCACATTGCATGTCTAACACAATATATCCTCTCCCTTCACATTTTGGCAAAAAAAAGTAAATGTTAACAAATGTAAATGTTAACAAAAAGTAAATGTTAACAAAAAGTAAACGTTAACAAAATGTAAATGTTAACAAAATGTAAATGTTAACAAAATGTAAATGTTAATACAGAACTAAGTGTGATAACTCTGCATAAATTAACGAAATCAAAAAACAAACCCACTGATGGAAGAATTGAGCTGTTCCCACAATAGATCCATGATAAATACTAAATGTTCCAATCTCATCACCTGGTCAGACAAGAGACCTGAAAGGGAAAATAACTGAGTTACAAAGGTTCCTTTTAAATATATGTGATGTGGCCGATATTACAAATTAGTCAAATTATTTGATTTACTAAGTCCCGTATTTCGAAACAAGCTTCCTAGACGTATATCTCTGTCCTACGTAGGACGTAATCACCTTCTTTTGTGAAGTAACGTCTGTATTATATAAGAAGATAAGATACATTCTAACTTGTATGTTTAATAAAACAGTAGCGTATCGACAATGCGACAGTTTCATCACTCTGCAGCTTAGATAACTCTGCCAGCTAGGATTCTTCTTCTTCTTCGTTCTCATTGTTATGTTGGAGTGTTCAGATGACTAGACCAATACACGAGTCGATGAACTGCGCAGTGGTTTCCAAATCAGGGAGCTCTCCATATAGTTTCCTTTCTATTGGGGTGATTTGGGGCCAATGTCTTATACCGGGCCTCTTGGTATAGAGAGCAGTTTTGGAGGACGTGGTCTGCATTCTCTGGTGATACTCCACATGGGCAGATTTCACTGGTTTCAATTTTGAGCTTGCCAGCTAGGATAACTCTGCCTTCACTGATAAAGCCGAAATGATACATTATATTTCACGCAGGTCATTTTCATTATAACAACCTTCTGAATTCATTATCTATTATTTCTGAGGTCTGTCTTTTCAAGTAAAATTAATTAATTTTTATAAGGCAAGGCCCTGTGTCTTCATACATTTAATAAAATTCCTCTTATCAGCTTGCTAGCTTTTTATGGTCGAAACCTGAAATCTGCCTAGACACCAATCTTGAAAATGGCTTAAAACGATTTTTCTAGAAATTGGACAGATTATACTGTTATATATATCTTTGGGAATAGAAAAACTAGCTAGTTGGCCACATTAAGGAGTGCATACACCAATCTTTAAAATGGCTATAACTTTTTTTTCTTTAAATTTGATAGATAATATGATTATCATTAATATCTTTGAAAAAAAGAAAAACTAGCTAACTGGCCACACTACGGGAAAAAAAGGGGGGGGGGCAAACAGCAGTTATGAAAACGATTTTTCTAGAAATTTGACAGATTATATCATTATATATATTTATCTTTGGTCTTTAACTCTTACTCTCCGTAATTATTTACCACATTCTGATGGAATCAACATTTGTATCGTCGGTTAGGAGAGAAAGAGTTAATAAACAAAAAAGCAAACAACTTTTTATGTTACTTGTTCTAAGAATATTTAGTTTTACAAAAATCTTTCTACTAAAATAACACGGCGAAGCTCCAAAATGTTCGTTTCTATCTGCATTGAATCCGTATTTTTACTTCACATTGCAACTAAAATGAACGCGAGACACTTGACAAGATACTTACCAATTTTAGCAACATCTTGAGTGAATTGTTTCACTGAAAGAGATGAGCATGTTTAGCGTTAGGACAATCTGAGTTGATGTTATTAGTACATATCAGGTAGAGAATGCCTACTATAGGATTGTGAAGTTCATACTTTATATTTTTTTTTTATTAGACCTACGTACAGGGGCGGACAGGGTGCCAAAATCGGCCCGGGCTTTTCTATAAAATTCGGCCCACAAATTCTCTATCATGTGATGGGCATCCAGTTCTAGGTGTATCGGTCCTTAAAAATCTTTGTTAAGTTTGATAATGTATCGATATGCATGCATACCGTGAACTCTATATCTTTATAAGCAATATAGCGTCTTTTTAAAACAGCAATTACGTAGGCCCTAAAAAGATGAAGCCTACTAGTAGCACTGTCTACATTCTACATTTTATTTACGGAAAATGTGTTAGATTAAAATAGTATTACACTGCAATGTCTGTGAAAGATTTGTTTAAACACGACGCTCATAGGGTCTTTCATACAAATAATATAACAATATTATAAAACCTTTAACAACTTGATATGTGCCATAGTGGCTTCGATCAAGTCATTTCGGTGGCCCTACCGGCCCATTTGGGTACCGGCCCACCGGGCATTTTCCCAAATGCCCATATAGCCAGTCCGCCCCTGCTTACGTAACATCTGGGATCTATGTTTCCTCTGACAAAGAAAACAGCCCAGCGACTATTTTTTCCTATATAAACTCAATAGCTTTAAACTAAATAAGAAGATCCTAGATAAATTTTAAGGAGCGACTATACAAAATCTGCTAACATACGGAATAACTTGTTGGCAAGGCAACGCTTCATCTAAACAGTTACGCCGCCTAGAAAACATTATAAATAGGGCACCAACAGCCACCCGCTCCATCATAACTACGTCAAGTCTTCGCGAAGTGGGCGACTACTGTCAATGAAGACTAGAACAGAGCGGTATAAAAACTCGTTCGTTCCTTACTCGGTCAGACTCTATCAACGTCACCCTTCGATCAGGAATGAAAAGGACCAAGATGCCTGTGGGTAGTCGCTGAATAAGTGTGGGAAGCGTGGTCGAAAGGCCAAAAGGGGGCTCGAGGTTCGACACCCGACTCGGGCAGAGTCTACTGAGCGCATTAAGGCAGCACGGAAAACTAACTCCTAGACCCCCCCCCCACACACACACACACAAATGAGATTGGACCAAAAGCGCTCTGAGAATGCTACAAGCATGAAAGTAGCGCTATATAAAAGCTATAATAATAATTTATGTTGTGTCTGTTCTATTTATGTGTATCAGTGTATGTTTCTGTTGTGATGTTGGTATATAAGAAAAGAGCCCTTGTAATCACAACAAATTTCCACAAGGATCAATAAAGCAGGCTTAGTCTACCCACAATGTTTACACATATTTAGTTACAACGCGTTGCATTAAGTTTAAGCATGTTTAATGTCCTTTAATTAAGCGCAACACAATGTACATATAGAATAAACATATGCTACGTTATCAGATAATCTAACAGACTTGACAAACGGACTGGAGTTAGCCATAACATAAACAGCTAATTATGCTAATTTGGTGCCAAACAATAGGAATACAAAATATGTTCAAGACTTACTATATTCCTGAGAGTATGGATACCATTTGTCAATGGCTGTTGCTATGGAATAAAGCTCTTTGCTCAAAGCAACTGTGGACATGCCTGTAGGTAGAACAATTAAAAAGGACAATATTGTAGATTGAATCGAAGCAAAGCGTTTGGTTCTTACATATTAATATTTGCTAATTATAATAATTGGCGACATTAGTATCGGGCAAGGCAAAGTTATAGGAAAACTTAATAATATTGCTGTTTTTTTAAGTAAAATTACATTACCAAAGTCACTTGAAACAAAACCTTAAGTTTCATAATTACACAGCAATTATAGTTACCACATTTTATTGTTTAAGTTCTCCTAAATTTGCTAAACCTATACGATGGAGGGTACTCTAAACAAGAATTGTACAACTGAGACAAATAAGCAAACGAAATATGTTTTAAACTAGGTCTATAGGTCTTAATGTTTTCAAATATTATGAAGCTTGTTGTCTATTCTTGGGGTGCTAACGCAAAGCCCACCAAAGGCCAACCCAACGAATGGTTTACGCTGTCACTAATCCGGCCCTGATTAGAATGTAGTGGCGTCCTCTGTAATTAGGCGTACCTCTGACCAAGTCCCCTCGAAGTCGGTGCACTTTGTCTGCGATGTCGTTGACATCATTTTGTTGGATTGAGTCAGGAGACTGGCACTAGATAATGGAAACAACGAACATTGAGATGAATAAAATAATTTTAAAAAAATACACAATTTGTAAAACAAACTCGTTTATATAAAAAGTAAAGTAAAGTTCCCCTTTCAGACCTTGTGGTACCTCTGACCAAGTCCCCTCAAAGTCGGTGCACATTGTCTGCAATTTCGTTCACATCTTTTTGTTGGATTGAGTCAGTGGGCCTTCAAGTCAGAAGAGTTATCTCTACCAGGGTCGTCTCCGAGAGTGGGTACATGACAAGTGGTTGAGATCCTGGGATGGCTCCAACAAAGCCCGTGGAGTCTGGCAGCATTTGCGCCGCCAGGACCGCGACGATCCATGGTGGAGGCTCAAAAGGTCGGAACAATCAATCATTGCGCAGTATAGAAAGGGGCACTGCCCTGCTGGTGCTTACTTTGCCCGGTTCCGTCCAATTTTTGATGCCCGTTGCCGACACTGTGGAGAGTCGGTGGAAACAGTGGCGCATCTCTCGCAAGAGTAGTTTGTCTGCAGAGTCACTTGACCTGTATGGAAGCTTAAAGGCACTACGCCTAACAGCAGAGTTTCTCGCCAAGGCTCTACGGGAGGACTTATCCTTCCAGCCTTGCTACCAATCTGAGTTGATCTCATGTACCCGCGTCGTCACACCAGCCTCCCTTGATCACGTGACCCGCCTAGAGCCCGCCCACGTTCTTGTCACTATCGCCTTTTAATATTAACACTTAATAAATACAAGTCAAACAGTTATTCAAAATGTTCTCATAAATGTACCTTGACATAAGCTGCTGCCAGCACAATGATCAGAGCTTTGGAAAACATTGTGTCTGTCTACGTCCTGTCTTGCACACACTGAACTGACTGAAACCTGACGCAATGAAAATTGTAATTGTTGAACAGATTTTTTTTCTTAATTTGCATCTAATTAGCTAGTATTACCCACGTGACTATAACACGCAGTGGGTCTTATGTATTTACAAAGACTCACGACCTCTTAGTTTTTAAACAGACCCTCCATTCTTTCTCATTTCCTTTACTAAGAAAGCAAAAACAAAAGGATTTTGACGAAACAATTAAAAGAAAAGATTCTTATGACTTACAGATTTAGTTACTGTCTCTAGCACTATCAGCGGGGTATATGAGCCCTGGGTTAGAGCCACTGGTGTAAAATGTCCCCATGAGCGACAGACATTGATTTAAGGACACCAATTATCTTTTTGTGTGAGATCAGCTAATTTGCGCAGAAGTTAAAAAGCGCGACCTTCACCTTCTTGAACAGAGGGAAAGTTAGCATGAAGACGAAAAATTGAATGTAAACTTACTTTGTGGTGGTTTGAAACTAATGAAGAGGTAGAAGATAAACAACTCTGATGTGCTTTTTTTTTTAAAAGGGGGGGGGGGGTATATATATCTGTTTATATAAAAATTTCAGGCACAATTAGATAGAGCCATTTTAATTTCAATTAGTTTCAAAACACGTTCAATGACACTAAAAAAGATTGATATGAAAATTCTTTAATAGATCACGGTATGGTGGAGAAACATTCCCCAGGGCCGTCCTGAGGTAATTGGAGGCCCTAAGCAAATGGAATTAGGTAGCCTCTTAATATATATATATGACCTGTGTTATGCAGTGTGTATGCCTGTTTCTGTTGGCTGGATAGTTTCTGATGTAATAAAGAGAAAGTCTATGGCAGTTGAGGTTATAGGCCTACCTACGGGAGTAAAAGGGACGTCATGGAGACGTTCGAGAGGATGATGTTTAGTTTTAAAGTTCAAAATATTTTTAGATCACATGGATTTCTACATATATCTAAACTAAGTCAAAAGCTGTAGTCATATACATTGTATAAAAAAAAAAGTTAAATTGAATTTAGTTTTTAAAAAAAAGTTTGCTCACGTTTTAATCATGCTCGGAATTAATAGCCAGGCAACTCAACGTCATTAATTAACATGCATGACTAGACGGACACATGAACTGCGTAGGACGTAATTATCTTCTTTTTTTTTTTTTTTGAAGTAACGTCTGTAATAAATGGCATGAGAGAGTAATAGGTTTAGTTGGGCCAGCTGTCTGTAGTTCTGTAGCTACAACCCAATCAACGAGCTATAAACAGGTTGTGACGTTGATGGCCTGTGTTCAGGCCTTCTATAACAAAGGTCTCAGTTCAACCCTTTTAAAACCTGTGATACTTTTTTTTTTAAAGCAACTTCATGATTATAGCATGTTCAGAGCGCTATAGTCCAAATCTCATTTGTGGACCCTAGGGGAAAAGGGATATTTAGGAGAGGGTAATCCGTGCTGTCCTTAGGCGCTCAGTAAACACAACTCTAAAATCAAATCTCGTTCCCCTTGGATAGGTAGCTAGGGCCAAGCTCAAGTGTGCTTAGCCTCTCGGCCACACATTTGTTTCACCTAAAAACTTAATAGCTACTTGTTAAAAAGGAAATATTGATTTTAAAAATTCAAGACACTTCAGAAATAAAATTTGATACATTTTAGTTAAATGTGTTTAAATTTAGAGTCTATATTTAGTGGCATATTGTTTGAGTTTAAACTTTGGCTAAACTAATTAGTGTTTATCGATTGTGTTATTTGAATAGCTAGGTCTTGTTGATAGGTCTTGTTGATAGGTCTTGTTGATAGGTCTTGTTGGTCAGTCATTGTAGCTTAACGATTAGCTGAGAACTGGGCCGAAGATGTAATTTATTCAAAGAACTAAATTCATGTTCAATGTCCCTAGTGACTTCATGTTTCACTATCACTGGTGACTACGTGCTTCTATGTTATCCATGGTCATTACAAATTTAACCGTCCCAGACGACTGTTTACTGTCCCTGGCGATAGAAACTTCAAACGTTAAATATGACTGAATGTTTCATTGTCCCTGGTGGCTTAATGTTTCATTGTTCCTGGTGACTGAATTTTTTTCCTGTTCCTGGTCACTGAAAGTTTTACAGTCCCTGGGAACTTAGTCCTTAACTACTAACGTTTTCACTGTCCCTGGTAATAGAATTTTTTTCTGTCCCTGATGATTGAGAGATGCATTGTCCCTGATGACTGAATTGTTATCTGCCCCTAGTGTACGAAAGTTTCACAGCATCTAATGACTTAATGGCTGAAAGTTTCAGTGTCCCTGGTTAACGAAAGTTTGACTGTTCCTAATGACTTAATGACTGAAAGTTTCACAGTCCATTGTAACTGAAAATTTTAATGTCCCCGTGACTGAATTGTTTTCTGTGCCTAGTGACTGAAAGTTTTACTATTAAGTTTCACTGTCCCTGGTGACTAAATTGTTTTTTGTTTCTGGTGATATAAATTTTAACTGTCTATTCTGACTGAATGTTTCACTGTCCTTGGAAACTTAGTTTCACTGTCCAGGTGACTGAAAGTTTAGCTGTCCCTGGGAACTTAGTTTCAACGTCCTTGAGTACTAACGTTTTCACTGTCCCTGGTATTATAATTGTTTTTTGTCCCTGATTATTGAAAATTTCATTGTCCCTGATGACTGAATTGTTATCTGCCCCTAGTGTACGATAGTTTCACAGTACCTAATGACTACATGGCTGAAAGTTTCACTGTCCCTGGTAAATGAAAATTTTAATGTCCCCGTGAATGAATTGTTTCTGTCCCTAGTGACTGAAAGTTTTACTATTAAGTTTCACTGTCCCTGGTGACTAAATTGTTTTTTGGTTTAAATTTTAACTGTCTATTCTGACTGAATGTTTCACTGTCCTTGGAAACTTAGTTTCACTGTCCCTGGTGACTGAAAGTTTTACTATTAAGTTTCAGTGTCCCTGGTGACTGAAAATTTAATATTAAGTTTCAGTGTCCCTGGTGACTGAAAGTTTTACTATTAAGTTTCAGTGTCCCTGGTGACTAAATTGTTTTTTTGGTTTAAATTTTAACTGTCTATTCTGACTGAATGTTTCACTGTCCTTGGAAATTTAGTTTCACTGTCCCTGGTGACTGAATGGTTTTCTGTTCCTGGTGACTGAAAGTTTTACTGTCCCTGAAAACACAATGTTTCACTGTCATTGGTGACTGAATTGTTTTCTGGTGATTGAAACTGTCACTGTCCCCGATGACTTAATGGTTGAAAGTATTACTTTCCCTGGGGACTGAATTGTTTTCTGTCCCTGGTGACTGAAATTTCACTGTCCCTGATTTTTAGAACATAAATGAGTACGTTTTGGTTTTGTGTCAATAATGTATTTTCTTAAAATAGCTTCTTCAAAGTAATTTAAGCGGGAAGTTGTAAAACACTTCAATTGAAACACTTTTAGCTGTCACCTTCTCAAAATATGTCGTTCATCTTTGCGACAAATGAAACACTCTTGTGTTTTCCCCGTTACGTTTTGGGTAAAATGTTGACCTAACTTAACGGGTTGGTATGAAGTGGGCGTGTTGACCTAACTTAAGGGGTTGGTATGAAGTGAGCGTGTTGATCTAACTTAAGGGGTTGGTATGAAGTGGGCGTGTTGATCTAACTTAACGGGTTGGTATGAAGTGGGCGTGTTGATCTAACTTAACGGGTTGGTATAAAGTGGGCGTGTTGACGTATCTTAAGGGGTTGGTATGAAGTGGGCGTGTTGATCTAACTTAACGGGTTGGTATAAAGTGGGCGTGTTGACGTATCTTAAGGGGTTGGTATAAAGTGGGCGTGTTGACGTATCTTAAGGGGTTGGTATAAAGTGGGCGTGTTGACGTATCTTAAGGGGTTGGTATAAAGTGGGCGTGTTGACGTATCTTAAGGGGTTGGTATAAAGTGTGCGTGTTGACCTATCTTAAGGGGTTGGTATGAAGTGGGCGTGTTGACGTATCTTAAGGGGTTGGTATGAAGTGGGCGTGTTGACGTATCTTAAGGCGTTGGTATGAAGTGGGCGTGTTGAGGTGTCTGAAAAAAATCCACTTTCATATGGGGTAGATGATGTAAAGGTTATTTGTTACTGCGGCCCACGACTAACTAGAGTGACCTGTGGTCAGCACAACGACCAACTAGTACTTTTCCCTCAATTAATGTCAGGTACCTATTAGAGCTGGATGAAATCTGACGCGCCCTTAATATCCCGAAATTGAAAATCCATTTCGGTTCCGAAGCCAAGCGCTTTATCACTCAGCCACGGCGCCTCCCATGTGTAAAATAATGGTAGATAATTTGGTTGTATGGGCTTAACAGATTCTGATGTAGCCACGAGGAAGTATGTCGTATATATTCAAGACACGATTCATTGACAGTGGTACTTCAGTTTACTGGCTTAAAAAGCTCTATAGTAGATGACCCCTGTCTCAGTATGTTGTGTTTGTAGATGAACAGTGGGTTAGGGTTATGTATGTTGTTATTGACTTGTACCCCTATATGCGTACTGTGCGTGCATAGTTACTTATCTAAACTTAATTCAACATACTAAATACAAAGCAGAAACAAGCAAAATAAAAAAAAACTACTTTTACCAAAAAACAAAGCTTATCTAAGGGGTTAAACTCTGCACTTACAACTATATCTCTCAATAATGTAGAATTAATTACCAATAGGTCAATTTTATCTATTGATTCATGTTTTGTTAAGAATACAATAAATACTTGTTTACAGTTTTAACTTGACCCGAGAATGGGTGTGGGAGAAATAACGTGTACAATTAACTAAGGGGACTAAACCCTACATATTTAGCCTTATCTATGAATACGAAAGGATTAGTTTTCCTTGTTGATATCATACAAAATAATTATTTACCAGTAATTAATTGACTAATTAGTTATTTTTTTATTATTGATTCATGTCCTGTCTATGCCAATGAAAAATCTTGCAAAGTTTGAACTTATTCCGAGAATGGGTTCGGAAGAAATAACGTGTATAAACTTTTGACCAGACAAACAGAGTAGATGTAAGCTTTGCACAAAAAAGAAAAGACTCATCATTGAGCCAATATAGAATATGTACAAAAAGGTCTTTCCGTTTATTAGTCAGACTCAAGGTACAACCATATATCGAGTTTCCAATGACATTGTTATAGAGCATGACACCACTGTAACCTCCATCTATGAGCGTCGCACACATAGAACCAATAACTTCTGGGTCGTCGATGATTCATCTCAGGACCAACCACATCTGTCATCAGCAACACCCCATCATCAACGTACTCTGTTTAGCCAAGAATAGTAGTCAATTATTAACATCATATAGAGATGCTTTGAATGATAATAAACCAAACAGTCGAAGAATACTTATCTATATTATAAAGTAGAATGTGAGGGGTATGTATGTATGTATGTTACTTATAGACATCAAAACCGCTTGACCAATCTTGATAAAACTAGGCAGGAATGTTCCTTGGGTACCAACTTAGACCGTAGTGTATGTATTGTAGCCCCAAAACAAACTTAAGACCCTCAAAAAAAATAAAGTTGTCCGACTCTATTACAGCTATAGTATTTTATGGATCTAGGCCATGTCTACAATGTTGACATGAGAAAAGATTGAAAGGATTTAGACCTAGATCTAATTTTAAGAAATACACTTTGCGCAGATAGTTTTTTACCTTGACACATGAAAATACAAAAGAAGATCCATTGATTTCATTATATAATAAAATTAACCTTCAATTTTGTGTTTCAAAAGCATTTTTTACATAAATTAGTTCCTTATATATGTGACTACAGATTTCCTGACGAACATTAATTCATTAGACAATACCGTAATGAATCGCGTACTAAATATTAATTCGTTTAATTGTTTACTTTATAATCCCATCCCTAGATCTAAAACTCTAAGATGATAAAACTTCTCTTCGCACAGATAGTTTTATACTTTAACACATTAACATATTAATTAAAGTCCATTCATTTCATATTTTGATCAAATAAACATTCAAATTTGGTTTTCTAAAGCTACATTTGTTTATAAAAGCTGCGAAGCCGAGTTGAGATAGGCCTAGATCTACATTCATTCATGAATCGCGTACTAAACATTATTTCGTTTAATTGTTCACTTTATAATCCCATTCATTTAACAAAGCTATCGCTCTTTTCGTTTTTTAATAGATAAGAATGTATCGACTTCGGGTAAACCCATTTTCGAAAAACTAATTTTATTTTCGTAGCGAAAGAGAAATAACGTGAAAGGATCATTAGCTACGTTTAACATACATCTAAATCCAATCCACTAGATTATTCAAAAGCATTTTTTACATAAATTAGTTCCTGATATCAGTGTGACTACATATTTCCTGGCGAACATTCTTTCATTAGACATTACCAAATGGTTACACATTAACACATCTCTCTACTGAGTCTATTCCTAGGCCTAGGTCTAAAACTCTTATTGAACTCTAAGATGATAAAACTTCTTTTCGCAAAGATAGTTTTATGCTTTAACACATAAACATACTAATTATTGTCCATTCATTTCATATTTTAATCAAATTAACATTCAAACTAAAGCTGCGTAGCCGTGTTGAGATAGGCCTATATTCATTCATGAAAAATAGGTCACGCATGCGCAACACGAGAATGAGCTCTATAAAAGCCCATTTATAACTCTAGATTAGTGTAGATTTAGATCTATGTCTACCTCAATATCTACTTTATACTTTAACACATGAACATACAAAATTAAGTCTATTCATCTCAAATTTTAATCAAATATATGTAGGCCTACAAGCAAATGTTTTAATTTGAAAAAAAATGGATTTAAGCCTATTAGCTATTTTGATTTGATAGCTCCATTCACACTATTTTTACATTGACACATTCGCTTTACTTATTACATTATTATTTCGTTTAATTGTTTACAAAACACTCTCAGTGACTATATCGACAGTAATGCGCAAATAAAGACCCGCGGGTCGCGGGTAACATATGTCTAGTATTGTATATAATAAACCAAAAATTTAAGAATACTTATATTGTATATAATAAACCAAAAAGTGGAAAAATACTTATATTGTATATAATAAACCAAAAAGTGGAAGAATACTTATATTGTATATAATAAACCAAAAAGTGGAAGAATACTTATATTGTATATAATAAACCAAAAAGTGGAAGAATACTTATATTGTATATAATAAACCAAAAAGTGGAAGAATACTTATATTGTATATAATAAACCAAAAAGTGGAAGAATACTTATATTGTATATAATAAACCAAAAAGTGGAAGAATACTTATATTGTATATAATAAACCAAAAAGTGGAAGAATACTTATATTGTATATAATAAACCAAAAAGTGGAAGAATACTTATATTGTATATAATAAACCAAAAAGTGGAAGAATACTTATATTGTATATAATAAACCAAAAAGTGGAAGAATACTTATATTGTATATAATAAACCAAAAAGTGGAAGAATACTTATATTGTATATAATAAACCAAAAAGTGGAAGAATACTTATATTGTATATAATAAACCAAAAAGTGGAAGAATACTTATATTGTATATAATAAACCAAAAAGTCGAATACTTATATTGTATGTAGGGCTGTCTTCTTAGGCGTAGCTTGTGTGTGTGGGAGAATTAAGCGATACTGTAATCGAATTCTCTTGTAAAAACTATGTGTTTGTGAGGGGTAGCGTTACAAAAGCGGGCCGAGCCAAGTAGATGTAGCAGATACTAGAATTCAAGTGTTCGAAAGGACCTGCCACATCACCAGAAAATTCCTCAGTGGAAACTGTTAAAGGGACTACGATGAATTGTGTTTCCCTTTAGCGAAACTCGACCCTGGCAGCGCCAGAGAATGAATACTAGTTCGTTTCTAATATAATAATAATAATAATAATAATAATAATAATGATAATAATAATAAAAATAAAAATAATATGATTTGATTTAATTTATAGAGCGCTGTTAAAAAACCAAACGTAGGCTCAAGACGCTGTGATAACATTACAAACATTAACACAAGAGCTAAAATGACAAATTAACATTAAAAAAAAGTTTTGAACAGATAGTTCTTAATGTTCTTCTTAAAAGTAGTGTTGTCTGTCTGAGATCAATGGGGAGTGAGTTTCCAGCCTTTGGTCCGTGAACTGAAAAAGCCCGCAGACTGTAGCTTTTGAGGGAGAAACGTGGCAACACTAGTAGCGTTGAGTCCATTGAGCGCAGGGCTCTCTGAGGGACATATGGAGTGATCAGTTCACTAAGGTACAAGGGCATCTCTTTATTATAGATACACTTATGACAAAGTGTGGCCAATTCGTAGTCGATTCTCGCTTTCACAGGAAGCCAATGGAGTGAGCGCAAGAGAGTATATCCATCCATTCGGACAGTAGTTAAGCCACTGGCCCTCTGGGAGTGTTTAAACCCAAAAGATGGTTGAGAAAAATACCTACTTACGTAAAAGTTGTTTAGATGAAGCAATAACGCCAAGCACAACATCAAACACAACTTGCAGCGTCCTTAACGCCAGTATCTTTGTTGTACTAACTGAAAATAGAAAACTGTTTGTACAATGTTTGTTTGTAAAATGTTTGTTTGTAAAATACTTGTTCGTAAAACGTTTTACATGTTTCGGATGTTCCTTCAGAGTTGAAGATAATTACTTCCTAGTCCAAACCTTCCACAGGACGACGGGGGTGGGTGTGGGAGCAGGCAGTTTTTGAACTCTGGATCGTCGATAAGTCTGAACGATAGTCCAGCGCAAACCGCACGACCAAGCAGCTATTCATTGGATACAATCAATAATGTTTGTTATGTATATGTCTATATTTATGTATATAGTGTATATGTGTATATTTATGTATATAGTGTATATGTGTATATGTATGTATATAGTGTATATGTTAATATTTATATATATAGTGTATATGTGTATATGTATGTATATAGTGTATATGTGTATATTTATGTATATAGTGTATATGTGTATATGTGTGTATATATTGTATATGTATGTATATGTGTCTATGTGTGTATATAATGTATATGTGTATATGTATGTAGATAGTGTATATGTGTGTTTCTGAGGTAACCACGAGCAAAGATGGGCGGATGTGTTTGGTTGCGTAGGCTGAATAAATTCTGATAAACCCACGAGATGGTATGTCGCAGTTGAATGTAATAAACAGTGTTGTGAAATGTGAAGAAAGTGTAACAGGCGAGAGACGGGTGACAAAAGATTTATATATTTTTTTTTGAAAGATATTTTTTGTTATAAATTTTCAAGATATTGTTACGATCTTCTCTCCTACTATCCAGGCTATCTTCACAGTGCACCACACGACACAACGAACTTAAAGAACTTCACAACTCAGGGCTCCAAAGTATCAGTAACAGTTTAATTTCAAATACATCGCAATTGGCAACAACATTTAACACTGTCTTTACATAAACCTAGTCTTACTCAGCCTGACATCACACACCGTGCTGGTTCTCGCCTCGTACTGGTCACATAGCGAGGTAACGTGAAGTCAAGTCTTTCTAACACACTCGCTCTTATATAGTGTCTCTACTGGCCTACTCGAACCTTCTTGACCACTCCAGTTGATCACTTTCGCCCGTAATATTTACGACACTGGTCCTTGCCGAACTGGCCTGTACTGTCACTGGTCTCGGTTGACCGCTCGTCCTGCGCTGGACTGTGGCGATTTGAGTAGGCTAAAAACACACAGCACTACCCCCATCTGTGTCACCACCAGGTTTACAACACTATCATAATTGTGTATATTTGACATTGAAATTGAAAGCTGCATATTTGCAGCAATGAATAAATAAATAAAGGCAAAAAGAAATACTTTGGAAAAAAACAAACAAAAAAGCTAATATTAAAGTGTATCAATTAGTTTGGATCAGTCATGTAATAAGCCTCAGAGGACACTCTATGAAGGGGACTAATTCAGTATATACCATCAGCTCAATCAAGTACTATTTCTCTCCCTTGGAAACTTACAATCGTCTCTGATTATAAGTACCTCACTAACAGAGTGGTTAGCACGTCGGCCCGAGGAGGCTTAAATTACGAGTTCGAATTCAGGTCTTCCCCCCCTTTTTTTTTGGTAGTAAATGCTTTTGAAAATTATCTACGTTAAAATCCACCCAGATAGCATTGCCTTTCTCCCCCCCCCCCCCTCCCCCATTTCACCAACTGGTCCAGACAAGTGATAGGATCATAGCCTATTGAGAAAGCTAAAAAGCATGAAATAGCGCTAAACAAAAACAATTGGTAAAAAACATCATTAATTGTACAGCTTTATTGTTGTTGGTCTAGATCTATTACACTTTTAATTACGTAACTGATCCAAACTAATTGATACAATTACACTTTGTATAACCTTTATTCCTTTTTTTTTTTTCAATTAAAAAGTATTTTTTCTTTTATGTTTTTCTGGTTTTAAGTTAATCTTATGTTGGCCTATTAACGAGGAAACTAAGTCCTTGATTATAGTCTTGACGTTAAACTGTGATAGAGATTAGTGTTTTCATCAAAATGAAAGCCTGAGTAACAGCTATGATTTCGCCTCAACGGAACTCAATCTGTTGTCCATTTTTTTTTAAATGTATTCCCCTTTCAGACCTTGCGACCTATGGTGCAGATGATGTAAAGGTCATCCTCTTCTTTAGCCCACGGTTAACGCTGTTGTCCTGTGGTCAGCTCAACGACCAACCGCCTTTACTTTTACACAACTGGTGTCAGGAGTAACAGTCAAGTACCCATTAGAACTGGGTAGACTAGGAGGAGCCCAATGATCCCAAAATACAAATTCCCAGTCTTCACCAGGATTCGGAAGCCATGCGCTTTACCGCTCAGCTCTCGCGACTTGCTGAGTTCAAAAGGAACGACAAATACCCGAAACACTTTTGGAAACACTTTGGGAAACACTTTGGGATACACTTTGGGATACACTTTGTGATTAGTAACGTCGCAGGTTCTACCAGAGTGTACCACAGTGTCCTGCGGGCTGTGTAAATGTCACCAGCTCTTGATTTTTCTCAGGGTTGACTCCCGAATTTTCCCCATGAATGGGTATAGAATATATGGTTCGTCCATCGTGGTTCGACGATGACCACTTATGTCACCCAGGGGGGATGAGGGCTTTGCACTGGGGTTTTGGGCCTCCTCATGTGACTGGTGAGACCTAAGTGAGCCCGAAATGTTCGGCTGCACACTGGGCAGGTTATTCCAGCTGGAGCTAGTGTCATTGGCCTTGCTTTTCTTCTCTGGCGCTTTTCTTCTGCCAGCGCTGTTCTCTTTTTCTCAGCAATTTGTGCGCCAGTTTTCACAGCGCGACGCCATGATGCTCTGTCATGTGCTTCTCTCTCTTAGATGGCTGGGTTAATGCTGAACGCAGAGAAGCTTTGAGGGAGTCCCTGAAGCGTTTTCTTTGTCCGCCTTGTGATCGCTTTCCTTCCCTTAATTGGCCATACAGAAGTCGTTTATGCGGCGGTCTTCCATTCTGCAAACGTGTCTTTGCCCATCGCAGCTGGGACTGTATCAGGATTAAGTGGGTGCTCTGCAGACCCGCTCTTCGAAGAATTTCAGTATCTGCTTTCTTTTTTCTGGGTATAAAAGCGAGGCAGCGGGAGTTTAAACCCAGGAGGGATTCGTTGGTCTTGGCTGACTACCAAGCAAGGTGAATGAAAGCTCTTAGTGTTTTAATCACTTAAGGTGCTAACCACGTCGTTGTTGAGATTGTGCGGATTGCAGACGTAATGAAATTTGTGGTCTAGATTTAAGTAGATTAAGAATATGGATGAGAGTTTCTGGACATGTCTGATCTGTATTTTTTCTCTGTGCAGACCCTGGGACATCTAATCTTCATCAGTTACACTGAGGCATCCCGGAGATTTGATTAGAATCCCCATAGGACAAAGAACTACATATTCTAGAAACATTCATAGCATTCATATTGTATGTATATGGTAATATGAGCATTATTTTTTTTATAGGAAACCTCAGAATTTGCGCTATTCAATTTTAGCTTTATCATCATAGGAATCCTTGGGCCTTAGGCCTCTTTTCTTTGCCTCTTTTTTTGGGCTTTATGTGCCTCTTTTATGGGCCATCTTGCCTCTTTTGTGGGCTTTTTAAAAATATGTTTTATTTTGTAAGTTCTCATAATTCACAAGTATTAAATCATAAACAATTGAAAAGTGATTAACCTAAAAATATAATAATAGTAATAGAAATATTATTTAATATCAAAGACATACTACCTAACCATTGAAACCACTAGAGACGGAAAAATGATACAAGTATCCTCTACCCCAGAACAATCAAATATCCCTGACCCCCAACACCCCATTTCTGGAATACTACCTGAGTATTGTACAAGTATATGAAAATCAAACTAGATAATTCTCTACCCTAAAATCCATTATTTTCCTAAATGTCAGTTCTAAGAGATTAGGATCAAGCACCTTATTATTATGTAGAGCTTTGAGCCAGCTAGCCCAAACAAGATTCCTGTATTTGGAAACAATAATCAAGTTAAAGTTATGTACTAGTTTATTTGATAGTTTTGGCAGCTTGTTTAAAATAATAGACAAGTTAACATTTACAAAGTCTCCCCTATAATGAAATGGCAACACACAAGATTTTAAATCGCTAATTTCTGTAATTAAATTTGGTTTCAACATTTAGCATAATCAATGACCGATAAATCTTAAAGAGAATTTAAGTCACACACCTTTGGCTTGGTTTAGTTGTACTGATAACAAACGCAGAAGCAAGAACTTGTTATTTAATCTCTGCACCATCTCATTCAATGTTCCTGGGAATATAAGTTGGCCACTAGTAGATAGTTCAATCAAAAACTAACAAGAAAAACATGGACAATAGTGCATGACAGTGCGATTGTGGGATAATAAGTCTGTGGGATTTTAAATATTTCTACCAATCGTTATTGTTTAGGTTTTAGCTTTCTCAATACGCTATGATTTTATAACTTGTCTCAACCAGTTGTGAAAAGGGGGTGCCGCGGTGGGGGGAAGAAGGGGGGCATGTTGGTGAATGTTTACATGATCGTGTTTTAAATGTTCACTCAGGGATCAAGAGTTCTCAAGGGGACTAATTCAGCTTATACCTCCACATCTGTCAAGTACGATTATTTTCCCTTGTTCAAGATACCAAATAAAATAATAAATTACCAATTGTTAATTAACTAAATGGTAATTAAAAAAAAATGACTCTAGTGTTGTAAGGTAAAAAGAAATAATTGTGCCAAATTTCAGCTTGATCCGAAATAAGAAATGAGAGAAACAATGTGTACACAATGTCGACCATACAAACAGAGTTGATATAATCTTTGTACTAAATGTTGACCATACAGACAGAGTTGATATAAGCTTTGTACAAAATGTTGAACATACAGACAGAGTTGATATAAGCTTTGTACAAAATGTTGAACATACAGACAGAGTTGATATAAGCTTTGTACAAAATGTTGACCATACAGACAGAGTTGATATAAGCTTTGTACAAAATGTTGACCATACAGACAGAGTTGATATAAGCTTTGTACAAAATGTTGACCATACAGACAGAGTTGATATAAGCTTTGTACAAAATGTTGACCATACAGACAGAGTTGATATAAGCTTTGTACTAAATGTTGACCATACAGACAGAGTTGATATAAGCTTTGTACAAAATGTTGACCATACAGACAGAGTTGATATAAGCTTTGTACTAAATGTTGACCATACAGACAGAGTTGATATAAGCTTTGTACAAAATGTTGACCATACAGACAGAGTTAATATAAGCTTTGTACACAATGTTGACCATACAGACAGAGTTGATATAAGCTTTGTACAAAATGTTGACCATACAGACAGAGTTAATATAAGCTTTGTACACAATGTTGACCATACAGACAGAGTTGATATAAGCTTTGTACAAAATGTTGACCATACAGACAGAGTTGATATAAGCTTTGTACAAAATGTTGACCATACAGACAGAGTTGATATAAGCTTTGTACAAAATGTTGACCATACAGACAGAGTTGGTATAAGCTTTGTACTAAATGTTGACCATACAGACAGAGTTGATATAAGCTTTGTATTAAATGTTGACCATACAGACATAGTTGATATAAGCTTTGTACAAAATGTTGACCATACAGACAGATTTGATATAAGCTTTGTACAAAATGTTGACCATACAGACAGAGTTGGTATAAGCTTTGTACTAAATGTTTACCATACAGACAGAGTTAATATAAGCTTTGTACACAATGTTGACCATACAGACAGAGTTGATATAAGCTTTGTACAAAATGTTGACCATACAGACAGAGTTGATATAAGCTTTGTACAAAATGAATGAGCGAACTGGAAATACATGAATATCTTGTGCCGTTATAATCCTAATTAAAGATTAGTTAAAAGTAACTTTTGGAAAACTGATTAACCTTTGAAAATTGTAGCTGCGAGGTGTGTGTTATAGTCTTAAATAGCCCCTGACGATAATGGGGTTATGAAAAAGTACCCGATTAAAAGAATTAACAATTTTAGCAAATAGGGGTTGATGGAAAAGTGTTGGGCTTTATATATTATGCCCCTTGATTACTTACCATTAAATGGAATCTGTTTCTGAATGTCTTCCACTGAAATGTAAGAACAGTGGAGATTGTCAGGCTAAACTTTACAATGTCAAGGACGCTAAATTGAACTTTGAAATTGCCAACTAAATAAAAATTGCTTGGAGAAGAGATTACACAATTTGATTCTGAAGTCCTAAAAATGTGCATGAAAATTATAACGTAACTTTTTAAAAAACATAGCTTGTCAACTTTTTTTTTTGTACATCGGATTCACCACAAAGCTTGCTATATATAGTTTTACGCCATCTATGAGAATCTCCAATAGAATAAACAAATATTAAAGACACAAGTACAGATAGGCCAAAAAACTTGATTCTCTAGAATGAAAGAACCAGAGTTATCTTTTATTTTACACCTTTCGGGTGTTCCTTCAGAGATGAAAATTATTGCGTCCTGTTCCAAAAATTGTTTGTGTGTGTGTGTGTGTGTGTGTTTCCTAGGTGATGATGGAAAGTTAAGCAATTGGCTGGTGGCTGTGCAGTGTAAAATGACGAAATCTGAGCATAATTTATGCAGCGAGGGGCAGACGATCTAGAAGATGAAAGAGTAGAGACGTGTTTTTGTCCAACAAATAGGTGGCGTGTTTCTGTACGCGAGTGAGTTCGTGGCCACAGACCGTGCAGACAACTAACTCCACAAAAGGAGTGCACAACCAACAGGCGTATGAAGTAAAACTGTTTAATTTTTTTTTGAAGTACCGTCTGTCATATATAAGATAAGATAAGAAGATAATCAATATGACAGTAATTAAGGGATGATATCTACAAGCTATGATGAGATTCTAGTCTAATTAGAAAATAAAACTTACAGTAAGTTCTGGAATATAAACTGTAATGCAATAGAGTCTTGGAGATTCTGGATGCGTCCCTGTGCACTTGTTTGATCTCTATACCTGATCTCAGTCGAATGTAAAATAGCTTGTATTATTTTAAGTTGTGCGGGTGAAAGAACCGCTAATTACTGCCTTTTATCTAAAAAATGGCAGGGTTTAGCTCCCTTTCTGCTAAAAAAAAACAAAATTAAGTGGTACTAACTGATTAACTAATTGGTTAATTTTTGGATTGATTCGTGTATTATCATCGACTAGGAATAATTATGCAAAATTTCAACTTGATCTGAGAATGAGAAGTGAAAGAGACAAAATTGTCAAAACGTAATAAGGGGATTAAATGCATATATACATGCACATCTCTCACTAAGTATCAGTAATTACCCTTTTTTTTATATCAAATAAAATGATTTATCACCAATACTTGATTGACTAATTGGTTATTGGCGCATTTAGATATAAGCGTGACGGACAGACAAACAGGAAAACGACATAGTTTTTAGAGTTTGTAAAACAAAAAAAATGAACCACTAGAATCTAGCAACTAATAACAGAACATACCTTGATCAAACTGTTTTATTAGACGGTCCAAATTGTCCACAACAGCATTTATGCTGTCACTGCTCTGTATTTCAGAATCTAATATCTGTGAATATAAGCGATTGTCAGCTTTGTGGCCAAGGTGAGCGTGAGGCAAAATCAATGTTCAGATTTGTGTCATTTAATTTTGCAGATAGCTAGACTTTGAGTTTAAAATGCTATAGGTTATAGAAGTGGACTCTCATAAACTTCTAATGCAAAAAAAAATAATAATAAACACGATGAATAGTTTGTACCATGTGCCAGTAGATATTGACACTTACTCACTCTTATCGATGGTTAGCATCAAGCTCACGTGAATACTTGACCACGAGGCAGAGACACTTGCATAATATTCTAGCTACTCGCACTTGCAATGGGCCCTTTCATTGAGGACAGTGCACTCAACAAACAACTTCACGTGCATGGAAAATGAGACTGTGCTTATCTTCGACCTCGAAAGAGGAACTGAATTCCATGCCCATGTGATACAAAGTACCAACAATGTCATTATATACCTTGATAAGACATTCAATGATTATCAACGATCGAGACGTTACTTATCTTCGACTATGAAAGAGGAACTGAATTCCACGCCCATGTGATACAAAGTACCAGCAATGTCATTCCCTTGATTAGACATTAATTGATTATCAACGATCGGGACGTTACTTATCTTTGACAATGAAAGAGGAACTGAATTCCTTGCCCATGTGATACAAAGTACCAGGAATGTCATTCCCTTCTTAGACATTCATTGATTATCACCGAATGAGACGTTACCTTACCAGAACCAGTTTGTAATAGTATCCACCATAGAAAAAAAACAAAAACCATTTTAGTGAGTTCTGACACAATGTGTTCGGGTCTATCCAATCAATCACTATTGAATAAGACATGGGGATGTACAAAAAGGTCTCAACCCTTTAAAGTATTTTAATTAGTAGTACATAAGCTTTTGGGATAGCTAAGCTGATATAATTAACAATCATTGATTAATTAGTGTACACTATTCCTGCAAGAGTTCTCAAACAGATTCATCACCATAAAGTCTCTGCATGTGAAGCCATTATGCATTTGTTTTTCATTGAAATGAGTTTTGGCTTTAGTTTCCACTATTGGGCAGATGATGTAAAAGTCATCTGTTTCTGTGGCCCACGGTTAACGAGGATGTCATGTGTGCGGCACAACGACCAACTGCCTTAACTTTCCCGAACTATTGTCAGGTACCCATTAGAGATGGGTGGACTCAGAGGAACTCAAAGATCCTGAAATAAAAAAAAAACAGTCTTCATTAGGATTCAAACCCGGGACCCCCGGTTTGGAAGCCAAACGCTTTACCACTCAGCCACCGCATAAATCATCACTGAAATTAAAAGCTTCCTTCGGCTCCATTTAGAATGTCTTCAATTCCACAGAAAACTTGAATCCAGAATGAATGTACATGATTAGTTGTGACTTCATGCATAAGCTTTGAGTACATGATGTGTTGTGACTTGATGCATAGGCCTTGAGTACATATTGTGTTGTGACTTGATGAATCAGCCTTGAGTGCATGATGTGTTGTGACTTGATGAATAAGCTTTTAGTGCATGATGTGTTGTGACTTGATGAATAAGCTTTGAGTGCATGATGTGTTGTGACTTGATGAATAAGCTTTGAGTGCACGATGTGTTGTGACTTGATGAATAAGCTTTGAGTGCATGATATGTTGTGACTTGATGAATAAGTTTTGAGTGAATGATGTGTTGTGACTTGATGAATAAGCTTTGAGTGCATGATGTGTTGTGACTTGATGAATAAGCTTTGAGTGCATGATGTGTTGTGACTTGATGAATAAGCTTTGAGTGCATGATGTGTTGTGACTTGATGAATAAGCTTTGAGGGAATGATGTGTTGTGACTTGATGAATAAGCTTTGAGTGCATGATGTGTTGTGACTTAATGAATAAGCCTTGAGTGCTTGATGTGTTGTGACTTGATGAATAAGCCTTGAGTGCATGATGTGTTGTAACTTAATGAATAAGCCTTGAGTGCTTGATGTGTTGTGACTTGATGAATAAGCTTTGAGTGCATGATGTGTTGTGACTTGATGAATAAACTTTGAGTGCATGATGTGTTGTGACTTGATGAATAAGCTTTGAGTGCATGATGTGTTATGACTTGATGAATAAGCTTTGAGTGCATGATGTGTTGTGACTTGATGAATAAGCTTTGAGGGAATGATGTGTTGTGACTTGATGAATAAGCTTTGAGTGCATGATGTGTTGTGACTTGATGAATAAGCTTTGAGTGCTTAATGAGTTGGGTGAACTCAGTCATCACAGGGATTTGAATTCATGACCACTCAGCCACCGAGCTCACGTTATAAGTAATATGAAAAATCCATCTGACTTGTTTATGTCGATGATAGGCTAGCTTAGATGTCTCTAAACTTTTGTTTATGTCGCTGATAGGCTAGCTTAGATGTCTCTAAACTTTTGTTTATGTCGATGATAGGCTAGCTTAGATGTCTCTAAACTTTTGTTTATGTCGCTGATAGGCTAGCTTAAATGTCTCTAAACTTTTGTTTATGTCGATGATAGACTAGCTTAGATGTCTGCAAACTTTTGTTTATGTCGCTTATAGACTAGCTTAGATGTCTCTTAACTTTTGTTTCTGTCACTGATAGACTAGCTTAGATGTCTCCAAACTTTTGTTTATGTCGCTGATAGACTAGCTTAGATGTCTGCAAACTTTTGTTTAGCCTATGTCACTGATAGACTAACTTAGATGTCTCCAAACTTAGCTTTGGTTCAATATGGGCGTCAGAAAACAAATCTAAAAAAAATGTTTAAAAAAAAATAAATGAAGAAATATGCTTTTTTTTTTTAAAGCATCACTGGATTCAGAAAGCTTGATGTCTAAGGCCGCTTTATAGCCTACACCAAAATATCCTTTTTCTATTCTCCGTAGCATGTTCAATTTCATTTGGCTGTCAAGATCGATGGACTGCAATCACTTATTCCCTAGAGTAGCCTGGGTGCTACCATTAAAAAAAAGTTTTTGAAATGTTCCTAATAAAAAGCCTTTCATAAATAACCTGCAGCTCATATTTTATTTCAGACACCTTATTGCATCACCAGAGTTCCGGAGAGCCTTAACACTGCAAGGCACCGGGGGTTGAAATCAGAGTACCCCTTTCCATCTGCCTGAAGCTCCCAATTTTTTTTTGAAGCAATTTAAAATTGACATCTACAGTTTATATTGCTTTCCATTTAAATAACGTAAGTTATCATGAGTGAATATCATATTAGCACGATGGACTGACGGTAATAAAAAAACTCTATTTATCGCGGGCCCCTTTATAGTATTAGGCGAGTGGCCAGGGATGGTTACCCCACTCGTCACCCCATAAGGCCACTTTTTCTATGACAACACAAGCTTCAAGTAATACAGCTTGCACACAGTATATAAATCTAGATCTAGCTAGATGTAGGCATAGATATGTAATATATAGTCTATGGATGTAGGTCTGTGAGTATCACCTACCTAAATATATTCTCGAAATTTACTTTCGTAACTTCAATTTGGAGAAAAGTACTAATAGTTGCAACAACATAGACACTAGTCACCCTAGTGGTCACTAGTGACTAGCGTAACTCTAGTAACTCTACTCCAGATCTTCTAGTCGATCCTTTCAACTTGTTATAAAATAAGATAAAGATGTAGATCTCTAGAAGGTAAAATAATCTAAATCTTCTTTTTAGAAGTAACGTCTGTAAATCATAATGTCTTAATAAGTCGGCGTAAGCTAATCGTGAGTAATCCCCCTCGTCTGTCACACTCGGAGTCACACTACTCCAACTCACAGTCACAGTCAGTGTCACTCTTTTACTTTTGTCTTTCTAAGCAGAATTTCTTTTCTATCTTTCAACTTTCATTGACTTTCAACCTGGGCTAAGTCAAAATTTTAGATCTAGATCTAGAGTCATGAGTAAATGACTACTCTAGACTCTAGATCTTATCATCTAGGACAGGACATTCTAGGATAGGTCTACCTACTGGTCTAGTCTAGACTCTAGTCTTAGACTCTACGACTAAACTACTAGATCTAGTACTACTAGACTAGACTGTATGTTGATTCATGTAAATATTGTAAATGTAGATCTAGAACCTAGATCTATTATTTAGAATCTATAATAAATGTCTGATACTATAATAATTTTAATATTATAATAATTATAAATATGATTATGAGTAGTTTAGTCTTAGAAGACTATGTGAACTATGTGTTTTGTGTGTGAATGTTGTTAGAATTTTTTATCTATTGTTATTGTACAGTAGGTTGTCGACTGTAGTCAAACTGAATTTCCATTTGATTGGATCAATAAAAATGATCTTATCTTAGCAGTGGCCTAGCTAGAATATTTGATGCCTGATGCGGCAGGCTTTCGTGATGCCCCCCCCCCCCCCAAAAAAAAAAATGAAACAGTAAAACGTTCTTTTTTTTCTCCATAAGAAATGTGTATTTAATGTTCAAGTATTGCTAATTTGGAAAAAAATCACTTTTACAAAAAGGTACTACAGATAAATCTTGGTGCTTTCTTACTAACTTCTTCTTCTTCTTTATCGTTCTCATTGTTATGTTGGAGTGTTCATATGACTAGACCAATACATGAGATGAACTGCGCATTGGTTTCCAAATCAGGGAGCTCTCCATATAGTTTTCTTTCTATTGGGGTGATTTGGGGCCAATGTCTTATACGGGCCTCTTTGTAGAGAGAGCAGTTTTGGAGGACGTGGTCTGCATTTTCTGGTGATACTCCACATGGGCAGATTTCACTGGTTCCAATTTTGAGCTTCCGGAACATGTGTTGTCGCATTCTGTTGTGTCCGGTCCTGAGTTGAAAGATTAGACGTTGGTCTTGTCGGGATAGCTTATAGTAAGCGTCATCTTTCTTGTGATTTGGATGGGAGCTCGTCCATTTCTCATTTATTTTATCTACAATTAATTTCTTCATTTCTTCTGGATAGAGTGCAGAGTTTACTTGTGAGTTTGTTCTCCCACTCTTGGCGAGTGTGTCAGCCTTCTCATTTCCTGCTAGTTGTATGTGAGCTGGTATCCATTGAATAACAGTTTTTTTGCTGTTATTGTTGAGCTTTGTAAGTGCTGCTCTGAGGTTTTTAATATAAGGGGAATCAGAGTTTTGCAAGCTTTGGAGGGTTGTTTTCGCGTCTGTTAGAAAGACAATCTGACTGTGAGGGGAACTTGGATGATTTGCTAGCATGGTAGCAGCTAGTGCTAGTGCTTCCCTTTCTGCTCTGTGACTGTCAGAGAGCTCTCCAGTTGCAATGGATTTTTCTAGTTTTCCTCCATCTGGCCATTCGATAAGTATTCCAGCTCCTCCTTTTGTGGTGGCTTTATGGGATGAGCCATCCGTGTAAACTCTGATCCATTGATTGCTAGGGTAATTTGTATGTAGAAAACAGTTCACTATTTCCTTGAGCTCTGTTGTTCTGTAATCAGATTTTCTTTTTATGTTTTCAATATGGTCCCTTATAGTAGGAAGAGGGCTTTCGTCCCAGGGTGGAGATTCATTATAGTGTATCGAGGATTCCAGAGTAATTTTTTCAAGTTGGTGTTTCTTTTTTAGGTTTAGAGATTCCTGTATGAAATTGGTCCTTTTGAGACAGTTTTTTGTGCCAGTTTTGTGGATTTTTGTTTTGAGTGGGTGCCTCTCCAAGGTTTCCAATTTAGTGAATTGGGAAAGGATTTTTATTTCTCTTCTTTCATCCAGAGAGATCAGGGCAGCGGTTTCCTCCATAGCTCTTATGGGTGTTGTTTTGATTGCTCCTGTCATTATCCTTAGACCAATATTTTGAACCTTGTCTATTTTTCTTAGGTTGGTTTGGGCTGCTGAGCCCCATGCTGTGGCACCATATTCTAGTACAGGTCTAACATAACTGGTATAGGTCTTTTTCAGGATGTTGTGATTAGCTCCCCAATCTGAGCCATCTAATTTTTTCAAGAGGGATAGTCTCTGGATGCCTTTACTCTGTGTTTTATCTATTTGGCTTTTCCAGGTTAGTCTCGGGTCATAGGTGACTCCAAGATAAGTAGGGCTGTCATTTTTTTCTAAAGCTTCCTTATCTAATGTTAATTTTATTGTTTGTT
Organism: Biomphalaria glabrata; assembly: GCF_947242115.1. NCBI lineage: Eukaryota > Metazoa > Mollusca > Gastropoda > Planorbidae > Biomphalaria > Biomphalaria glabrata. The sequence continues at coordinate 44,818,919 of NC_074719.1, forward strand.
GTTTTGTTGACAGTGAGAATATGGTATATGTTGTCTTTTTTGTGTTAATGGACATGCCCCAGTCTTTGGACCAATTATTGAGTTTATCAAGAGCATCTTGTAATTGAAATTTAGATGTTCCTACATATTCTTCTGTGCTAATTAAGGCAAGGTCATCTGCATACATGCTGCTTTTAACTTTTTTTGGTAGGTTTTTGGTAGCAATTTATTAATAATTTTATCAAAATCTTTTTTTATACCAGCATTTGGTCAATAGACCGAATTGCCCAATAAGTGTGTCATAATTCTAGATTAACTAAAGCTTAGAACTATTTTGCTTGCATGTAGCCACACTTACCACAATCGTCAGAAATGTGTGACTCAAGATGGTGATATACGAGACTGATTCATCTAGCGAATATGTTTTTATAAACCTCAAGAGCTCAACTGATCCATGTTTCATAAGTTGGAGGCTTCTGAAGAAACTGCGACAACCATTGAAGTCTATTTCTCTCCATAGGAAATTTGTTTTTGTCAATAGTGTTCGGAACACCATCAAGATTTATTTTCATCATATTTTCGTATCATCCAAAATCACAATAAACTCATTTTGTATTTTTGGGGACATTTACGCATTTGGTGTGGAACTAAGCTTGGTTCGAAGCACATGTTTTGTCAGGAGTGGTTCTTATTTCTTGGATAATAGTTTCACTAAATCCAAGAAATTGCTTTGATTTTTTACCCTTTTTAATGTATTTGCTATGTCCACGGACGGAGTGCCAGATTTTGCTTTGAGAGAAAATGAACGATGTCTAGGATTCTCTTTGGATAATCTCTTTGATCGTTCCCTATTCTTTAGTTAAATCTTGCGCCTTGCTGTCAATACTGTTCCCTACAGCCAAACTACGAATTCTCTCCCAGGAAGCGATGACTGAATGTGAGCTCTACTGATCTCATACTTTTCAATGTTCGTAGATAACCTCCATCACTCATTAAATCTATTGTTGGATTTAAATGGAGATGTAGTACTTTATCTTGTTGAGAAGAATAAGCAGGGCAAGCAAAAAAATAATTGTACTGAAAAATTAAGTAAGAAATGTACCAACACAACTTTGTCCCTCTTATAAATACAGAGCATTGAACAATGAAGTAATACTGTACCATGTATCTCTGAAGAAAGTGTATAAGTGTGTTGCCTTCAGAGCTTTAAACAAATGAAATTAATTTGATTCAAGATATTCTACAGCTTACTTTTAATGTAAGATAGCAAATAGGAGAAAAACAAAGCTGCAAAATAAATACATTTGTTTCTGTTTCTTCATGTGTTATACAAATGTGTAGTATTTACTGACAAAGTATAGGTTGTCCTTAGATTGAGTCCCCTCATTACTTGATGCCCTGTGTGGCCCGCACCACCCGCATATGATATGGCTAGCTAAGCCACTGCGTTTTAGAAGTTAGATCTAGATGACTTTAAATCTAGTGACTTTAGATTACTTTAGTGTCTTTAGTTATAAATGTAATATAAATACGCTATGTCGCTAGCCGCTAGATTATTTCTAATTATATAGATCTAGATCTACTGATCTAGACAGAGTAGATCTATTTATTATATATATATACTATATTATATATAGATCTATATTATTATTTATAGCTAGATCTAAACTAGATACTAACTAATCTAAGAGTTCTGGGGCAGACTGGGTGTCAAAATTGGCCATGACATTGCCATAACATCTGGCCCACAAATTGATTGCCAAACAACTTACATTTATTGTTATCTGCCCTAAAAATAATTAAAGTTAAATTAATGTTTTGATAAAGTGGGTTTAGATCGGCCTATTAGAATTCAACGTGTATTCTATTTTTACTACCAGATAGACTTATTTCTAAAGAGGCTATAATACCAGAAATCTCAATTTGTACAGACAATTGTACAATCGTATCATTACTTAGTTTGAATAGAAGCTTTATTAAAATATAAGAACCCAATGATATAATTAAAAAATTAAAGTTCCCCTTTCAGACCTAGTGATCTATAGGGCAAATGATGATATGGTCAAGGTCATTTGTTTCTGTGGCCTATGGTTAATGAGGGTGTCATGTGGCCAGCACAATGGCCAACCGCCTTTACTTTTCCTCAACTAATGTCAGGTACCCATTAGAGCTGGGTGAACTCAGGGGCGCCCAAAGATCCCGAAATTAAAAATCTTTGTCTTCACCAGTATTCAATCTTGGGACCCCCGGTTCAGAAGCCAAGCACTTTACCATTCAGCCACATTGCCTCCACATAGTTAAAAGAGTGAAGCAATATGAAGGTTCTTGAAATGCATTAAGGATAAAAAGGTCCCTTATCAACAAACATTATCAACAGACTTAAACATGAAAACTTGCAGCTGTTCTTGTGTCAAGATACTTTTCAGTCTATTCTTTAAACATTTCAACGTGCCAAAACATCTTTCACAAGTTACTTGAGTAATCACTAACTCAAACGCTAAGCTGATGATTACAAAACATGCCCCTGTCACTAAATTGTACTTCCTTAAAATTCAGTAATAACCGTTTGAACAGTTATTACAAGACAACTCTCTTAGCTTTCACCTTCATCACTCACAAAAGTCATCATTCTGTTCATATTCTTCTCCTCCACACCTTTCTCAATCCTAACGGCGTAAAATTAGTAAAATTCGTAGCGAAAAAATCCTGGGCTCTTGCGACGAACCAACCCAATATTATAAGGCACATTAAACTGGAAACGCTATAGTTTTGTCAATATTGGATCTATACATTATAACTAGAATTTCTTTTTACTAATTTGTTAGGTCTGCGTCTTGTTATAGATTCACCCAAGTATGTTAAAAATAATGCAAAATTTATACATAAATAATATTTGTTAAAATTGCTTATTGTAGGCCTGTATAGAGGATTGTTAATCAACAGTGGCATGGTGTTGTTACTCCATTATTAAGAAAGTATGTGCTTAGTATTACACAGTATAGTCAGTAAAGTTCTTTTATGAAAGGTTAAAGAATGCTAATGATATTTACAATACTTTTTGTCATTCAAAGTGGCCTATTTGACGAACCCACTACGGTCATGATTTGTAAAAATTTATTTAAATAAACCCTAATGCTTTGCTTGATTTGTAAATAATTTCATCAATATGGAGATTTTGTGATGGTTTTTCATTTATTTATTAATACACTTAGATATTTTGAGTTTTTAGTCTGTGTAATTGGTTTACCATGAATAAATAATTTTTTTTTTGTTTCTCATAATAATTGGCACTTTTCTGTTCGATTCCCATTTCTGTAATTCTTCTAATTATTTTTGTAAAAAAAAACTTTACTTAAATTCAAATATTTTGCTGTGCCAAGGTATTATTGATGTTTTATGTTTTTGGACGATACATTATGCTAATTAGCTTAAACATTTACTACTATTTAAGAATAAGGCTTCATTCTTTTAATATTAGATACTTTTTTTTTCCAGATAGGATATCTTAACTACATTCAAGATTATTGTTCTAAAATAATAACTGAAAACACATGATGGCTACAAAGAGAAAGCCCTATGCGAAGCATGATTCTGATTCTATTAGTTCTGCTATTCAGTACATCAAAGACAAAGGCTTTTCTATAAGACAAGCCTCCAAGAAGTTTAACATTCCATCAAGCACTCTGTATGGCAAGCTAACAGGGACATCACCCATTGGTCCAACAAATAAGTGCCTTTTAACAACACAAGAGGAAGAGAAGCTGGTGAAGTGGCTAGTTCATTTGGTGAATCATGGCTTTAGAAAGAATTACGGCGAGGTGCGGGCGGCAGCACAGGCCATGATGGCTGCCCGAAACGCATATTCCCGAAGCCACGATGGCCTCCCCACTTCAATGTGGTTCTATAGCTTTTTGACGAGACATCCTGAACTGTCATCGTTGCGTAAAAAAAAAGCCCTTTCAACTGAAAGTTATATTTTGGAATGGTATTCAGCTTTTAAATCTTGTCTTGATGGCATTGATCCTGCCATTTTAGATAACCCTGCAAGAATATTCAATGCAAGCAAAATTGGCTTCACATTTGACCCTCAAAGTAAAAAGGTGAAAGGTTGCATAGGATCAAAGTCTGTGTCAGCCAGAACACAGGTCACTGTGCTTGCATGTTCCAATGCAGTAGGGCGGTACATCTCCCCGCTACTTATCTACCCTCACTATGTCTCCTCCAAAATTGTCTTGGAATCCTTTCCTGAGGCTGCGCTCCAAGTGTCAGAAAATGGATGGATTAGTTCCAACATATTTTTTTCATGGCTCCAAGACACTTTCCTACCATTTACAAACAATCTCCCAAAGCCTATTCTCCTTCTTGTGGATGAACATCCTTGTCACACGTCCCTGATTGAGATTTCTCAGCTATGTTTGGAACACCAAATTATTTTGTACGGTCTCCCTCCTCATTCCAGTCATCTTATACAGCCCTTGGATCTGGTATTTTTAAGTGCTTTGGAGCGGACATGGTCTGGTGCAACCTTGCAGCATGCTGACTCTGATGGTGTAAAGCTAGAGGCATTCGCTAAAGTGTTAAGACCTGTCTGGAGAAAAGTAACCACACATAAAGCAGCGTTGAAGAGTTTTAAGGCTGCAGGAATCTATCCTTTTGACCCAGAAAAAGTTGTAGGCTCTGGAAAGTTGAGCTCAATTGAGGATCGGCAAGCATCCTCAGAAGATGATGACTCTGTTGTAAGTGCTCACCAAAACAAAGAATCTTCAAAATCAATTATAGTGCCGACACAATCATCTGCCAGTCCTCATTCTTTGAGCCCTAGTGATGTCCCACCTTCTCTGTCCACCTCCCTTAATGTCACACCACTTCCATTCATCTCACTAAATGTGACGCCTTGTTCATCCGCCAGCCATGATTGTTCACCATTTCTATCACCCTCGAATAATGTACAACCCCAGACCCAAGCTGCACCTATAAAAATGAATTCCCAACAATTGAAAGCCATTAAAGAATATTCCTTTTTCGTGGTTGATGAAATGTCTCGCGATCAGCTCGTGATGTTTTTGTCACAATTGGCCAATCCCCAACCCCAAGAGTTCCCTAATCCCCTCACTGAAATTCAGTTTAAGAAATTCAAAGATTTGTACCTCTCCCTTGTAAGATCCTATGAACTGAACAAAGAACCACAACCAAAGACCTCATCTGACGAAAGCCTGAAAATGCCTTCCTTGGTAGGAAAAAAGAAGTCAGAGACAACAAGACCAGCTTCACCATGTCCTGTAAATGGAGAAGAAGCTTTGAAAAGAAAAATGGTAGTGGAAGAAGAAGTAGAAAAGAAGAAATTCTGCAAAAAACTGGAAAAGGAAGAAAAAAAAATGAAGAGAAAGAAAATGAAACAACACGAGAAAATGCTTCGGGAAAAAGACAAAATAGAACGCCAAAAGAAAAAAAACAAACAGACCGAAATAAAGCTGGAGCCATTCTCACAAACTGTGGAAGACAACAACTGTGAGAAAGACCCTGTCATCAGAAGACTGGTAGATAAGGAACTGACTGTTATCAAGGAGGACTACGAGGACCTCTCTCATGACAGTGAGATAAATACAAAATGTTTAGGCTGTGGGATGAGGGACGGTAGAGATCTAACGGTTAAGTGCCAGGTTTGCGATGCTTGGTGGCACGCAGGCTGCACGCACATAGCGAATATTTCATGCGCAATAAAATTACAAGATTTTTGTTTTGTGTGCAGCAAGTGTTGCCCTAATTCATAAATGGACTTTTAATTAAATAAGAGTTCCTAGACATTTCTGCAACTTAAATTCTGTAAATATGTATATATATTTTTTTGTCATGCACATACATTTTCTTTTTAATCGTGCAAACAATATTTGTGAAAATATTTTCTGTTGCATTATGTAAATAATCCATGATTATCTGTGCTTGAAAAGTTATCAGTATGAATCTGTATGATTGTTTGAGTTTTTATGTTCTGGTTTCTGATTATTATATATTTTGTTTCAGATGTAAAATAGGGCAAATCATTTAAGAATAGAAGATGTGGGAAATGTTTGGGCTGTTTTGCTTTGTGTAACTGAGCACTTTAAAGGCAGCAGAGAAACCATTTTCTTAGATAACACTTGCCCTACACCCCCACCCCTGCTAACATTGCTACAATAGAAATTGGACCATAGAATGATAGATGTGGCTGAGTAGTTAAGTGCTTTGGGTTTGAATCTTTGTGAAGACGGGTTTTTGAATTTCAGGATTTTTAAATCGCCCCTGAGTACACCCAGCTCTAATGGGTACCCGACTTTAGTTAGGGAATACGTAAAGGCTGTTGGTCGTTGTGCTGGCCACATAACACCCTGCTCGTTAACCGTTGGCCATAGAAACATTATCTGCCTCATAGATTTGCAAGGTCTGAAAGGGAAACTTTACTTTTTTTTCTATCACAGTGCTTGAAATAAATTTTAATGGTTTAATCTGAAATCAAAATAATAATACATTCTTTTAAAAAAAAAATATAAAAGATTTGTAAACTAATATTTGATATTTGCTACTACCATTATATAGAGGAGGTTCTCTAGTCATGGTAACTATTTAAATCTAGACCTAATTTACAGATGTCTTATAAATCTAGAAGTAGCACTGACACTTAACATAATACTTGTTCAACTGGTTTTAGAAAGGAAAGATGTATTGATCTTAGGATGTGTTGAGTGGATGTTTCAATGCGTGGATGTATTGCTGTGCTGAGGTGTGGATGTATTGATGTGTGGCTAAGTGGCATGAACTCCTTGATTACCTGACTGTGGCTCATGATCAAATCCACCTGTAGACTAGAATTTGTATTTTAAGATTTGACTCTGACTGGGTTGTATTTAGAAGAGCACCCTAATACTGCATGGAATTATTAACTCAGACTCTGGTATAGCATAGTAGGGGGATATAACTCTAGGCAAGATACCATTTGGGAAGGAAGCCAACCAGAAAAAATGTATGGTAAAATAGTTGCTCAGGGGACAAAAATACCTAAGTCCTAAATGTATCCTCTGTCTTTCCATTTCTAAGGGGAGCTGATTGGCTGATTTCTCTTTAAAAGCTTGATCACTTGGTGTGATACAGGTCTAACTTGATGTTTCCATTTATAATCATGAAGCATTCAGTTTGATTGATCTTGTTATTTATTCGAAGTTTGTTTTGTAATACATATAGATGACATTTTTGTATCCAGACTGTTATTGTTAAGGAAATGAAAAGTTATGTTTATATTAATATAACAGAAAGAATGGTTTAAAATGATGAATTTGAGTTTTATTTTCTCTTCATGTGGAAAATCTGTCCTGGTTTTTGAATTTGAAGGTTTGATATAAATATATTGAAAAACAAGCAAAATATAAGAAATACTTTTTTAAAAGAAACATTATCTCAGACCAGCGGTTCTCAACCTTTTATGCTCGCCGACCCCTTTTTACAATCCCCCACTCCTCCGCGACCTCCATCCCCACACACACACATACAGCAATAGAAGAGCAGACAATAACAATCCACATTTTTCGATGGTCTTAGGCGACCCCTGGCAAATCATCAATAGACTCCCAAGGGGGTCGCGACCCACAGGTTGAGAACCCCTGTCTTAGACAAAGACCTCCACTCTTACTAGATCACTCAAGAATGTAAAAATGATTAAATATCAAACATTATAACCAATTACCAATAATTAATTGACTAATTGGTTAATTTTTCAATTGATTCATGTTGTTAGGTACAATCAATAATTGCTTCAAACTTGATCCAAGAATGGCTGCGGAAGAAATAAGTGTACAATTATTTAAGGGGACAATATATTTAACCATATCTTTCAATACTGAAGGATTAATTTCCCTTGTTGGTATCGAACAAAATAATTAATAGCCAGTAATTAATCGACTAATTTTTTTTATTGATTACTATATTGTCATGTCAATGAATAATTGTGCAAAGTACAAATTGTTTACCTGACAGGCAGAGAGTTGATATAAGCTTTGTAAAAATTAAAACTAAGGTACAGGTATTTGACATTTTGTAATCACAGAGAACATACAAACCGCTATCACATAAGCTCCTAAAGCCTTTTTCAGGTTTGGGTATAGCTGCAAGGCAGCAGAGGTCTGGAGCCAAAATATATATATATTACACTCGGAAGCTGATGCAACATTTCGTTAATTTTCCTAGTGCAAATTAAACAGTGCGGCGGCTTCTGAACTATGGGTTCCGGGTTCGAATCCCGGTGAAGACTGGGATTTTTAATTTCTGGATCTTTGGGCACCTCAGAGTCCACCCAGCTCTAATGGGTTCCTGACATTTGTTGGGGAAAGGTAAACGCGGTTGGTTGTTGTGCTGGCCACATGACACCCTCGTTGACCGTAGGCCACAGAAACACGACCTTCACATCATCTGCCCTATAGACCACTAGGTCTGTAAGGGGGAACTTTTACTTAACTTTAAGTTAAACATAAAACCAGCAAGCTGAGAACTGTACAGCTTTGCTCAATATAAAATCTACGTGTACCTAAAACAAGGGGAAGTAATTCTAGACGACGGAAACAGGTTCTTATTTGGGGTCTCAAACCTTATGAATAAATCTGTGGTTAAGGTGCTCGATCAAATATGCTTTCACGATGTTCACGATATAACTAAACTAGGTCAAAGACCCTACATTGAACTTTAAAATTGCCAACTAAATAAAAAGAAGAGCCTATAGAAAAATCGATTCTTCAAAGGCTAAAGAGTGCACAGCAATTATTATGCAAACACTGCTTAACACTTCCTATATTTTGTGCGCGGGAAACACAAAAAAAAAACCTAACAACTTTCTATTGGTTGGTTTCCCACCATGCATGACAATCTCCACATTAGGTTTTCGCCATAATCTATGGATAAACTAAGCAATGAACTTTACCTTTTACCCAGGGCCGGACCGGCTATAAGGGATTTGGGCCGGTACCTAAATGGGCCGGTAGACCACCGGAAGGGCCGCATGGATGCCACTATGTATTAAATTGTCAAAGGTTTTATAATATTCTCTTATAAAAGCGGCATCGTGTTTAAAAGAAATCTCTCTACAGTGTGATACTAATTTAATCTAACACATTTTCCGAAATAACGTAATAGCCTACACCCATAGACAGTGTTGCTAGTAGGCTTCATTCTTTTAAGGCCTACACACTTAGCGATTTAAAAACAACATAAGGCCTATATTTCTGATAAAAATATAGAGCTCATTGAATGCATGTGTACAGTGATCGATACTCAAACTCAGCATAACGATTTTGAGGACAGGCAAGCCTATAATTGAATGTCCATAGAGTGATATGCAATTTATGGGCCTGATTGTATAGAAAAGACCGGGCCGATTTTGACAACCAGTCCGCCCCTGCTTTTACCTATCCCTTAGTCTATTGGACCGTTGGGGCACCATGCAAGATTTGTCGACCGTCTTTCTCCATTCCTGTCTTTTTGACCTTAAATAGAACCTCTTTCAATGGCAGGCCCGTCCATTCTTGACTATGACAAGAACGCTTAATGGACCTCCTTTACCAATCGTAAACAAAACATTTAGCCACGTGATTCTCTATCTCTTCTATTCAAATTACGTAATACACAATGGCTATCACGTGACAGTTTTTTTTCCCGTTGTTTTATCAATATAATCAGGTGTCTAAATGTTGTTTGTTTACGATTGGTGAATGAGGTCCTTTGAGCCTCAATGTTACCAACTAAATACAAAGAAGAAATGAAGCTAAAATTCTTAGAGTAGTCTAATTTGTTATTGAATGCACATAATTGAACAAGGTTACAAAGACAGTTTGTGTGGAAACACAAACTCAAAATCGGCCCCCAAAGTGGTCCACCCAGGCAGGTAAAAAGGCAGGTAGGGCCTATCAATATTTTCAGAAATAACATCAAAATTAAATTCTATCAAAGACAAACGACAGAGAAGAATGGAGAAAGAAGGCTGACAGATCTTGTGTGGTACCCCAGCGGTCCAGCAGACCAAAGGATAGGTGAAAGTGAATGTAAAGTAAAATGTGAACCTGGCCTAACTGATGTCTTATAATGAATATCTAATTGATCTAATTGTTTTGTAAAGAGTCAACCTCTTATTGAAATCCTTAAAAAAAAAATAAATCCTTTAGTTACTTGTTAAGTGGCTTTGGAGTAGCACTGCAGTCCACGCGTTAGTATAAAAACCTACTTATTAAGTGTTGTTTTAAATTATGTCCAACTTATATGTATTATAGATTTTTTTCTCTTAAAAAAAAGTAAACATTAATTTGGGGTAAATGTAGTAGTTAGTAGGACAGAACTTATATAACGTAGCAATACAAATGTAAAAAAAAAAATTTTTTTTAAACAAAAAGTCTAAAACCATTTGCATAAATGTGTGAAAGATATGGTAAATTGTTATCCACTGTAACAATAAAATTGTTAGAGAACCTCTCGTGTTTGTTACTATTAATAGTGAATAGTTGTAAAAGTGGTGTTGGATTTTTATGATAAAATTGCTTGCATAAGAGATTTTAAAAAAATTAGATTTTTCGCTTTTAGAAAAGAAAAGAAGTAGCCGTTGCTTTAGAACTTTGTTATAGCTAGATCTAGACCTAGACTCCGAAAACTCAAATGCACCATTTAGTGCGCTGCTCTAAACTAAATAACAACATCGAACGGAAGTGAAATGGAAAATACAAATTTGTACTCGACCATACAGAAGGAGACTTCAGCGCGTTGTGATATGCTTAGCAATGTGTGGAATCGTTTTGTTACCAAGACGATTTAAATTATAATATTGACGTTTCAGACAAGGCGCAGCTTAATTTAGCGTGTGCAGGATAAAGTCACAGTGTTTACAAGGTAATGACGCTGAAAGTATTGCCACGCGAAGCCCAGCAACAGCCGGGCATATTACCCTGCCAGATATAATAATAATAATAATAATAATCTTAATTGAAATTTGTCTTACAATTTGTGCATTACACCAAACAAAAAACATTATAACTATAAGAAACCAAAGTGTACATTCCCACCAGACTCACTCATAATTTACATGTGACAAAGTTTATACCAGATTGTTCTTATTTTAATGATTTGATTGCCAGGGGAACAAAAGAGTGTTTGTGTCTGTTTGTCTTTGCTATCGGTGTCTTGTATCTCTTTTGTGATGGTAAATTCTTTATTTCGAGGATCATAGTGGCCCGCGTGGAAAATTTTAAAGAAGTAACAAATAGGCGAACTGCTAGCGAAACAAGACGTTTATAGGGTGCCAAAATAATTCCATTGCCTTTTGCGGGGTTTTGAAACAGCTCCAACGACCTTGTCAACAATCCAAGCGCCGTTCCTCAAGGGTCAGTTTCATAAATGAAAATGGCGAGTCCCGCATAGTTAGCCTGGTATAGAAAAAGAAAAATGGCAGTGGTTCCAGGTGGGACGGCCTTCGGACTCGTAGTATCTAGTCCGGAGTGAACGAGTGACTAGAAAAGAAAGTGTCAATCTAAACACTTGTAAGGCAAATGAAAGGAAGCTCTTGTTCGCTTTTGTTCGCCTTGAGTTTTAAGAGCCTGTGGCTCAACTCTGACTGACAGTTTCAAGAGCTTATGGCTCAACTCTACACGACAGTTTCAAGAGCTTATGACTCAACTCTGCCTGACAGTTTTAAGAGCCTATGGCTCAACTTTACCTGACAGTTTCAAGAGCTTATGACTCAACTCTGCCTGACAGTTTTAAGAGCCTATGGCTCAACTCTACCTGACAGTTTCAAGAGCTTATGACTCAACTCTGCCTGACAGTTTCATTAGCCTATGGCTCAACTCTACACGACAGTTTCAAGAGCTTATGGCTCAACTCTACCTGAAAGTTTTAAGAGCCTATGGCTCAACTTTACATGACAGTTTCAAGAGCCTATGACTCAACTCTGCCTGACAGTTTCAATAGCTTATGGCTCAACTCTACCTGACAGTTTCAAGAGCTTATGGCTCAACTCTACTTGACAGTTTCAAGAGCCTATGGCTCAACTCTCCCTGACAGTTTCAAGAGCTTACGGCTCAACTCTACCTGACAGTTTCAAGAGCTTATGGCTCAACTCTACCTGACAGTTGCAAGAGCTTATGGCTCAACTCTACCTGACAGTTTTAAGAGCCTATGGCTCAACTTTACCTGACAGTTTCAAGAGCCTATGACTCAACTCTACCTGACAGTTTCAATAGCCTATGACTCAACTCTACCTGACAGTTTCAATAGCTTAAGGCTCAACTCACCCTGACAGTTTCAAGAGCTTATGGCTCAACTCTACACGACAGTTCTAACGTCCAGCAACACAATGAGATAAATTATATCTTGTTATAGAATATAGGCATAAACGTTGATCATCACTGCGAGGTCAAGTGGCTTGGCATCCGGGCTCCGCTTCCCATCCTCAGCGTAGCGCCCGGTTGGAAACAGCTGTAGAAAGAAACACGGCTAGTCCAATATGCCAAAAGGGTAGAAAAAACAAACAAAACAAAACAGACTCGCAGAGGTGCTTTAGAACAGCATAAAAGCGCTTTCATTGCACCGGGAGGGGTTTGTAAGAGACGCCTTGACCCCGTTCCCCAAAGGACCACACCGTTAGCGTTGTAAAGATATTCTCAAAATCAGACATTCTATCAATCAAACATTCAGACACTGTCTAAGACAATCTCTATATAGCACATTCTCTCTATATCAGACGCTCTCTATATAAGACATTCTCTATATCAAACATTTTTTAAAATTAAGACATTCTTTATTTCAGGAATTTTTTATTTCAGGAAATCTCTAAATCAGACATTCTCAATATCAGATATTTTCTAAATCAGATTTTCACATTCTCTAAATACCACATTGTCTAAATCATACATTCTCTAAATCAGACATTCTCTAAATCAGAAATTCTCTTTATAAGCCATAGGACAGATAAGACATAAGACAGATTATACTAGTCTAACCTTAAGACTTAACTCTTTCTCTCCTAACCGACGATATAAACGTTGATTCCATTAGAATGAGGTAAATAATTACGGAGAGAAAGAGTTAACAAGTCTTATCTTCCATGCAATCGCTTATCCCGTCGTTTCTATGGTTACGTAAGAAAACAGATTTGACTATCAGCTCTGAGACTCGACTATACGCAACCTCTTTATTCGGTACTTGCTTTTATTTTTTGCACACTACCTCTCCCGCGGCTGCCAATTAACAAATAAAAAAGTAAATTGAATAAAACAAGCAAAAGAAAAAAAATTATTAAAAAAAAATCTTATGGAAAGAACTGCTTATTACTGCCGTTTATCTGAATATTGCAGGGTTTAGCGCCCTTTCTGCTATATAAAAAGATAATTAATTAGTACCGGTACTAATTATAATTTTTGGATTTAATTCGTGTATTGTTATCGACTATAAATAATTATTCAGAATTTCAACTTAGTACGAACCAGGAAAACCAGTGACTTGGCAGGATATAAGTCATTGGTTAATATGCATGATTGAATGCATGACGCGTACTAAGGGGATAAGTCCAAATCTTTCACTAAATAGCAGTTATTCCCCTTATTTCGATATCAAATAAAATAATTAATCACCAATAATTCATTAACTAATTGGTTATTTTTTAAAATTGATTCTTGTCTTGTCAAGAGTACAATGAATACTTTTGCAAAATTTCAACTTGATTCGAGAATGGGAAATGGAAAAGGAAAAAAAAGCACAAACTTTATACCAGACAGACAGACAGATAGAAAGACAGACAGAATTAGCTGATATAAACTTTATAATTAAAGATACGAGTGTAGAGAAGACGGGCTGAGAGTAATTTCTCCTTTCACAATTTGTAAAGTATTAGAAGTGTATTTTATCGTTAGATCAATAAAGAAGAAACCAAAATCATATCACTAGAACAATAAAGTCTTATTACTGATTACTTTTTTTTTTCTTGAGGATTCGAATAAGAGATTGAGCATTTTCAAAATAATTAGATCAATTATAAGACAACAGTTAGGCCAGGGTAAGCGCGGTGGCTGAGCGGTAAAGCGCTTAGCTACCGAACCGGGGTCCGGATCCTGGTGAAGACAGGGATTTTTAACTTCAGGATCTTCGGGCGCCTCTGAGCCCACCCAGCTCTAATGGGTAACTGACATTAGTTTGGGAAAAGTAAAGGCGGTTGGTCGTTGTGCTGGCCACATAACACCCTCGTTAACCGTAGGCCACAGAAACAGATGACCTTTACATCATCTGCCCTATAGACCACAAGGTCTAAAAGGGGGAACTTTTCTTTACTGATGAGCCAAAGCTAATTCGGTACACTATTTTGCAAACCGAATCGCATAAAAGTAAATTACATTAAAGGGTATCGAACTATGTGAGCGAACCGCAGATGTGTCAATGATGTGACCATGTCACAGAATGTTTTTGTTTTTGTCTTGTTTCTTTTATAAATGTACTAGTCGACTGGCGGTGTAGCATACGCCGCAATTTTGCAGGGCCAACCTTAGACCACTGCAACCTATGCGACCTCAGTGGGCCCAGCACTTATATAGGGCCCGCGCTAATTTTAGGTGTCTAAATTATTAAATTAACCCATTTTAAACTTATAACAGTTTTCCCGCGGCCTCCTGTCAGGAGGTCCTGGAAATCTCCTGAAATTTCAAAATATACGGAAATTATTAAAATCTTTTGAAAACTCATACAGACGACAATTCTTTTTTTTTTCGCTCTTAAATTACCTACGATAACTCCCTCCGTCCGCGTTGCAAAAATAAAAGAGTGATCTTTCCATTGTGTCCAAACTCTTGAGTGTGCTCTGTCGCCTGGATAGTTACTATTGAGTAGATAACTCCCCCCCCCCTTTTTTTTTTAACGTGAGGTAGAAATATAAAAAAAAGTGACATTGCAACGGTCCTGCCCTGCTATGTTGTGACTACGTGTTCTCCCCCCCCTCTCCCCCTCTTGTTTTCTCGTGGACTATCAGCAGAGTGATCTTTCCTTTACTCCTTACTACTCCACAAAACTCTTGAGGGAAGAAGAGAATTATATATAGAGATTATATAGGCTACACTTAGTACAATCTTTAAATAAAACTGATTAAATACAAATTAAAACTCAACACTTAACTTCTGCGTGATGCCTTGTATTCTAATTATGTATACACAATGTTTATTTCAGAACAACGCACAATGACCAGCTGTGAAGATTTCCATCATCGGAATATTTTCCAAGAAATAGTTGGGTCTATACAAACCTTTTGGGAAGAACACGAGAACGAAGACTTTCAGGTCAACATTGAAGGTGCATGCATCAAGTGCCACAGTTTTATACTTGCCTCTTGTTCGGAGTTTTTCAGAAGTTTATTTAGATCGCATATGAAAGAGAAACGGGAAATGAAAGTTGACTTGCAGAATATTTCCCTGAACATTTTTCAGCTCATTCTCAAAACTCTATACACCGGATGTGAGCTGTTGACTACAGACAATGTCCTGGAAGTTTGGTCTGCAGTTCATCAGCTTCAAATTCATTTCTTAATTAAACATTGTGAGGACTTTGTGGTTAAAAATTTGTCCGTGGAAAACTTGGAAATGTACAGAAATCAAGCCGAATTTCTTCAGTTTACCAGATTTTCTGAAATCGTTTTTCCTTTCATGCTTGAGAACTTTATGTCTTTCAGAAACACGGAAGCATTTTTGCAATTAGATTTCGAAGACATTCTCAAGCTTGTTGAAAGCGAACATCTTGTAGTAAGCTCCGAAGACGATGTTTTATTTTCAATCTATGACTGGGTCAGTTATGAAGACCCGACAGCTTCCAATGTCCAGGCAAGTGATGGAAGTGATGAGACCAACAACTTTTTGACTGTCGCTAATGAAGCTGATGCTAAAGTTAACTCCGAGAATGACTTCAATGATGGTGCTAAAAAAAGAGAAGAATCTCAGCCAGTTCTGGGTCAGTCCAATGAGAGAACTAAGCATTTGCTTCAACTTGTAAAAGCTACCAGATATTTTTTAGTCTCCGAAGCTTGCATTAACACTCTTTTAACGAATAGGTTAACACGTAGTAACTCTCAGGTTGAACACATTTGGCGTGAAGCTTCGGTGTTTAAAAATTCCAATACTCAAAATAGATTTTGGCCAAACGCGGCCATTCACCGGGAAAGCAGTCCGTTCGAAAACGTTGGAATCATGTGTGGATGTATTTTTAAGGTTTACTCGTTTCAAAGAAATATGTGGCTCTACACGCCCAACCTGGGCTATTTCTCAGAGGCTAAGTATATAGACGTGAACGGCCAGTTCTACTGCTGCTTCAACGGCACCAACAGGAAAGGAGTGTATCACTTCTGCAACAATAACTGGGTCAACGTTTTGTTCTCGCCCAATGAGGTCAAGCTGTTTCTGTCACATGACAGGTTCATTTACATGTTTAACTCGGACAACAAAAAAATTGAAAGATTTCGACCCCACAGCCATGGAGCAACCTGCAGACATCGCCGATCGACGATCGTGACTGAGAGTTTTTACCACGCCATTAACAACGCACAGTACGCAATCAGTTTCGAGAGGAGTATTCTTGTCTTTGAGTCGGTGGGAAATAACGACCTGGCGATAGTTCATTGCTGGGACACAGAACAAAATATCTGGACTCGTTTAACTGATCTCGATTTCTCCGCTGACAACATGGCAAGCTTCAGTAATGAACTCTTCACGTACATAATTGACGAATCTGGGCGTTTGTATAAGGTCGAACGCCTTGAAACAATTCAATTTACATTCATCAAAAAAATCTGGGATTTTCAAGCTCTACTGAAAGGGTCCGTACTTTTCAAGGACACACTATATGTCTGTGGCGAATTCCCAGATTATGGGAAATATATACCAGAAATTAAATCCATCTACTCGTCATTAGAGTTTCTTGACATGGCCTATGGAGGGACAAGTTTTGTCCCCTTTATTATTTCGAAATCTCTAATTAAATAAAGGCGAATAAATTATAAACCTCATACAGAACTGACCAAAAGACGCGAAACATTTTTTCATGTCTTAGAAGGGGAGAAAAATTGAACAGGTGAAGACTTTTAAGATATATATAGGTTCTGTACATCATAACTGCAGGACATACACCGTTTCTCTTTAAACAAACGTTAATACACAGTGGGATAGCTAGGGTTGGGGGGGGGGGTGTGCAAATAAAAAAATCCCCCGGGCCCCCACTTGAGGGTCCCCCAAATGAGTGTCCACAATTTGTTATTTTCATTAAATTTTACGCCATTATCTAATGTCAAATGCAGGGGCCCCTAAAGAGGTCAAGCCCCCCGGGGCCCCGAAATTCCTAGCTAAGACACTGTTAATACCTACTTTTTAACAAAAAGCTCTACAGATGACTATATAATATAATTACAATATCTACTAGATAATGTTATGAGTCATTTAAAATGTGTATAATTTAAATACCTGATATGGAAGAATGTCTATCATATAAGAGGTTTAGTATTTTATTTTTATTTGTTTATCTCAGCTTACAAAATAAATGTTTGTACACATAAAACTAGTCGTTTTTTTAATTATTTAGGGTAAACATGTTTTTATTGATAAGAATTTTGGATTTGTTGAGTACATAAGCCGCATGGCTACCTTGCTAGGGTCCCAAGTTCAAACCCAGAGTTCACTTGTGTTTGCTGAACGCCTAAAGGTAGCACATAAACCTATTCTCGGCTACCTCTTCCTCCACAGGTCGACAAAGTGATTGGACCAGCATGAAACGTTATTGTAGTGCAATTAAAAAAAATATATGTTTTTTTTAAAAAGCTTATACTAGGTGTAATTGTATCAATTAGTTTGGATCAGTCATGCAATATCATGCTTTTAGCCTTCTCAATACGCTGTCACTTGTCTAGACCAGTTGGCAGGGCCGGTATTAGGCCACTGCAACCTATTCGGCCGCAGTGGCCCCACATTTTCATAGGCCCGCGAATTCTAGGTGTAAATTATTAAATTAAACCATTTGGTCGAGAGGCCCAGTACGCTTGAACTTGGCTTGGCTTGGCTATCTAGAAGGGGGCTCGAGGTTCGACACCCGACGCGGGCAGAGTTGTGTTTACTGAGCGCCTAAAGGCAGCACGGAAAACCAACTCCTAAATACCCCCTCCCCCCCACTGGTCCATATGAGAGATTGGACCAAAAGCGCTCTGAGCATGCTATAAGCATGAAAGTAGCGCTATATAAAAGCTATAATAATAATTATTAAAGGGTTCCTGGAATTCTCTTGAAATTGCAAAATATACGAAAAAGTCACGAAAATCTCCTGAAATTATCAAAATCTTCAGAAAACTGATACGAATCTCCTTTAAAAAAAGACAAAATTGTCATTTCGGGGCGTCATTCAATATGGAAAACACCAATATTACTCGCGATTAAAATAACGGCAATGTCAGCTTTCATTGAATAAAAAATGTAATAATAAGGCGAATTTTAACCAAAACAAGAAGTTCAAATACTTAATTTACTTTGATAGTCACTGTCATTCAAATAAAGAACTTAATCTATCTCGACCTCCTAAAATATACAAAAAAAAACAACAACAAAAGCGATATTTTGCTTGTCGATAGTAGGCCTAAATCTAAAAGGAAGATCTGAATGTTTGTCGATGTTGTTACAACACTACTATCTACCGTAGATAGCTCGTAAGGCTAATTTGACAGTGATTTTTAATATAATGCAAATATGAATTTATTTTTCTGATACTAATTCTTAATTGTCACTTTTTATTCTTATCGCTACCCAGACTGGGCCCCGCGCAATCCGTTTCACATAGGGCCCCGCAATCTGTAGGACCGGCCCTTCCAGTTGGGGAAAGGGGTGCTGGCCGTGAAAAGAATTGTGTATCTGGTTGAATGTTATAATAATCGCTTTTTAAGTGAGTGAATTTATAAAAAAAATAGAAAAAGGGGGGGGGGGCGACGTGAATGAAAATGAAAGGCTTAGAGCTAGTAAGGTTCTTATGAAAATAAAAGGCTTTATTGTTATCTATTGTTAGTCTGAAACTTAAAACCAGCGACCTTTAAGGGGACTAATTCAGCTTATATCACACCATTCGTCAACTACGATTTCTTTACCTTGTTTGATGCCAAACAAAAAATAATTTTTATACCAACAGTTAATTACAATAAATGATTGTGCAATAGGATTGTGCAAAATATCAGATGGATCCGGAATAAAGCGTGGAAGAATTAACGTGTGTGTGTGTGGGGGGGGGGGGGGTCATGTCCTTGTCCGGCAGAATTTGGCCTAGTGTGTGAAAATGTCCAATTCTCTGCAAATGTCGTTTTAAACAACAACAACAACAGCAACAACAACAACAACAACAACAGTAACAACAACAATAACAGCAACAACAACAACAGCAGCAGCAGCAGCAACAACAACAACAACAACAACAGCAACAACAACAACAGCAGCAGCAGCAACAACAACAACAACAACAGCAGCAGCAACAACAACTGCAAAAACAACAGCAGCAGCAACAACAACAACAGCAGCAACAACAACAGCAACAACAACAACAACAACAGCAGCAACAACAACAGCAACAACAACAACAGCATCAGCAGCAACAACAACAGCAATAACAACAACAACAACAACAACACAACCAAATGCACGGAAGGCCTGAAGTATTATGTAAAAGCGACGTTAAGTCATGGGCTATTCATTCTATTGATATTTTGAGTTAGGGGAAAGTAGCTGTCAGCTGATGGCATCTGAAAAAGCTCTCACAAAGGCCGCTGTTGGCTGAGGCCCCAAAGAAAAACCTTTATAGTCGACAGGGAAGAAAGCATAAATATACCCCCAGCGGACAACGGCTCTGTCTGCACCGGATGGGGAAAAATATCTTATCTTATCTTAAATGATACAGACGTTACTTCAAAAAAAAAAGATGATTACGACTCAAGCACAGGTGCAAGGCAGGGTTACAACAATATTGTTATAACTCTGCCATGCGCACCGCAATCCAGGCTAGTGCAGAAGGTGCGCACTTCTAGAAACCAGACTAGGAAGAACGTTTACATTAGGGAGAGAGAACGATTTCCGCCCAGGTCTAGAGCCGAGATGAAGATGCTGTGCTCAAGGCAGATGTCCTATGTGTTTGTCATGTCCTCTTGTAAATAAACACATGTGTCTCGCTGAGTTACCTCCCTTAAGTTATTACTATATATTTAATATTTCGAAATTAAATTGTTGTTCACTGGGGGAGGGGGGGAGGGGGAGAGAAAGAGAAAAGAGAGTTGACCCAAAGAGAGAGAGAAAGAGAAAAGAGAGTTGACCCAAAGAGAGAGAGAAAGAGAAAAGAGAGTTGACCCAAAGAGGGAGAGAAAGAGAAAAGAGAGTTGACCCAAAGAGGGAGAGAAAGAGAAAAGAGAGTTGACCCAAAGAGAGAGAGAAAGAGAAAAGAGAGTTGACCCAAAGAGTGAGAGAAAGAGAAAAGAAAGTTGACCCAAAGAGAGAGAGAAAGAGATGGAGAGAGAGAGGAAATACAAATACAATATTTCACGGATGGTTGATTCTGATTGCTTCATAACTCTTCCTCGGTATAAATGTAGGATGCAACTCTGGTGACTTATTATCATTTAGAATATTTAGACAATAAGCTCGACTAATCGAAACTTTAAATAGCGTTTATATTTCCACTCGATGCTCAACCATAACTTTACCATTTATAAATGGATGCACCTTCTTCCACGGAGTTACATAAAAAAAATAAGCTTATCTAAGGGGAAGAACTCTATATAAATAATTTACACTTTGTTTTTTTTCCTTATTTGATATCAAACAAATTGAATAATCTAATATATAAAGTAGAATGTGAGGCGTATGTATGTCCCCGTATAGAAATCAAAACCATTTGACCAATCTTGATAAAACTTGGCAGAAATTTTTTCTTCGGTACCAACTTAGACCGTAGTGTATGTATTGTAGCCCTAGAACAAACTTAAGACACTCAAAAAAAAAAGTTGACCTGCTCTATGAAAGCATTATAACTTCATCGATCTAGGCCATGTTTACATGAGAAAAGATCGAAAGGATCTAGATCTAGATCTAATTTTAAGAACTGCACTTTGCGCAGATAGTTTTTTACTCTGACACATGAAAATACAAAATATAGTCTATTGATTTCATTATTTAATAAAATTAACCTTCAAATTTGTGTTTCAAAAGCATTTTTTACATAAATTCGTTCCTTATATCTGTGAATGTAGAATTCCTGATGAGCATTTTTTCATTAGACGATACCGTAATGTTACACATCTTTCTATTCCTAGGTCTAAAACTAAAACTCTAATTAAACTCTAAGATGTTATAATTTCTCTTCGTAAAGATAGTTTTATACTTTAACACATGAACATAATAATTATAGTCCATTCATTTCATATTTTAATCAAATTTAACATTCAAATTTGTTTATTCTAAAGCATTTTTCATGCATTCGTTCGTCCTAAAGCCGTGGAAGATATATTCTAATAGTTTCATTCATTCGAGTACATCTATTTAAAAGGTCACGCATGCGCACGTGCAAAATGAACTCTATCCAGATCTAGATCTATGTCTGGTAAAACTTTACATCGAAGGACCCTAGTTTTTCAGGTCAATTATTTGGCAGCTGTCTATCCGCACGTATGATGACGTACTGACGTGACCTCACCTGCTCGCGCGCGCTCTACTAGCAGAGCGCGCCTGGTCACTGTCCCCCCCCCCTCTCTCTCCTCTTTTAGTACGGTAAATCTTAGATCTATGTAATATAGATTTATATTTTTTTTCTACACATTATTCTTGGAATAATATTAATGTTTAGATACAATTTTATGTTTTTAATTGGGGAATTTTAATTAATATATTATTAATTAATTATAGGCCTACGTATCTTTGCTAAACAAAATAATATTATAAATCTAATCGTGTGTTAGCTGTTTTGTTTATTTTAAATAGGTATTTAAATACATTTTTTTCTGCCCTCGTTTTTTTTTTTTTAGAGTATGAATCTCCGATTGAATCATTTTAACAAAGCATAAAAGTTTAAAAAAAAATATATCTAAAGATAATATGCCATATTTTAGAAGAAAGATGTTATCTTATTTTTCTACTTTAAAATTAATTATAATTATTTAATATGCAAACAAAAAAATGTGTATTTTGTATATTTTTAGGTTTGCGGAAATATAGGCACAGGGTTGACGCACTGCCGTAAATCCATAACTGGATTTTTA
This sequence comes from Biomphalaria glabrata, assembly GCF_947242115.1. Taxonomy (NCBI): domain Eukaryota; kingdom Metazoa; phylum Mollusca; class Gastropoda; family Planorbidae; genus Biomphalaria; species Biomphalaria glabrata. Next base: position 44,841,192 of record NC_074719.1, read on the forward strand.
TATTAGGAGTACGCTAGAAATCTCAAGATCTACTTTATTCTTTAACACGTGAACACATACACAATGAAGTCTATTCATTTAAAATTTTAATCAAATATATGTAGGCCTACAAGCAAATGTTTTTTTTTTTTTTTTTTTTAAATGGATTTAAGTCGATAAGCTATTTTGACAGCACACAATTCATATACTGTTTTTACATTTCATTTCTTTTTTTTTCTTTATTTTTTTTCCCCTTTTTTTCTCTTTTTCTTTCATTTTTTTAATCCTTTTTTTTTTTTTTTGCTACAGAATGCTTGTTTTCGAGTGCTTAGTGGAAAAAAATGTTTTTTTGCTGTGTTGTAATTGAAAAAAATTTTGTTTTGAGAGCATGTGTTCATGTTATATTTGAATGATTATTTATAAGTATAATAACTAATTTGTTATTCTTTTTTTTTTATCTTTTCTTTTCTTTTTTTTTCTTTACTTATCTTTTATCCTTTTCTTTTTTTCTTTCTCTTCTTTCGTTCTTTTTTAAAATTCTTTTTCTTTATTCTTTTTTTTTTTTTGCTACAGAATTCTTTTCTCTTTTTTTTTCTTTTGTTTTTTTTTTTTTTTAATTTTTTTTTCTTTTTTTAAAATTCTTTTTCTTTATTTTTTTTATGCTATAGAGTTTCATGTTCTATATGAATGATATTTTAGAAGTAATTTTAGACTAATTTGTTAATCCTTTTTTTTTTGCTACAGAATGCTTGTTTTCGAATGGTTAGTAAAAAAAATTTGTTAACTAAAAGTTTTCTTGTATGATTGCACATTTTTTTTTGTTTTGAGGTCTTGTTTTTTTGCTGTGTTGGAATTGAAAAAATGTGTTTTGAGAGCATGTGTTCGTGTTATGTTTGAATCAGTATTTGTAATAATAATAACTAATTGCTTAATCTAATTCTATTTTAGTCTATTGTAAATTGCTTGGGATGAATGCATGATTATTATATTTAGGTTGTGAAGAATGCTTTGACTATTTTTTTTATCTTATTTTTTTATCTTTTTTTTTCTTTTACTTTTTTTTTTTTTTTCTTTTTTAATTTTTTTTTTTTTTCTCTTTTTATTTTTTTTTCTTTTCTCTTTTTTTTTTCCTTTTTTTTTCTATTTTTTCTTTTTTTTTTTTTCTTTTTTTTTTTCTTTTCTCATTTTATTTGTTCTTTTTTTTTCTTTTCTC